>NC_052047.1:18804599-19113599 GCF_903992535.2 Arvicola amphibius
ATCATGATCATTCAAGTTTATCCTAAGAATGCTGAATTTGCATTCAATTGATTGTGGAATCAATCCATTTGAACATATTAGCAAATACACAGTACTTTTTAACGGAACTCACAGATGAGTCAGTGTCCATCTGGGCATCAAGACTGGAAATCCAGTGTCAAGTCACTGGAGAAGTTGAGTTCAGTGTCTCTCGGGCACTGTTGGAGTTAGAGATGAACTCATACCTCATGGCACAGCTGTGGGAGCTCAATATCAAGATGACAGTCGAAACTGAAGTTGGCAGTGGTCATGAGGCATTTAAATTTTTTGTACCTGTTCCTCAGCTGAAATCCTTACAGAAAATCCAAATCTGGTTAACAGATGAATTGGATCACTCTAAGGGAAGCTGTGGGTAAGAGGATGGGTGAATAACTGGATAACTGCTGGCTCAGGGTTTGGTTATACAGGGTGCATCCAAACAATGGGGAGAGCAAGGTCCAAAGTATTTCTGTACACTAGAAACTTACCAGCAAGGATGTTAAATTTGAATTCCCAGGTTTCAGTTATTAACAGAAATGACTAAATAAAGTGTCATCTGAAGGAGCAGGAAGGGGGAGGAAGGAAAAAAGGAAGAAGAAAAGGAAGGAAGGAGAACTCAAAACATAAACAGTATGGTGATCACATTTCACAGAAATGTGAAAAAAATCCATAATTAGGGACTGGAAGGATGGCTTAGTGGTTAAGCTCTCTTGCTGGTCTTTCAGAGGACACAAGTTTCATTTACAGAAGATTAATTCCAAAGATGGGAGGAGAAAGACCACTGACCCAAATTATCATGGCCAAATAATTTAAAAAAACATTTTTTATTTGTGTATATGAGTTGTCTCCCGCTAAGGTGGGATTCAAGATGTCAACAATGACCATGGTCAAGGCAAGGGTTTTTATAGCTCAGGGTTAGGGGGTTTCCAGAAGGGGAATTTGTCCAGAAAATAGGTGAGGTTGCAGGAGCAGCATACCAATGTTGTTATAACATGGTAGACATAACAATCTTTTGAAACAATCTAGGGCTGTAAGATGCTCATAGCAATTTTCTAAAACAAAGACATGGTTGCAGTTTCATGGAATAGTCAGTACAGAAATATTTGCAGTTAAGGTTACAGGTGGGACATAGCCCAATCCTTGAGAAACAGAAATTTAATCATAAACTGGAATGAATGAAGTTTGTCTTTAAGATAGCTTTCGAGTCTAAAATGGGGGAAGGCTGGTTCACCAAGAAGTTATGTTAGGTGGTGTCTTAGTTAGGGTTTACTATTGCTGTGAAGAAACAGCATGAACTGGCAACTCTTATAAGAAAATATTTAATTGAGGGTGACTCTCTCAGAGTTTCAGAGATTCAGTTTATTATGACCATGAAGGGGAGCAGGGCACTTTGCACTCAGATGTGGTACTGGAGCTGAGAGTGCTATATCTTGCTAACAGGAAGTTGACTAATGAAGTAAGTTGCAAAACAATCCCACACCAGTTTGGAATTATGATTAATAAAAGGGTTATTTATTTAAAGGGAAAAACTTACAGATCACCGTCCTAGACAACAGCCTCCTGCATGACCAGGAAAACTGTCTAATAGCCAGAAGCAGAATCCAAAGAAAGGGAGTGAGCGGAGGGCTGCTGCAGCTTTTTAAAAGTGAAAGATACCACACCCCAGTGGGTTGGTGTCTCAAAGGCTACTGGCTGAAGGAGCAAAAGGAACTCCCGCAGCAGTTGACTGTCACACTAAGGGAAGCTTAAGAAAAAGAGACCTCTTTGCTTTATGTTTAAAAACCACTTATGAGTGAGTACATACAATATTTGATTTCTAGGTCTGGATTACCTCACTCAATATGATGTTTGCTAGATCCATCCATTTGCCTGCAAATGTCAAGATATCATTTTTTTTCTGCTGTGTAGTACTCCATCATGTAAATGTACCACATTTTCTGTATCCATTCTTTGGTCAAGGGCATTTAGATTGTTTCCCGGTTCTAGATATGACAAACAATGTTGCTATGAACATAGTTGAGCACATGTCCTTGTGGTAGATTGAGCATCCTTTGGATATATATCCAAAAGTGGTATTTCTGGGTCTCGAGGTAGGTTGTTTCCAAATTTTCTGAGAAATCACTTTACTTATATCCAAAGGGGCCATATCACCTTGCACTCCCACCAGCAATGCAGGATTGTTCCCTTTATCCCACAACCTCTCCAGCATAAGTTGTCATCAGTGTTTTTGATCTTTGCCATTCTTACAGGTGTAAGATGGATTCTCAGAGTTGTTTTGATTTGCATTTCTCTGATGGCTAAGGATGTTGAGCATTTTCTTAAGTATCTTTTAGCCATTTTAGATTCTTCTGATGAAGTTTGATGGAGGAGTGTCTATGTGTTACTTTTATTAATAAAAGAAACTGCCTTGGCCCTTTAAGAAAACAGAAAATTAGGTAGGCGGAGTAGACAGAACAGAGTGCTGGGTAACAGGAGTGGGGAGACACTTCAGGCAGTCGCCATATGTGGTCGCCATGTTTCTCCTCTCTGAGATGGATGTAGGTTAAGATCTCTCCTGGTAAGCCACACCTTGTGGTGCTACACAGATTACTAAATATGAGTTAAAGAAAGATGTGAGAATTAGCCAATAAGAGGCTAAAACTATGGGCCAGGC
This sequence comes from Arvicola amphibius, assembly GCF_903992535.2. Lineage (NCBI taxonomy): Eukaryota > Metazoa > Chordata > Mammalia > Rodentia > Cricetidae > Arvicola > Arvicola amphibius. The sequence continues at coordinate 18,807,271 of NC_052047.1, forward strand.
AGTGTTTTAAAAGAATACAGTTTCCGTGTAATTATTTTGGGTAAAGCTAGCTGGGTGGTGGGACACAGCCCCACAGCTCCATTCTACAGAAGTTCTCTGTTTAGGTCTGTACTCCATTTTTTATTGGATTATAAATAATAAACATAAAGCAAAGAAAACCAGCATACAAATCACAATCCTAGAGAACCTAGACAACAATGAGGATCCTAAGAGAGATATACATGGATCTAATCTACATGGAAAGTACAAAAAGACAAGATTTTTTGAGTAAATTTGGAGCATGGGGACCATGGGAGAGGGTTGAAGAGGAGGGAAGAGTAAGGGAAGGGAGCAGAGAAAAAATATAGCTCAATAAAATAAAAAAATACTTAAAAAAGAAAAAAGAGAACTCAAATTCCATCCCCATAGTGACACACTTCCTCCAACAAGGCCACACCTCCTAATAGTGCCATTTCCTTTGGGGACTGTTTTCTTTCAAACCACCACATTCCACTCCCTGGCCTCCAAAAGTCTATAGCCATATCATAATACAAAAAAATTGCATTGTCAGAGACCAGCTTTAACAACTATCTACTTACCAGGGTAGGGGTATGGGGATTAGAAAAATAAGTAAAGAGAATGAAAATGTGATTGAAAACAATAAAACATAAACATAGGATAGAACTGGGATGGAGATCCAGTGAATACTGAAAATTGTCTGAGTTTAATTTTCCATACACTTTAATACCCCAATACAACTTGGGGGAGAAGGCAAAAGACTGCACTAACATGATACAAAGGACATCTAGAACAGTTACTTGCTTCAATACTTTGAGACATCAAGCAATTAATTCATGAGAAAAGCATTCTTTTGTTTAGTCAGTGAATCCTAAACCAAGCATCCTAAAGGCAGCTACACCCTAGGTCAAACCTCTTAATTCAAAGGAAGGAGCAGAAGTATGCTTAAATTTCCTGACTTTTGGCCAGGGTGGAGTGGATCTACCTATTAAGTGCCATCTTAATGTCCAAAATACCAAGTATCAACACTCTAGGTCAGGGTGTGCACCTAAACTTGTCAGCAACTTTGAACAGCCTAAAACTCTCTGACCTTCAGACAAGGTGGAAATAGACTCACATTTTTGGGCCTCCACAATATGTAGATGGAGCAGCGGGGCTGCTTCCAGCCACCCAGCTAACTTTACACAAAATAATTACACAGAAACTGTATTCATTTAAACACTGCCTGGCCCATTAGTTCTAGCCTCTTATTGACTAACTCTCACATCTTGCTTTAACCCATATTTAATAATCTGTGTAGCACCACAAAAGGTGGCTTACCAGGAGAGATCTTAACCTACATCCATCATGGAGAGGAGAGGCATGGTGATGACTATGGTGACTGCCTGAAGCATCTGCCTTCTCTCTCCCAGAATTCTGTTCTGTCTACTCCGCCTACCTAATTTTCTGTTCTATTAAAGGGCCAAGGCAGTTTCTTTATTAACCAATGAAAGTAACACATAGACAGATGACTCTCCTCCATCAACAATACATTCAGTCTAATTTCTAAAGGTCCCATAGTCTATCACACTCTCAACAAAGTTTAAAAGTCCAAAGTCTCTTCCGAAGACACATGACAATCTCTTAACTATAATCCCCCCAAGAAAAATCAAAATAAAAAAGCAGATCATATACTTTCAACATATAATGGCACAGGATATACATTATCATTACAAAACACATGGAAGGGAGCATAATGAGGAAATCCTGGACCAAAGCAAGATTGAAAACCAACTGGGCAAACTCCAAACCCTGAATCTCCATGTCTGATTTGAAAACGCTTTCCACATCTTCAATTCCATTTAGCTTTATTGACTGCAACATACTTTTTCTCTTGGACTGCTTCTACTCCCTGTTAGCAGCTATCCTCAGTAGGTATTCTGAGACTCTGGCATCTCTAACATCTTGGATTCTTCAGGCTGCAACTTTACAGCTTCACACAATAGCCTCTCTACTAGGCCTCCATTCAGAGACACTGCTGACATATGCCTGTTACAGGGAGTGGGGCCCCTTCTTCTGGCCACCTGGCTAGCTTACACCCAAAATAACCACATAGAAATTGTATTAATTAAATCACTGCGTGGCCCATTAGTTCTAGCCTCTTATTGGCTAACTCTCGAATCTTGATTTAACCCATTTCTAATAATCTGTATATCACCATGAGGTTGTGGCTTACTGGGAAAGATTCAGCATGTCTGGCCTGGCAGCTCCATGGTGGCTCTCCAACCCTGCTTTCTTTCTCTCAGAATTCAGTTCTATTTTCTCTATCTACCTAAGTTCTGCTCTATCAAAAAGGCCCAAAGCAGTCTCTTTATTAACCAATGAAAGCAACACAAATACAGAATGACCTTCTACACCACATGACTGGCCTCAGTGACTGTCCTTAGGCATGGAGGCAACTTCTTCTATCTTTAACTCTATCCATTTCTTCTATCCTTAACTTCTATCCATTTCTTCTATCCTTAACTCTAAAGCCAGAACCACATGGCTGAAGCTGCCAAGTTCTTTTGCTTACTGGGGCTAGAATGTAGCCCACTTGTTTAACTATATCTTCATCAACTTTCTGTTTTCCTTCACTGCCTAAGACTGACTCTCCTTGAACTTGATCTTAAGACTAGGCTGGCCTCAAATTCAGAGATCTGTTAGCTTCTGCCTTCCCAGTGCTGGGATTAAAGCCATGCACCACAATACCTGGCTCTAAACTTTTTTAAAATTCCTTTCCACAAGTCGGAAATTTAGCTTGGTGTGATCTTGACTTGAGGTCACAACTCTCTTTGTTCCATTTTTAATTGTTTATCTCCTTGAACAAAGAACTTAGTTCCATTTTGCTTTCTAGTGCCTTTTCTCCTCAAAATATACTTTTTGTAATCTACCATGCTCAGCTAGCTACTTTTCATTATAAATCTTCATTAGAGTTACCAAAATATCCACATGATAGAGTCTATACTAGGCTGTTTTGAGATTTCTTTTGCCAATGAAATTAATCTAAAATTCTTCACTCCAACCTTGGGCAGACTCTTTGAATAAGGGCAAAATTTCACAAGAACGATCTCTAGGCAAAGTACTAAAATTCTTCTCTGAAACCACTTGAGTGAGCCCCCAACAGTTCAAATGACTCTTAGTACCTTTGTCTTCTATGCTCCTACTACTATGGCTCATTAGTGCTTAAAGTATTCCACAGCTTTCATAACCCAAAGTACCAAAGTTCAAATTTCTCCAAACAAACACATGGTCAGGCCTATCACAGTAATACCCCAGGCCCTGATACCAACTTATGTCTTAATTAGGGTTTACTGTTGCTATGAAGAGACAACATGACCATAGCAACTCTTGAAAACATTTAGTTGATGGTGGCTCTCTTATGATTTCAAAGGTTCAGTTCATTATGATCATGAAGGGAAACAGGGCAGTATACATGCTGACATGATGCTGGAGCTGAGAGTACTTCATCTTGCAGCCAACAGGAAGTTAACTGACTGTCACACTGAGGAACATTTAAGAAAAAGAGACTCCCTAAATTCTACCCACAGTAACACACTTCCTCTAACAAGGCCATATCTCCTAATAGTGCCACTTCCATTGGGGGTCATTTTCTTTCAAACCACCACAAGTGGCTACTGCAACTCCAGCTCTAAGGAATACAGTGCTCTCTGGTGTCTCTTGAAGTACTCTTACACTTGTGGTACACACACATACACTCACCACTTCTTTTCAATACAGTAGGGTTGTAGCCAAGGATATAAAGTATGGGTAGAGAGAGCAAAAAATATCATAAGAAGCAAAGAAAAAATGAAAAAAACCTCTCTTGATATCTAGTCTAAAAGATAAAAAGAAACTCAGCCAAATAATTAAATTTACAAAAATTAAAGATAAAATTACATGACCATATACTATCAATGAACAATTGGAAAGTGAAATAAGAAATATCACTCATAATGATATCAGAAATATTTTTTTTTTGGTTTTTTGAGACAGGGTTTCTCTGCAGCTTTAGAGCCTGTCCTGGAGCTAGCTCTTGTAGACCAGGCTGGTCTCGAACTCACAGAGATCCGCCTGCCTCTGCCTCCCGAGTGCTGGGATTAAAGGCGTGCGCCACCACCGCCTGGCTTTTTTTTTGGTTTTATTTTATTTTATTTATTTATTTTTTTTTTGGTTTTTTGAGACAGGGTTTCTCTGCAGCTTTAGAGCCTGTCCTGGAGCTAGCTCTTGTAGACCAGGCTGGTCTCGAACTCACAGAGATCCGCCTAAAGTACAGTAGATTCAGCCTTTTCACATAAACATTCCTGGAACAACTGAATACATATATGCAGAAAAGCTGAGCTTCAAACCCGACCTTATGATGTATACAAAAATGCACCTAGCAGACAGAGTCATGAAGCTAAATTTTGTTAGGGTCTGAGAGAAGCCCCCAAGGAAAGACCAACAGCCACATATACAATAACAAGGGCACTTTATTAATTCCAACCTTTGGGTGGCATTTGGCGACACCTAAGGATTGTCACAAGCTTCTTTTAAGAGAAGTTAGGCAAATTCCAGGGATGAGAGATTAATCTGGGGGCTATTTGGCTATTTGATTAAGAAAAATTAATCTGGGGCTGATTGGTGGGAGGTCCTAGTAGTTAGGGATCTTCAAGCAGCAGGGTGGCGAAAGCTATATTTAGTTATCAGGAGATTCGGGTCACCTGCTGAATCAGCAAAGGGGCTTTTGGGACCGCTGAGTCAGCAGAAGAGGCTGTGGGGTGCTGTTAATTTGTTGCTCCTAAACTGTGATTTTCCTGAGGATTGTCCGTTTAGCTTTGTCCCATTTCAGTGGACCAAATCTAAGGCCTGACCTCTATTAGGGCTACTAAGAGAGTCTGTTTTGGCTCTGGTCTGCCCCACCACAAACCTTCTCAAATTTAAGACATACTTCTAGAAAATTTCTAGGAAAAACTTGAAGAAGATAATTTTCATGATTGGAGTTTGAAAAATAATTCTGAGGCATAATACAAAAGTTTAGAAGAGCTATATTGTCCTTCATGAGTTCAAGAACTTCTTATGGGAGGTACTATTAACAAAATGAAAAATCTACAAAGTGGACGCAATGTTTGCAAATAATATATATAATGAAGAACTTTCATCAAGAATATATAATAGGTACTGTTGATACAGCTAAGTGGACACTGGTACATGCTTTGATTCCCAGGGCTCACATGATGGAAGGAGAGAACCAATTCCTGAAAACTGTCCTCTGATCTCCACTCATGCATACACCCTTCCCCAGGAAATAAATACAGTAAAAAGTCAATATATATATATATATATATATATATATATATATATATATGACAAGTGGGTGGGTGTGTTGGTGCATTTTCATAGTCCTAGAATTCAGAAGGCTGAATCAAGAGGATCAAGACTATTGTGTAGGACAAATTGAGATACTGTCTTAAAGAAAAAGAAAATATAATATATACTAAACTAAACAAAAATTAAAAATATCAATTAGAAAATAGAGAATAATCTGACCTGAGGCAGAAAAGGTGGTGGTGGTGCACACCTTTAATCTCAGCACTCTTGGGAGGCAGAGGCAGGTAGATATCCGAGTTCGAGGTCTGTCTAGTCTACAGAGCAAGTTCTGAAACAGTCAGCGCTACATAGAGAAATCCTGTCTTGAAAAAACAAACAAATCAACAAGCAAAATGAAACATACTCCAAATGAAACTTTTAAAAGCCTACAATTGTTGATCTGAAAAGGAAGTAAAAATACTTAGGAATTCATTAATTGAATTTCTATAGTTGTTGAAGCAGCAGTTTTAATCATCAAATAACTTTTTTGTTTTTGTTCCATCACTCTTTGTCCCTGTTTTAGGGTTTCAATGAGTGCTCTGATAAATTCAATAATAAAAAAATAAAGATTGGAAAGATGACTCAGTTGAGAGCACTTGCTGCTTTTGCAGAGGACCCAAGTTTCTTTACTAGCACCCACATATCTTATAACTGTCGATAACTTCAGTTCTAGGGACTCCAATGCCCTGTTTTTGTCTTTGAGGGCACCAGGTATACATATAAACAAAAACTCATACACATAAAAGTAAAATCTTTTAAGAATTATTATTTTTAAAATTCCACCCTTAATATCATCAGGAATTTAAAAAGTCACAACAATTAATACCCTCTAGGAGACTGCAATGAACATATATCCGCAAAATATAAACACATACATTATAAAGATAATTAAAGATGCTGGATACACATAGGAATCCCCCCGATCATTTGAATAACTTTGGAGAATATTACAGAGGTGAACTTTGGAATTGATATTAAAGAGTACAGTTCTTGAGATAGAGCCTAACATGTAATCTCAGACTGAGAATTTGGAGCAACAGCCTATAATAGATTTGGATTTTGTTCAAGAATTTAAAAAGCACGGGTATTTTTGGCAAGTATGTCATCAAAGATATATTATTGTCAAATAAGCATATAAATATATTTGTCATTAATTGTCACCGTCAAAATTAAGTAATCTGAAACTGTTAAATAGCACTGGAGACATTTTAGAATAGTTAAAAAACACACTAACAAATATGTTAATATGTGAATATGTGAATATGTGAGGTGACTCAGTGTTGCCAAGTTGAGACAACAACACGCATTGCTGGTGGGAATAAGAAATAAGTACAACCAGTTTGTCAACAGCTGCTCAGTTTCTTAAAAGCTTAAACATAAATATGTGTAATTCAGTTCTTTTACTGCTAGGTATTTAACCAAGAGGAAAGGAAAATGGGAGTTGGAGAGATGGCTGATGTCAAGAGTGCTTGCTGCTCTTGCAGAAGACCTGTGTTGTACACATGTGCACAGACAAACGCACATATGATTAAAAGGTCAACAAGAAACTTTAAAAAGTAATAAAGAAAAGATTATATATATGTAAAAGACTTTTACATGAATGCTTGTATATGGTTTATTTGTAATACTCTCCAATTAGTGCCAACATAAGTAACCATAGGTATATGGGTAAATAAACTGTGGCATATTCATACATGTCATCCATGCTCAGCAAATACAGAGAGATGAACAACTGGACAGCTACTACACCATGGAGAGTTCTCAAATACGGCGTGTCATTTAATTTAATGAAATCACTGAAACTAAAACTATGGTGAGAGCAGATCAAGGTTTGACTAAGGATGTGGGGCAAGAGGGGTAGGAATACAGAATCACAAAGACACAGTAGAACATAGGGGAGGCGATGATAGACTCATTATTTTGAATCTGGCAGTCGTCCATATCAAACTTAGACCATCAAACCCAATGTGGACAAGTTAAACAGAACCACCATATACAGGCTGCCCATGCATGCTTCAGCATGGCCAGGGCATAAATTTCATTCAAATTTCAAGGTTCCACAGGAACACACACACACCAAAACTACTTTGTATACTTAGGATATACAAATAGTAATTTGCTTATTCATTATGAATCAAAACATGTTCAAGAGAATTTTATTTTCTTCCCTCAAAAAGGTCTTATATTCCAGATTTATCCTTCAGTTTATTGTTCTTTGCTTGCCTGATTTCTAATAAGTCTACATGAAGAACATGATTTCCATCCCTCAAATTTTCATCATTGTTTTTCTTTGTGGTTTAGAATTTCTGATCAATTGTTTTTCAATTGTTGTTCAATTGATCCACTGTTTATCTTGCCTGGTGTTCTCTGAGTTTGCTGGCTGTGTGGATAGGTGTCTAACATTAATTTTGGGCAACTCTTAGTCATTATTACTTTCAATATTTTTTTGCTCTGTTTTCTTTTTCCCCCCTTCTGACATTAGAGTTGTGTGTATTGTATCCTTGAAATTATCCCACAAAAAGCCAGGTGGTGCATGCCTGTCATACCTACCCTGGAAAGATTGAGGCAGGAAGACTATGAGTGAAGCCATCCTAGGAAATATAGAAAGTTTTGCGTCTTCCATCTTTAAAATACATTTTTTTCTTTGATTTGGCAAGTTTGTATCAATTATTTTCAAGGTAACCAATTATTTGTCTGTGTCCAGTGTTCTTGTGAGCTGATATGATAGAGTCATTTTTGAGTTGTTTGGTGTGGTTTATTTTTGGCATTTTAATTGTTTTCCGAGTTTCCATATCTCGGCTTACACTGCCCATTTGCTCTTGCAGAATGTTTCCTTTTTGCACGAGAGCCCAGAATCTATCATACAGTTATTATAAACTTCCTGTTCTATGCAGAGATCCACAGCTAAGTACTAAGCTTAGTTCCTGGAATCCAGTCGAAGAGAGGGTGGAGAGATTATATGAGCAAAGGGGTCAAGATTATGGTGGGGAAACTCACAGAGACAGCTGACCCAAGCTAGTGAGAGCTCACTGACTCTGGACTTACAGCTGGGGACCCTGCATGGGACTTAACTAGGCCCTCTGAACGTGGGTGACAGTTGTGTGGCCCCTAGAACCCGAAAGTATCAGCCTTATTGTGACTGAAATCTTTACAATGTTAGCCCACAGAAATGGGGCACTTTCTGAGGGAAGAAAGCAGGCAAAGGAACAGGAGGCACCAAAGTGGGATCCTGTGCAAATTAAGTCGATGAAGACCCAAAGGGTAAAGGAAGGGCTGATGGAGGATTCTTATTGGCTAATAAACAAACTGCCTTGGCCAGCCCTTAGGTGGGTGGAGTAGAAAGAACAGGAAGAAGGAAGTGAGGTAGAAGGCTCAGTCAGATGCCACGCCTCTCCTAAGTTAGTCAGACTGCTGTGCCTCTCCTAAGGGAGAACGTTGCGATGAAGCCCACCACCAGGTCAGACATGCTGAATCTTTCCCGGTAAGACACCATTCTTGGTGTTACACAGATTATTAGATATGTGTTAGTCAAGATGTGAGTAAGAGGCTGAAACTAATGGCCAGGCAGTGTTTAAAAGAATACAGTTTCTGTGTAATTATTTCGGGCATAAGCTAGCCGTGTTGCGGGAACTGGGGCGGCGGGAACGTGGCCCACCACTCCTCACTACAAAGGGCAATGTGGGTTATAAGGACAGTAAATGCAAGTGAAACAAAGGTGAATGAGGAAGCATCTAATATATTATTACTTTTTTTTACTACTTTGCTTGTATGCAGTTAATGCCTATTGTTTTAAGGTACTTAATTTAGAACTCTCTCTGCAGCATAGAGAGAGCATCAGGAAGTCACTGCACCTCCACAGCCTTTACACACCCTTTAAGCTACCTTAACCCAGTACAATTAAGGCTTTATTTTCTAAGACCCTATTTTCTATTGAGTCATAAAATGAAAATGTGATACATCTACTTCAATTATGATTGGTTTCTAACATCTTCATTTAGGAGGTTATAAAACAAAAGGGAAATCCTTAATTTTCATGTGTTTGGAGACTTTCTTTTGTGAGAAATACTTTACGCTAATTAATGAGGCTAATAACAGAATTCTGCAACTTGCAAGATGTTCAATTAGCCACAGCTGCCCTCTGGAAACACTCCTGGACTTCAGTGATCTGTTGAAGATTTTGAGAATCTGAGGCAGGCAAGACTCCAAGCCTAAGATGGGAGAGGATTGTCTAATAATTAGAACAGTTTAGGAGTTGCTTACCTTGAATTGTATTTTCACTTTCGATATTTTTTTTTCTGTCTGACCTTGGGCAAACTGCATAATCTTTTGGGGCTTCTTTTGTCTTTTAAATGCTGAGAACGCGTGCTTGATTTGAGGTCTTTTAAAGGTCCTTGGATAAAAGCTGTTCTGTAAGTGTTTTGTATTTTCAGGAAATGCCAGATTTACAAGTTATTATTAGCTGTGGTAGGCATGTGAATTCTCATCCTCCCTCCTCCAGGATTAAAAGAACCCACCATCAGAGTTCAGCTACCGGGTTTCCATGGGCACAGGTTTCTTCCCGTGCTATGCTGAAGAGCAGTTAGTACTCAGTGGTTATTTATGGGTAGAAGCAGAAGTAGAAGTTGTGGTTTCACTGTCCTTTCAGGCCAACATTATTTATTCATTGGCTGCAGACCTTGCTAAATTCCACTGGGTGGCTTTTACAAGTGTCACTGCCATAAGCGTCTGACATTGGTTTATACTGGTTTGGAAATAATCTGACAAAAGCGTGGAAGCTCACATAGTAAATAAATGACCAGACATATAAAACAAAACACACCAGAAATTACAGATCAAAGAAAACAATCGGTTTTTAGTAGATAACTTACAGCAAATACACACTGGTCCCCTGGCCATAACCAGGAAGCCATTCATCACGACCTCTACAGAGTTTAGTCAGACTGGTAAATATTTATGCTGGTAGAAAAATCAACCCCTCTTATGTCATTTCATTTATATTCTACAAAGCTACCGTGCTTCTTTTCTTTATATTATTTTTTTTTTAATTTTTTTTTTCTCATGGTTTATTTTTTTTTTTATATTTAAAAATTTCCATCTCCTTCCCTCCTCCTCCCCCCTCCCTCCCCTCCTTCTCCCCTTTCTCTCCCCTCCTTCTCCCCCTTCCCTCCCCTCCCCTCCACCCATACCTCCCCTCCCTCCCTCTCAAGGCCAAGGAGCCATCAGGGTTCCCCACTCTATGCTAAGACCAAGGTCCTCCCAACTCCCCCCAGGTCCAGGAAGGTGATCGACCAAGCTGAGAAGGCTCCCACAGAGCCCGTCCATGAAGAACAATCAGAGCCCAGAGCCATTGTCCTTTGCTTCTCAGTCAGCCCCCGCTGTTGGCCACACTCAGAGAGACGGGTTTGGTCGCATGATCCATCAGTCCCATTCCAACTGGAGTTGGTGATCTCCCATTAGTTCTGTCCCACCGTCTCCATGAGTGAACGCACCCCTCTCGTTCCTGACTTTCTCCCTCATGTTCTCGCTCCTTCTGCTCCTCATCGGGACCTTGGGAGCTCAGTCCAGTGCTCCAATGTGGGGCTCAGTCACCTTCCCCATCTGTCGCCAGCTGGAGGTTCCCTCACGGTCCTGACTTTCTTTCTCATGTTCTCTCTCCTTCTGCTCCTCATCAGGACCTTGGGAGCTCAGTCCGGTGCTCCAAGGTGGGGCTCTGTCATTTTCTTCATCTATCGTCAGGTGGAGGTTCTATGTGATATGCAAGAAATTCATCAGTATGGCTATAGGAACTGGCCTTTTCAGGCTCCCTCTCCTCAGCTGCCCAAGGAACTAACTGGGGGCGTCTCCCTGGAAACCTGGGAACCCCTCTAGGGTCAAGTCTCTGACAACCCTCAGGTAGCTCCTTAAATTCAGATATATGCTTCCCTGCTCTCATATCCCACCCTTCCTATATCCCAAGCACCCCATTCCTCCGAGCTCCCCCCGCTCTCCCCTTCACACTTTTCTCTCCCCATCTTCCCTTGGCCCAGTCTTGCCCAACCCTCAAGTTCCCAATTTTGCCTGGCGATCGTGTCTACTTCCAATATCCAGGAGGATTACTATATCTTTTTTGGGAGTTCACCTTCTTATTATCTTCTCAAGGATCCCAAACTTATAGGCTCGATGTCCTTTAATCATGGCTAGAAACCGAATATGAGTGAGTACATCCCATGTTCATCTTTATGGGTCTGGGTTACCTCACTCAGAATAGTGTTTTCTATTTCCATCCATTTGCCTGCAAAATTCAAGATGTCATTGTTTTTTACCGCTGAGTAGTATTCTAGCATGTATATATTCCACAGTTTCTTCATCCATTCTTCCACTGAAGGGCATCTAGGCTGTCTCCAGGATCTGGCTATTACAAATAATGCTGCTATGAACATAGATGAGCATATGCTTTTGTTGTATGATTGGGCATCTCTTGGGTAGATTCCCAATAGTGGAATTGCTGGGTCCTGGGGTAGGTTGATCCCGAATTTCCTGAGAAACCGCCACACTGCTTTCCAAAGTGGTTGCACAAGTTTGCATTCCCACCAGCAATGGATGAGTGTGCCCCTTACCCCACAACCTCTCCAGCAAAGGTTATTATTGGTGTTTTGGATTTTAGCCAATCTGACAGGTGTAAGATGATATCTCAAAGTTGTTTTGATTTGCATTTCCCTGATAGCTAGGGAGGTTGAGCATGACCTTAAGTGTCTTTTGGCCATTCGCACTTCTTCTGTTGAGAATTCTCTGTTCAGTTCATCGCCCCATTTTTTAATTGGGTTAATTGGCGTTTTACCGTCTAGTCTCTTGAGTTCCTTATATATTTTAGAGATCAGACCTTTGTCAGTTGCAGGGTTGGTGAAGATCTTTTCCCAGTCAGTAGGCTGCCTTTGTGTCTTAGTGACAATGTCCTTTGCTTTACAGAAGCTGCTCAACTTCAGGAGGTCCCATTTATTCAATGTTGCCCTTAAAGTCTGTGCAGCTGGGGTTATGCATAGGAAACGGTTCCCTGTGCCCATTTGTTGTAGAGTACTTCCCACTTTCTCCTCTATCAATCTCAATGTGTTCAAATTAATATTGAGGTCTTTAATCCATTTGGACTTGAGTTTTGTGCATGGTGATAGATATGGATCTACTTTCATTCTTCTACAGGTTGACATCCAGTTATGCCAGCACCATTTGTTGAAGATGCCCTCTTTTTTCCATTGTGTACTTTTGGCTCCTTTATCAAAAATCAGGTGTTCATAGGTTTGTGGTTTAAGATCCGGGTCTTCTATACGATTCCATTGGTCAACTTCTCTGTTCTTATGCCAGTACCAAGCCGTTTTCAATACTGTAGCTCTGTAATAGAGTTTGAAGTCAGGGATGGTAATGCCTCCAGAAGTACCTTTATTGTATAAGATTTTTTGGCTATCCTGGGTTTCTTGTTTTTCCATATAAAGTTGATTATTGTCCTCTCAATCTCTGTGAAGAATTTTAATGGGACCTTGATTGGGATTGCATTGAATCTATAGATTGCTTTTGGTAGAATTGCCATTTTTACTATGTTGATCCTCCCAATCCACGAGCAGGGGAGATCCTTCCATTTTCTGGTATCCTCTTCAATTTCTTTCTTCAAAGACTTAAAGTTCTTGTCAAATAAATCCTTCACTTCCTTGGTTAGCGATACTCCCAGATATCTTATGCTATTTGTGGCTATTGTGAAAGGTGATACTTCTCTGATTTCCCTCTCTGCTTCCTTATCCTTTGTGTATAGGAGGGCGACTGATTTTTTGGAGTTGATCTTGTATCCTGCCACATTACTGAAGGAGTTTATCAGCTGTAGGAGTTCTTTGGTGGAGTTTTTGGGGTCGCTTATGTATACTATCATATCATCTGCAAATAATGAAAGTTTAACTTCTTCCTTTCCAAATTGAATCCCCTTGATTCCCTTATGTTGTCTTATTGCTATTGCTAGAACTTCAAGCACTATATTGAAGAGATAAGGAGAGAGTGGACAGCCTTGTCGTGTTCCTGAATTTAGTGGGATAGCCTTGAGTTTCTCTCCGTTTAATTTGATGTTAGCTGTTGGCTTGCTGTAAATAGCTTTTATTATATTTAGGAATGACCCTTGTATCCCTAATCTCTCCAAGACCTTTATCATAAAAGGGTGCTGAATTTTGTCAAATGCTTTTTCAGCATCTAATGAGATGACCATATGGTTTTTTTCCTTCAGTTTGTTTATATGATGGATTACGTTAATAGATTTTCGTATGTTGAACCAGCCCTGCATCTCTGGGATGAAGCCTACTTGATCGTAATGGATAATTTTTCTAATGTGTTCTTGGATTCGGTTTGCCAGTATTTTATTGAGAATTTTTGCATCGATGTTCATGAGTGAGATTGGCCTGTAATTCTCTTTCTTGGTTGAGTCTTTGTGTGGTTTAGGTATCAGGGTAACTGTAGCTTCATAGAAGGAATTTGGCAGTGACTCTTGTGTTTCTATATTATGAAATACCTTAAGGAGTATAGGTATTAGGTCTTCTTGGAAGTTCTGGTAGAATTCCGCATTGAAACCATCTGGTCCTGGGCTCTTTTTGGTAGGGAGGTTTCTGATAACAGTTTCTAATTCTTCGCGACTAACAGGACGATTTAGAGCATTTACCTAGTCCTGGTTTAACTTTGGTATATGGTATTTATCTAAAAAACTGTCCATTTCTTTTACATTTTCCAATTTTGTGGCATACAGGCTTTTGTAGTAAGATCTAATGATTTTCTGAATTTCCTCTGTGTCTGTGGTTATGTCCCCCTTTTCATTTCTGATCTTGTTAATTTGCGTGTTCTCCCTCTGCCGTTTGATTAGTTTGGCTAAGGGTTTGTCAATCTTGTTGATTTTCTCCAAGAACCAGCTTCTTGTTTCATTGATTCTTTGGATTGTTTTCTGTGTTTCTATTTTGTTGATTTCTGCCCTCAGTTTGATTATTTCCAGTCTTCTACTTCTCCTAGGTGAGTCTGCTTCTTTTTTTTCCAGAGCTTTCAGGTGTGCTGTTAAGTCACCAATGAGTGCTTTCTCCGTTTTCTTTAAGTGGGCACTTAGTGCTATGAACTTTCCTCTTAGCACTGCTTTCATTGTGTCCCATAGGTTTGAGTATGTTGTGTCTTTGTTTTCATTAAATTCAAGAAAGACTTTAATTTCTTTCTTTATTTCTTCCTTGACCCAGGTGTGGGTCAGTAGTTGACTGTTCAGTTTCCATGAGTTTGTGGGCCTTCTGGGGGTAGCATTGTTGTTGAATTCTAATTTTAATCCATGGTGATCCGATAAGACACAGGTGGTTACTAATATTTTTTTGTAACTGTGGAAGTTTGCTTTGTTACCAAGTATATGGTCAATTTTCGAAAAGGTTCCATGAGCCGCAAAGAAGAAGGTATATTCTTTCCTATTTGGGTGGAATGATCTATAGATGTCTGTTAAGTCCATTTGGTTCATTACCTCCATTAAGTCTTTCAATTCTCTGTTAGGTTTCTGTCTGATTGACCTGTCCATTGGTGAGAGAGGAGTGTTGAAGTCTCCAACTATTAGTGTGTGTGGTTTGATGGCTGCCTTGAGTTCTAGAAGTGTTTCTTTTACATAAGTGGGAGCTTTTATATTAGGGGCATAGATATTCAGGATTGAGACTTCATTCTGAAGGATTTTTCCTGTTATGAGTATAAAGTGTCCCTTTCCATCTCTTCTGATTGATTTTAGTTTGAAGTCAACTTTGTTGGAAATTAGTATGGCCACACCCGCTTGTTTCTTAGGGCCATTTGCTTGATAAACCTTTTCCCAACCCTTTACTCTGAGTAGGTGCCTGTCTTTGTGGTTGAGGTGTGTTTCTTGTAAACAGCAAAATGTTGGATTCTGTTTTCGTATCCAGTCTCTTAGCCTGTGCCTTTTTATAGGTGAATTGAGTCCATTGATATTAAGTGATATTAATGACCAGTGGTTGTTAACTTCAGTCATTTTTAGTAGTAGAGTTTGTGTGTTTCCCTTCTTCTAGTTGTGCTGGTGAAGGGTCGCTAGATGCCTGAGTTATTGTCGGCGTTGTTGGACTCCTTGGTTTGTGATTTTCCTTCTATTACTTTCTGCAAGGCTGGATTTGTGGCTGCGTATTGTTTAAATCTGTTTTTGTCCTGGAATATCTTGTTTTCTCCATCAATGGTGAATGCAAGCTTTGCTGGGTATAATAGTCTAGGCTTGCATCCATGTTCCCTAAGTGTCTGTAGCACATCTATCCAAGCTCTTCTGGCTTTCATGGTTTCCATTGAGAAATCAGGTGTAATTCTGATAGGTTTCCCTTTATATGTTACTTGACCTTTTTCCTTTGCAGCTCTTAATATCTGTTCTTTATTCTGTATGTTTTGTGTTTTGATTATTATATGGCGTGGGGATGCTTTCTTTTGATCCAGTCTATTTGGTGTTCTGTAGGCTTCTTGTACCTTCATAGGAACATCCTTCTTTAGGTTGGGGAAGTTTTCTTCTATAATTTTGTTGAATATGTTTTCTGGGCCTTTGAGTTGTAATTCTTCTCCTTCTTCTACCCCAATTATTCTTAGGTTTGGTCTTTTCATGGTGTCCCAGATTTCCTGAATGTTTTGTGTTAAGAATTTGTTAGATTTGTTTAGTTCTTTAATCTGTGAGTTTATTTCCTCTATAGTATCTTCAGAGTCCGAGATTCTTTCTTCCATCTCTTGTATTCGGTTGGAAATACTTGTCTCTGAAGTTTCTGTTCGTTTACTCAGAGTTTCCATTTCCAGTCGTCCCTCAGATTGTGTTTTCTTCGATACCTCCATTTCATTTATCAGGTCTTGTACTGTTTCCCTTACCTGTTTGATTGCTTTTTCTTGTTTTTCTTGTTTTTCTTGGGTATCTTTGAGAGATTTATTTATTTCGTCTACCTTTTTGTTTGTCATCTCCATTTCTTTATGGCAGTTTTTTACCTCCTGTTTAAGGTCCTCTATTATTTTTATAAAGTACTGTTTAATGTCGGTTTCTTCTATATCTTCTGGGGTAGGGTGTTCAATTCTTGTTGTTTCGGGATGTCTGGCTTGTGGTGATGTCATGTTGCCTTTCATGTTGTTGGAGGAGCTCCTGCATTGGCGCCTGCCCATCTCTTCCTTCAAAAGGAGCGCGGAGGTGTTTGGTGTCCCCAAAGAATGATGGATCCTCCTGCAGACTGTGAGGTCCCCTTGCAGGCCAAGCAGCTCTCAGACAAAGGCCTACCTTGCTCCGGGCAGTCAAATGAAGGAGGGGACCTCCCACCGGCCTGGGTGCACTCAATTCCAGGGCCCCAGAGCCCAAACAGGCTGAGCTGTGGGATTTTGTGGCCCCAAAGACGGGAGGATGAGGCAGGGGGAGGGGGGGAGGATTCTGGGTGCAAGCTGGGAAGGGACAGGAAGAGAGAGGCAGTATCCGGGGAGAATAACCCCTGCAGGAAGAGCAGGAAGTGTGCTGGTGGCAGGGGGAGTTGTGGAAAGTCGGTGGTCCCTCTCCGGGCAGCTGCCGCGGTTCGGGCACTCACTCCTCACTCACCCCAAAGAACGATGGATCCTCCTGCAGACTTTCAGGTCCCCTTGCAGGCCAAGCAGCTCTCAGACAAAGGCCTACCTTGCTCCGGGCAGTCAAATGAAGGAGGGGACCTCCCACCGGCCTGGGTGCACTCAATTCCAGGTCCCCAGAGCCCAAACAGTCTGAGCTGTGGGATTTTGTGGCCCCAAAGACGGGAGGATGAGGCAGGGGGAGGGGGCGAGGATTCTGGGTGCAAGCTGGGAAGGGACAGGAAGAGAGAGGCGGTATCCGGGGAGAATTACCCCTGCAGGAAGAGCAGGAAGTGTGCTGGTGGCAGGGGGAGTTGTGGAGAGTCGGTGGTCCCTCTCCGGGCAGCTGCCGCGGTTCGGGCACTCACTCCTCACTCCCGTGCTTCTTTTCTAACAGTATTTGTTGATGTGTTAAAAAAGACAAAGTTATTAAGAGTACTGCTGCCAAATTCTTTGAGGTAAATGCTTCCAAAAAAAAAGCAAGTCATTTGTACCTGAACTCTAGTCTTTTTCCTTTCTTCTGCTGCTGTTTGTTTGTTTATGCAGAACTGCACACACAGTGAGTACAAGGCAAGGCGACTGTCGACAAGCTGTCAGCAGGGTCTGGTCTCCTTGGGAAGTGATGTTTCTCTCACAGGGAGCGGCATCCCAGGCAACTGAAGAGTGTCTCTGTCCATGCTTAGAGACTCCAAGAAAGACTCACTTATACCTTTCACATTTCATTAGTTATTAAAGCACAGAGAGTCCTGGAAAACATACATTTGCTGCAGCTAATTCATGTGAATACTATTCTGGCTGGTGTTTTGTCATCTGGATTCAAGCTAGAGTCATTTGGGAAGAGGAAACCTCAGTTGAGAAAATGCTTCTACCAGATTGGTCATGGACCATTTTTTTTGGATTAATTATTGATGTGTGCCAGTCTAGTTACCATGCGTGGTGTCACTCCTGGATAGGTGGTCCTGGGTTGTGTAAGAAAGTATGCTAAGCAAGCCATGGGGAGCAAGTCTGTAAGCAGAGTTTCTCCATAGCCCCTGCTTCAGGGCCTGCCTCCAGGCTCCTGCCCTGACTTCCTGCTCTGATTTTCCTTTGATGATGAACTGTGATGTGAGAAGTGTTAATGAAATAAACCCCTTCCTCTCCAACTTGCTTTGGTCATGGTGTTTTAATACTACTATAGATAATCTAACTAAGACAAATGGTAAACAATATTGTCTACTATACGTTGGGTGCCATCATAGATATTTAGAAATCAAAGATTATTAAAATATAGGCCATCATTTCAATGGTTTTCCAATATGGTAGAAAAAATAGACACCCAAAGTATATAGTGAGTATTTCCAGGCCTAACTAAGTTCTTCTGGTTCACAGTTCTACTAAAAAGCTATCCTGTTATTTTTTTTAATTTATTTATTTTGCATCCTGCCCACAGCCTCCCCTCTCTTATCTCCTCCCACTCTCTCCCTCTCCTCCCCATCAGTCCTGTCCCCGTCCACCCCTCCTCATAATCACTCAGAAAGGGGCCAGCCTCACACAGGCTTCAGCGTATCAAGCTGCCATAAGAGCAAACACCCACTCCTGTATTCAGGCTGGGCTGCATGAGGAATAGGTTCCCAAGAGTCAGTCAAAGCATAGGACAGCCCCTGCTCCCATTGCTGGGAGTCCCACATAGGGCAAGCTACATGACTGTCACATGTATGGAGAGGGACTAAGTTGGTTCTATGCAGGCTCCTTGGTTGTTGGTTCCTATTCTGAGTTCCCATGAGCCAAGCTAGTTGTTTCTGTGGATTTTCCTGTTATGTTCCTGAACTCCCTGTTTCCTACAATCCCTCCTCTCTGTCCTCAGCAGAACTCCCATAGAATGGCCTAATGTTTGGTCATGGATCTCTGAATCTGCCTCCATCAGTCACTGGATGAAGGCTCTATGAAAACAACTGAGGTAATCACCAATCCGATGACAAGAGATGACCAATTAATTCAGGCTACACATCCACTGCTGCTCGAGTCTTAGCTTGGCTCATCCTTGTACACTCATGAAAGTTTCCCTTGCATAAGGCTTTTACTCTTTTCCGTAAAACCTCCCTTTCCAGCCATCTTTCTCAGCACTGTCCCCCTCCACCCAACACGATCCCCCAAGTTCCCATGCCTCTTCCCACCCCAGCCCACCCAGGAGATCATTTCAATTTACCCTTCCTAGGGTAAAGTGCATCCCCTCTTGCACCCTCCTTGTTACCTGGTCTTACTTGGTCTGTGTATTGTAGCATAGTTATCTTTTATTTTACTGTCAATAACCACTTATGAGTGAATACATACCATGTTTTTCTTTCTGGGTTTGGGTTACCTTACTCAGGATGATTTGTTTTTCTGGGTCTTGACGTAGCTTGATTCCTAATTTTCTGAAAAGTTGCCATACTGATGTCCAAAGTGGCTGTACAAGTTTGCATTCCCACCAGAAATGAAGAAGTACTCCCCTTGGTTCACATGCTCTCCAGAACAAGCTGTTGCTTGTGTTTTTGATAGGTATAAGATGGACTCTCAGAGATGTTTTGATTTGCATTTCCCTGATGGCTAAGGATGATGAACATTTCTCTAAGTATTTCTCTGCCATTTGAGATTCTTCTGTTGAGAATTCTCTGTTTAGGTCAGCACTCCATTTTTAATTGGATTTTTTTTTGATGTCTAGTTTCTTGATTTCTCTATATATTTTAGAGACCAATCCCATGTTAGCTGTGGAGATCTTTTCCTATTCTGTAGGCTACCATTTTGTCCTATTGACAGTATCCTTTGCCTTATAGAAGCTTTTCAGGTTCATGTGGTCCTATTTGTTAATTGTCGTTCTTAGTGTCTGCGCTACTGATGTTCTGTTCAGGATGTTGTTTCCTGTGCTAATACATGCAAGGCTGTTACTCACTTTCTCTTCTGTCAGGTTCATTATAACTGGATTTATGTTGAGGTCTTTGATTTACTTGAACCTGAGTTTTGTGCAGGGTGGTAGGTATGGATCTATTTGCATTCTTCTACATGCTGCGTCCAGTTAGGCCAGCACCATTAGTTGAAGATACTTTCTTTTCTCAATTGTATAGTTCTAGCTTCTTTGTTGAATATTAAGTGGTCATAAGTGCATAGATTTATGTCAGGGTATTCAATTTGATTCCATTGATCTACCTGTTTGTTTTGACACCAATACCATGCTGATTTTATTACTATAGCTCTGTAGCAGAACTTGAGATCAGGGATGATAATACCTCCAGCAGTTCTTTCATTGTACAAAATAGTTTTAGCTATCCTGGGTTTTTGTTTTGTTTTTCCAAAGGAAGTTTAGTAATTTTTTTCAAGGTCTCTAAAGAATTGTGTTAGATTTTAATGGGGATTGTGTTGAATCTGCAGATTGCTTTGCTAAGATAACCATTTTTACTGTGTTAATCTTTCCAAATCCATGAGCAGGGGCAATCTTTTTTTACCTTTCAATATCTTCTTTCGTTTCTTTCCTCAAAGACTTAAAGTTCTTATTTGGTTATTGTAAAGGTTGCTGTTTCCCTGATTTCTTTCTCAGCTAGTTATCATTTGTATATAAGAGGTTTACTGATTTTTTTGGCTGTTTTTATTGAGCTACATATTTTTCTCTACTCCCCTACCTTCCTCCCCTACTTCCTCCATTTCCCATAATCTCCATGCTCCCAAGATTTTTTTTTTTTGAGACAGGGATTCTCTGTTGCTTTGGAGCCTGTCCTGGAACTAGCTCTTGGAGACCACGTTGGCCTCGAAGTCATAGAGATCTGCCTGCCTCTGACTCCTGAGTGCTGGGATTAAAGCCATGCGTCACCACTGCCTGGCTACTCCCAAGATTTTTTAAGTTAATCTTGTACCAGCTACTTTGCTCAAGATTTTTATCAGCTGTTAGAGTTCCCTTGGGTTATTTTTGGGATCACTTATGTGTACTATCATGTTATCTGCAAATAGTGATACTTGGGCTTCTTTTCTCATATGTATTCCCTTGATCTCTTTATGTTTTTTTTATTACTCTAGCTAGAAATTAGAGTAGTATATTGAATAAATATGGAGAGAGTAGACAGCCTTGCCTTGTTCCTGATTTTAATGTAATTGCTTTACGTTTCTTTCCCTTTTGTTTTTATATTGACTGTCAGCTTATTGTTGTTATTGTCAGTATATTGCTTTTTATACTTAGGTATGTTGCTTGTATCCCTGATCTCTCTAAGTAATCATGAAGGGGTGCTGGATTTTGTCAAAGGCTTTTTCAGCATCTAATGAGACGATCCTGTGTTGTGGGATATTTGTGCACGTATGAAGATATATTGCTGTGATTGGTTTAATAAAGAGCTGAACGGTCAATAGCTAGGCAGGAAGAAGTTAGGTGAGACTTTCATGGATAGAGAGGACTCTGGGAAGAAGAGAAGTGGGGAAACATCAACTGGATGCAGAACAAGTCTGATATATGGGACAGAAGAAAGGTAACTGAACCACTTTGTAGAATGTAGATTAATAGAAACAGGTTAATTGAGTTAATAAGAGCTTTTTAGAAAAATACTTAAGCAAAGGCCAAACTTTCATAATTAATAATAAATCTCAGTGCCATTGTTCAAGGCTGGCAGTTCTGATGAAAAAGTATTATTAGAATCATGTGGGGCTTTTTGTTCTTCCAGTTTATTTATATGATGGATTACATTGATAAATTTTTATATGTTGAACCATTCCTGCATCTCTAGGATAAAGCCCAATTGATCATGGTGGATGACCTTTTTGATGTTCTTCAATTCAATTTGCCAATATTTTATTGAGTACTTTTGCATCAATATTCTTGAAGGAAATTGGTCTGTAATTATCTTTCTTTGTTTGGTCTTTGTGTGGTTTGGGTATCAGAGTAACTGTGGCCTCATAAAGAGAATTTGGCAATGTTTCTTTCGTTTCTATTGTGAGGAACAATTTGAGGAGTATTGGTTCTTCTCTAAAAGTCTGGTAACACTGAAAGCATCTGGCCCTGGACTTTTCTTGGTTGGGAGACTTTTAATGACTGCTTCTATTTCCTTAGGGGTTATAGATCTTTTTAAATTGTTTAATCTGTTCTTAGTTTAAATTTGGTATATAGTATCTATCAAGAAATTTGTTCATTTCTTTTAAAATTTTCTTTTACAATTTTATGGAGTATAGGTTTTTGAAATATGACTAATGATTGTCTGGATTTCCTCAATGTCTGTTATTATGTTCCTCTTTTCTCTGATTTTGTTGATTTCAATATTTTCTCTCTGCCTCTTAGTTTGGATAGGGTTTATCTAACTTGTTCATTTTCTCAAAGAATCAACTCTTTATGTTATTGATTCATTGTATTATTCTCTTTATTTCTAGTTTGTTGATTTCAGCCTTTAGCTTGGTTATTTATTGTTATCTACTCTCTTGGGCTTATTTACTTCTTTTTGTTCTTTTTGTTTTTGAGGGATTCTGTTAAGTCATTAGTATAAAATTTTTTCAAATTTCTCAGTGTTATTAACTTTTCTCTTAGCACTGCTTTTATTGTGTCCCATGAGTTTGGGTAGGTTGTGCATTCATTTTCATTGAATTCTAGGAAGTCTTTAATTTTTTTCTTTATTTCTTTATTACCCAGTGGTAATTCAGCTAAGAGTATTTCAGTTTCCATAAGTTTGTAGGTTTTCTGTATTTTGTATTGTTGTATAACTCCCACTTTAATCCATAGTGATCTGATAAAATACAGGAGGTCATTCCAACTTTTTTTGTATCTGTTAAGACTTGCTGTGTGACCGAATCTGTGGTCAATTTCAGAGAAGGTTCCATACATGAGGAGAAGGACCTATGTTCTTTGGTGTTTGGGTGAAATGTTCTATCTGTTAGGTTCTTTTGAGTGATAACATCTGTTAATTCTAGTATTTTTCTGTTTAGTATCTATCTGGATGGCTTGTCCATTGATGAGAGTGGATACTGAAGTCTCCCACAATTAATGTGTGGGGTTCAATGTGTAATTTTAGCTTTAGTAATGTTTCTTTTACAAATGTGAGTGTCTTTGTGTTTGGGGCATAGATGTTCAGAATTAAGACATCATCTTGGGGGATTTTTCCTTGATGAATATGTAATATCCTTTCCCATCTCTTTTGATTAATTACAGTTTGAAGTCTACTTTAGTAGATATTAGGATTGCTACACTGTCTTGCTTCTTTGGTCTGTCTAATTGGAAAATCTTTTTCCAACCTTTTACTCTGAGGTAATGTGTGTCTTTGATCTTGAGGTGTGCTTTTTGTATGCAGCAGAAGGATAGATTCTGTTTTTGTATCTGTTCTGTTAGCTTGTGTTTTTCAATTGTCAAATTGAGTCCATTGATGTTGAGAGATGGTGTAGAAGGATCTTTTTTCTATGTGTTGCTTTCATTGGTCAAATACAGTAACTGCCTAGGTCTTTTGATAGGGCAGAACTTGGATAGGCAGGGAAGACAGGACTGGATGCTGGGAGAAAGAAGGGAGGAGAGAGAGTTGCCATGGAGCCAGCTGCAGGTCAGACATGCTGAATCTTTCCCTGTAATCCACGACATCGTAGTGAAATACAGATTAATAGAAATGGGTTAATCGAGATGTGAGAGTTAGCCAATAAGAGGCTAGAAATAATGAGCCAGATAGTGTTTAAATGAATACAGTTTCTGTGTAATTATTTCGGGGGTTAAGCTAGCCAGGCGGCTGGGAGCTGTGTGGCAAGATGCAGCCCCTGCTGGCTCCTCCAACTACAGAGAGATGTTAACAACCAGTGATTATTAATTCCTGTTATTTTGTTGTTATTGTTTTTGGTGGTGGTGGTATGTGTGCATGTGTGTGTATTTCCTTCTGGTGTGGAATTATCTTTTGCCTGTGTTCTGATCATGATTAGAACCTGTATGATCATTTCTTCAGTTCTCAGGCTTATAAGGCCCATGTTCCTTTGGATCTACTGCATGCATCTGGTAGATTGTAGGACTTAACTTCCACAATGGTGTGACTCAGTACCTTATGATACAGATCTTGTTAACTCCCCATCTCCCCCTCCCTCTCTCCTTCCCTCTCTATTTTTTCTCCCTTCAACCCCTCTCTCTTGCCCCTTTCTTTTTGTTGTTTTTCTAGAGAGCTGTAATATTATAACTTCTGCATATATTTCCTTTATCTAGGTGGCCATATCTGATTCCAAGGAAGCAATGAACTGCCTGGTGATGATCACCTTCTCTGTCACTTGGGGTGAATGTTTCAGGTTGTTATTTATGAACATGCAGCTCTATAAGACAGTGTCAAATTGTTTCTCAAAGTATTTGCACAAATTTTTACTTAGAATACCAGCATATGAGAGATAAATTTTGTTTTGTAATGTAACTAAGACATTTCTCACTGAAGGCCTTTTAAAAAAATCATTGGGTTTTTTCTTGGTGTGTTTTATTATTGTACTTTCATGTAGGATAAATAGAGACAGTCTTATGCCTACTTTCCTTTAGATAGAAGAAGAGATTGATTTCAGCAGGGACTAGCAATTTTCTGGTGTTTTGGTTTGTCTGTGCTATCCTTCATTTGTATGTGGTAATAACATTTGATTTCTCATTTTTAACTGCATTTTCCCATTGTTTAAGTGTGTCATTGTGTTGTAATTTCTTTGCCCCCTCTTTATTTTTATTGGAAGGGGTTTAAGACAGCCCTCGTGACTCAGATTATTTTAACCCTTTGCTATGGTGAGTGATCCAGTGGTGGGCTCATAGTCCAAGAGATAATCAGAGACTCAATGTAAATTCTGTTAATGAATGCCAAGGAAGAGAAAGAAAGAAATACTTTTTTTTTTTTTAACAACTAAGAATTTCATGGCATGTGTATTTCAAGAATAGTCATGGATTCTCTTCGATAGCTACCTTAAATACACTGATGGATAAGTCCAATTGAAAAAGGTAAAAGAAAGCCAAAGACAGGAAGTAGAGACCAAATCCTGGTGATATAGTTTGTTCTTTATGTAGGTGTGTCTAAAAACAGTTTCTGGACTTTTCAGTTGTATGTGCTAATATTGTCCCTAGTTTAGCCAAACTCATTTTGTTGAAGGCTGAGAATCTTAATCATACACTTAGTAAGAGGAATAGCTAGAGTCTGTGTCTTTAATCTCTTGGTGGACACTTATTCCAGAGCTCATGGTTTGACTCAAGGCTCTGCATGTTTGCAGCTATAGTTTTGTATTGAATTCTGGAAAGAGTGACTAAAAAATTGGAGGATGAAGAGGGTTTTAAGATCTCAAGAAACCATTTGGAAGATTATATCACAATGTGCCACAGCACAAATGGATACACTAGATGATTTTGTCATTGTACCCAAATCTAGAAATCAATTCTTTAATTTGATGGCTCATGATACTATAAAATGTTACACATACATCTATTAATACAGAATGGTGAGATTGTATCTTAGTACTTACCTCAAAATGACAAAGAGTTAATTAGACACAGAAAACATTTTCTAACATAGCCAGTTTAGAACTTGAAGTTTTGCTGCTAACAGAAAAGTCTCTGAAGGTACAGGAGTCTGAATACTAAATAAATCCAGATTCTCTCTAATGTCTCAATAACGCCAAGTCAGCTTGGAGGCCAATTAATCAAAACAAATTTACAATTAAGTCCAGAAAGAATCACTAATTGCAATGCCTGTAGGAAAAAAAAAACATGCTGAAAGCAGAATCTTGCATGTGCGAAGTAGAGTTGTCTTGTTGTTGACTAGGGTGATTGCATTGCTGCACCTTGGCCTTCTCCCGCAAAAGTGCTAGTCATCAAGATGAGTGTTGTTTGATTTTTTTTTCCCCTGGGGAGATGCGAGCAAACATTTATTCACCTAGCCAAAGAAATGCTTTACAGACTAAATGAATAATTCTATCTAAATCTAGCTAGATGAACCGATGATTTATTGGGGATACTGGAAGCATCACCAAATGGGTGACTCTGTGTCAGCTGTGTGGCCAAGAAGACCAGCATGGGTGACAGCTCAGGAATGATATACCCCTGGAGTTTTAGTGAACTTGCAAGCAGATCCACCAGAGTCTCTACTTCTCAGAAATTATTTACTGCTTATGTAACTTTGGGGTCTGACCTGATGAGTCCTATCATTTTTCTGAGCTTCCTGAGTCTTGGAAGTTGGATGAGTTTTCTGAGCCTTGTAAGCTTCCATAGTTTCCTGAGCCATGTGATGCTTCCCAGGAGTGAACACTTCATCAGGTAATAGGTACATAGCATTGGGCCATTAGATAGAGGTTCCCATTTCCTGTTTACAGACAGGGATTTCATACTTGTTCTTCAGTATGAGGTATATTTCTTCTAGTTAAATATGACATTAGTGATATATTATTTGTGTTTTAATAAATAAAGCTTGCTTGAAGATCAGAATGCAAAATAGCTATACTAATCAGCCATACAGACCAGGCAGTGGTTATACACACCTTTAATCCTAGCAGCCACATCAGTTAGCCATAGAGGCCTGGCAGTGGTGGTGTACGCATTTAATCTCAACACTAGAAAGAATATAAAATGGGAGGATACAGGTCTCACTGTCAGTCTGAGGATTCATGGAGGCAGGGTTGCCATTTCTGTTTGAACTAGAGATAAGAGCCAGTGACTGGCTGCTTTGCTTTTCTGATCTTCAGCTTGAACCTGATATCTGTCTCTGGGTTTTTAATTACTCATGCTACATGTGACTGTCTAGAACTTTCCATTTCTTCTTCTTCTTCTTCTTCTTCTTCTTCTTCTTCTTCTTCTTCTTCTTCTTCTTCTTCTTCTTCTTCTTCTTCTTCTTCTTCTTCTTCTTCTCTCTCTCTCTCTTTCTTTCTCTCTCTCTCTCTCTCTGTCTCTCTCTCTCTCTCTCTCTGTGTGTGTGTCTGTCTGTCTGTCTGTCTTTCTTTCTTTTTTCTTTTTGGTTTTTTGAGACAGAATTTCTCCCTGTAAGAGTCCTGGCTGTTCTGGAACTTGCCTGGTAGACCAGGCTGGCCTTGAACTCACTAAGATCTGCCTGCTTCTGCCTCCCAAGTACTGGGATTAAAGGCGTGCACCATTACTACCTGGCTTCCATTTGTTTCATATATGTTGTCTTAATTACATTTCTATTGTTGTGATAAAACACCCTGACCAAGGCAAGTTATAAAAGAAAGCATTTAATTTGGCCAATGGTTTGTAGAGTTAGAGTCCATAATGGTGGATCAAAGGAACAGCTGAGAACTCACATATTTATTTACAACCATAGGGAGGGGGAAAATGAACACTGGGAATCATATTTATGAATCTTTTGAAACCTCAAAACCAACCCATGCCCCTGTGACACACTTCCTCTGACAAGGACATTTTTCCTTAATCCTTCCTGAGTACTTCTACCAGCTAGGTACTAAGTAATTCAAATATATGAGTCTACATGGATATGGGGGCCACTCTCTCTAAAGCCACTACACATGTGTAATAGGGAATAAGGACTAATGAGGCCCAAGAATATGGGTGGGAGCCCTATTTCTTCAGTCATATCTCATAAGAAGGACTTGCAGACAACCAAGGACAGCTTCCACATATACTGCATTATGGCTCTGAATGTTTACCTTAATGATAGATATTCCCTGTTTCTGAATTCCTACTTCTTTGAACTGAGGTGTATTGATCCCACATGACCTACTTCAGTTTCCAGAATAACTTGAACTTGAAGCAGGAAAAACTTATTCCCTTCCACTGGTGGATTGTTGATACGTAATAACATTGAGCTGTGATATTGTCCACTTTTCCTGGAGTTGTATTTTTTTGCCATAATTTTTTAGACCTAAATCTTATTGTGGATCTTATTTTTCTTTGTGCAATTCATTCACTTTCTTCCTGTGCCACCATGCTTCATAGAATCCTGTCCCCAAACTTTGCCTTCTATTGCTGAATAAAATTTCCCTGTCCAGTTTATGATGCTACAAATTAGTCCCTCAACAGACATATTTGGTAAGAGAGTCTGGCTAGAGACTCATGCCATGTGTTTCCCATTTCCTTTATGGGAGCAGAGGAGCTATTGTATACAACTTCTCACTTTTTCTACAAGTTGTTTGTCCTAGGTCTCCAAGTTCTAGTCAGTGGAATATAAGGGGAAGGAATGGATACATTTTCATCCTCTAATACCTCTATGTAGAGTTTCCTTATTGACTTGCACTTGTGTTCACTGCCATTGGATATGGAAGACCTAGGGTTCCCTGGAGAAAGTGGAAACATGCACCAAAAAGATCTAAGTGTCTAAATAACTGTGCAGAGGTCAATCTCCGTCAATCCACATCCAACTGTGATGAGAATTAACTTACTTTGTCTGATATTGAAAATATGTAGATGAATTATTTTACATTAATATATTCATGTAATAGATATGTACTAATGATTCTTAAAGTATTAGCTGTGTTAGTAAAGTAGTGGGAAAAATGTCAGCTCTGTACTGATCTACAACTGATTGATAGGAATGTGGATTGGCCTTTGGTGGGAGGAGATGGAACCCACAGAAGCATGATTTATATTCTTTAGGAATCAATATCTACAGAATTGGATAAAGAAATTCTTTCTGGGGAATGGAGAGATGGATCAGCAACCAAGAGCAATTGTTACTCTTGCAGAAGACCCAGGTTTGGTAACTGGCAACATCAGGGATGCCCATAAATTTAGTTGTAGGGGATTAGATGCCTCTTCTGAGCCTTGTGGACACTAGGCACACATGTGTTGCGTATACACTCATGCGGGCAAGACACTCATACATATAAAATAAATCAACCTAAAATTTTTCATAAAAGAAATTTACTGAGGCATTATGATTACCACTAAAATAGAGATGCATATGAGTTAGTACGTAAAGGATTAATCTTTTTTTGTGAACTGAAGAGTTTTTTGGACAAAGATGAAATTAATTAGAAAGCCAACTATATTATGGGAAAAGAATCAAAAGCATACTAAGTCTTTACTAGATGCCAGTGATACATGTATTTTTCTGTTAATCTCTCTGCATATTATGAAGAAGATTTTCTCTTTGATTTTCTCTATTTTTTTTATCACCAAGATTCACGTTAGGGATAGATAGTAAGTTCTTGTCTGAGGATGGGAAGCTTCTTAATAGCAGACCCGGCACTTGAACCTGGGATCCTTTACACCACGCTTTTAGGTCTTCTCAGTGGACTGCTAGCGCACATAATGAGCACTCTGATAAGAAAGACACTGTCTTGCTTATTCCTGGTGTGGCAGGTTCAATCTGAGGAATAAAAGCAAGTGTAGACCCTCCCTCCCCCTGAAAGATACACACTCCATTAGTTTTTCATTTGCTGGAAGCATCGAGTCTTTAATATTTTTCTTTGTGTTTATCTCAGGGGAATATCAGTCCGTACAAATTTATTATTAATTCCCTGGTAACATGATTAGCTGCTGAGTTTTTTTTTCCACTGTTGCTTGTAAAAGAAGGTTTGCCTGTTCTTGAAATCTCAGGGACTTCAATCACTCTAGAATGAAATGTTACCTTGGGAGTTATTGGGAGAGGAGAAAAAGTACAGGAAAAGTTATTCATTTTCCTCCCACCCAGCAGTCTTTTCTCAAGTACAAGCAGGATCTGCCGTAACAGAGTCTGTTCTCCTATCTTAGTGACCTGTGCTGTCTCTCAATGTTTTCTTCTAGGAATTGGCAAGTTTGGATTCAATACTTCCAGAAAAAGTAACCCCCTTCTCAGAGGCATTCTCTCACTTTCCCTTCCTTCCCTTCCTTCCTCTGTCCCTTCTTCCCTCTCTCTGTTTTTCAATTTTTTTTCAGCCCTAGAGTCTAGCTGTTTAAATGGCTTATCTGGTAATTCTGGTATTTTTTTATATGTGAACATAGTAAAGCACAATTTTGTTTCTTATTTTGTGTAATTAGGGGCTTAAAGGTGAAAGTTCAAGAGTACTAACTTCTATATGTATTCATCCATTTATTTGTAAATAACTGATTATGTTCAGATTGGATAGTCCTGGAAAAATGACATCTGTTTCCACAGAACTTAGAGCCCAGTGGAACAAAAGTATTAGAAAAATGCACAAATTTGTACATCCATTGATAATTTTAGAAAACTATTGTTAAATTTTTTCTCATCAGTTAGAATTAGTATAAAATAATAATAGTACAAGTATAAAATAATTTCTTTTCAACCCATTGCCTTTCTCTGTTACAGATCATCCCTGGAATATGATGGGTTAGCTTATGTCATTATGAATTAGAAACCATACTTTAGATTCTAAGTTTTAGACTTTTTCTGGTCTAGGAATATATATGTAGTCTAGTTCACTCTTAATACCTCACAGTTAGCCAGAGAACCATGAGGATAATGGCTGATATGCTGCACGCTACCACTTAGGCAGCCTAGTACAATATTCACTTAAAATAATTTTCAATTTATTATTGGAATGCAACTGTATTCTTAGTTGAGCATCTTAGTTGAGCATCTGTATTTCTCAATGACCTCTTTTTTGTTCTTTAATGATGTTTCAGGAGGATTTCATAACTTTCTAACCACTATGAGAATTAACAGGGTTCAGTCCACAACAGCTTAGACACTTATTTTCTTTTCTAATTCATTACGCATTTTCTTCTTCCATTGGGATTTGCATGTTGGTGAGAGAGAGACATGAACTGGGGAGTCTTTCATGGTCCCCGCTTTTCACGCTCATTCCTGAACTCAGTATGTTGATAGATGTGGATAAGGGGATGCTTAGAAAGGGAGAGAATCATAGAAAATGGGCGAGGGCATATTTACTCAACAAACGTCACAGTTTACTCCCTTTGGTCTTCCCTCCCCCTCTTCGGTATACTTGGTACCCTTGTGCTGTTAGAACCCCCTGACTTTCTAGGCCACTCCTTAGGCAGGACTTAGCAACTTCTCAGCCTTAGCCAGCATTGTCAATGTTTATTTTGCACACAGGAAATGACTATACATGCATATTGAAGGGTCATTAAACTTACGAGGGCCTTGGTCACTGCTCTCCCTGCCATATATTTTCAGTTATCCATTTCTCTATGTAATTCAGACCAGGTCAGGGGATGTGCTACCCAAGACCCAAGATGGGGGTCAGTATTTTCTTTTCATACAGTACCCTAGCCTCTGTGAATGTTTCTTTTAATCCATGCACTTGACTTTGGGGTAGAGTGGATACAAATCCTTATAATTTTCACATTATCAGTAAATGGCTATATGGGTATGGGATTGAATATGGGCGAGATGTGGTAGCTGGGTATGCTAATGGTAAGTCATGTGGACTGCATTTGGGATCACATGAAGAATGTGAATTATTTTATATCTACTCAGCATTGGTCTTAGGTGATGCCTCTTGCTGTTGACACAGAGCACAGAGTGGGTAAATTATAATGAAAACAGATTTATCTCAGGGCTCTGGCCAAAGGTCAAAAGGGATTGTCTTGCCATTGTCAGAATCCTTTTATTTTATTTATTTATTTTTTTTGAGACAGAGTTTTTCAATAGCTATGGAGCCAGTCCTGGAACTCGCGCTGTAGACCAGGCTGGGTCGAACTCACAGAGATCAACCTGCCTCTACCTCCCGAGTGCTGGGATTAAAGGCATGCACCACCAACACCTGATGCCATTGTCAGAATCTTGAGCTGGTATAGGAGAAGCAAAACATGAGAGAGATCTAGCCAAACCAAATTTAAGTCAGTCTCACCTTTGAGATAATACACTAATTTAGCCCATGAATTATATGAATGGATTCCAGTAAGGAGAACAGAATTCTAATAATCTCTTAACTTGTCCCACAAGTTAAATTTACATCATAGGTATTAAAGTTCAGCATGAGTTTTATAAGGGACATACTCAAAGTATACAGTTGCAAATAGCAGAAATCAAAAAAGTATTTTCTCATGCCCTATTTCAATATATGTTATGAAAGAGAACTTAGGACAAAACTAGGTTTCATAACAAAATGGTTGGATTGGACAGTTGAATTATGTAGGATTCTCTAAGAATTTAACTTTTAAATAAATATTTAAATAAAGGGAAGGTATTTGTGTTAAGTATGCTCAAATGAACTCCAGGCAGGGAAAATGACCAAGGAGATCTTGGCTCTGTAAAAAGAAAGTGTCAGGACCTTAGAAATTCAGAAGTTATTCCACGGATGTTCTCCCAAGTAAAACACACATTTGACTGGTGAAAATTATATAACGGCTTCATTTACTGTCCCTGGAAATCATATTAATCTTTCACTGTAGAGTATACACATAACTTTTGGTCTATAGTATCTGCATCATAAACAGAAGTTTCAGCTCCTTCTGCCTCATAGCTTCTGTATCCAGCAGCTTTTGCTGGGATATTCTGCTAAGGATAGGTGCAGCCTTAGGAGGGACAGGCTGCTGATATTGACCCTTTCCATGCACCATTCACTCAGCAATGTGTTGCAAGAGCTCTTCTGTAGGCAGGTGGACTGGAGTTCCTCCTGGTTATGATAGCCCCCACTCTTAGAGAAGAGGTTCCATTGCGGTAGCTGGCTGAGGAGACTAAAGTCTGTCCTTACTCCAATACATTTTTAGTGTAGACATATTACTCTAGGAGCGGTAAGCCAAGAAGCCCAAGGCTTCCCCCACCACACTGCCCGCTTACGGTGCTGGGTGGTTTCACTCTTGGATAGGTGCTGCCTTAAGTTTGAGGCAACTGGGCAAGGATCTTTCTCAGCAGAAAGGCAGACCATGAGGACAAATTTCTCCACAGCTCGTGTGATGTGAGTGACCCCTTTCAGAACAGGGAATGGATTCTATTCTCCTCTGGTGGACAGCAATTAGGAGAGGACCAGTAGCTTCAGATGATAAGTAAAATAGCCGTGTAGATGTTCCCGAACAAAAGTCAGAAAAAGAGGCAGCCAAAGATCCTGAGATCTTGAGAAGTCTGAGGATTGAGAAGGCTGTGTGCTCCCACGCAGGAGCATTCAGTGTAGAACACACTTCAGGTTTGGAAACATTCTCCCAAGACTACATACTCATCAACACAGCAGAAGCTTCATTGACATATCGGCTTAATAAAACATTTTTTGCAAATATTTTTAATTGATATTATATTTTATAAATTAACTAGAGAAGCACATACACAATACTGCTTGCATCTAATATGATCCTGAATCCCAAGTCTGCACACCCCTTTCCAACTGGGTCTGTGGTAGCAGAACCTTTCCTCTCTTATTGATATTATAACCCCTCTATTCTTTTCAAAATAAAGAAGCACCCATATTTTCTTCTGTATGATTTTCATTGTTGAATTATCAGTGTTGGTCAGCTAAGCTTCTCTTTTAGCTTTACTTTTCCATTTTTGACTGTTGTCACCAATACTATGTGACTCACACCAGCATCATGATGTCTGCGTAGTAGTCTTTGCTTTAATATACTGATTATCAAAAAAGTCCAAACAGTGACAACTTAGTAATAGTAAGATACTTAGGGGTTGTCATAGAAGAGGGACTGGAAAGGGTGTAAGAGTCAGAGGTGGTAAATAACACAATGAAATATTTTCTGGACACAGCATGGCAGCTACACATATGAAATTATAGTATTTGCAACAGCATGCACAAAATTTGGCAAACAGAAGCCAGACCAAATTGACGCAGGGAGAGGAGAGTTGGTTATACGATACCACCCCTGACAATGAAGTTATTGACAAATATTAGCTTTTGGGAAAGGGGGAGATAGTTTTCTCCTAGAAGTATAATCCTTGAAAGTTGACCATTCTACAGTGGAAGACCACATATCCCAGAATATTTGGGCAGAATAAATTGGTATTAAAGGATTTTTATATTTTAAAAAATTAAGGATACCATGTTTGGTGGGTAAGAAAGGAGAAAGGATCTGGAAAGACTGGGGATGGTAACTATTATAGAAACATGTTGTATGAAACTTCCAAAGAACAAATTAAAAACTATGATATGCCACCTTGGCAATTTGAAGGTTATGTGCTTGCCTCTGATGTTTAATTTTCTGCCAACTTGGGTAGGTTAGAGCACTGAGACATTTATCAAATATCCATCTAAATGCTGTTATGAAGGTAGTTTTTAGATGTTATCTATATTAGAATCAGAAAAAAATGAGTGAAATTGTTGAAGGGAGTGGGGCCCCTTGTTCCATCCCACCCCGCTAGCTTACACCTGAAATAATCACAAAGAAACTGTATTCATTTAAACACTGCCTGGCCCATCAGCTCCAACCTCCCACTGGCCAACTCCTAGTGCCGGTTTTCTCACTAACTCCATAGTGGATCCCTCTATTAAGATATCTCCTCCCATTGCTTTCCTTCTCTGTTCCTCCCCCAAATTAGCCATCTAGAGACATCATGTTCCTTTCTCCCATCCCCTCCATTCTACTTCCTCCCAGTTTACCCTGGAGATCTTAACAATTTCCCTTTTCCGGGTACCTCCATGTGTGTCCCTCTTAGGGTCCTCCTTTTTACCTAGTTTCTCTGGGGTTGTGGATTGTCAATACACATTACTTATAACATGGTTATAACATTTCATTCAAGCCAAGGTGTCAGTTAGTACATCCCTTCCTTCTGAGAAATGGATACAGTTCTGATATTGTTTCAGTTAAGCGTTGGACACCTATTATTTGTCAGTGATTTTTAAAATTATTTACTTTCTATTTTTTTTTTCATGTGGTTCTGGGGTTAGAACGCAGGGTTTTGGGATGGTAAAAATGACTCAGTGCTAAAGGCACTTGCCACCAAGCCTGGCAACCTGGCCTAGGAACAAATAGGGAAACAAGAGAATCCACTGCTGCTAACTGTACTCTGCTGTAACACACACACACACACACACACACACACACACACAGAAATTAGTGTACTTAAAAAATTGAATCCAATGGATTGCACCTACAAATGTTTTTCTTGGGCTCCTTCCTGTCAGCCATCTTCATTTTTCCTCTCAGGACCACTGTTCCTCTTCCCCGCTTTATTGTCAGATGGCTTAACTGTTTTTAGGAATCCAGAAGTCCACGAAGCACCCATTGATGGTGTGTTTTATGTTTGTGAAGCATTATTGGTTTTTTATTTTCCAGAATGAATCTGAATTAATGATTGCTGACTTATAAACACTTAGTGACGATGAGAGAAGATACCAACTGAAGACGTGAAGAATCAAAAAAAAAAACAAAGAGCTATATTTGTTACAATAGTTAACTCTACTTTGAATATGTCATGCACCAACATATAAACACTAACACACGCTGACTGACTTGAATAGGGAGAGGTATGGAGAACTCATTTCCCCGAGATGCCCTGCCTGTAAAGCTTCAGAGGCAGAAATCAGCTACATACTTTGATGTCAGAGTTTACTTTGGAGTTAAGAGCTGTTTTGTATTCTCCTCCCATCAGATCGAGAGAGGTCAGAAGTTGCCACATCAATTTTATTGCTAATCTTTAGAGATCAACTTTTTAGCCGTATCTGCAAAGGCAGAATTGAGTCAATTTCCTTATGGGTCCCTCTGAGTTTCCTTAGAAACTACCCTTCAACAAGACAGCGAATCTTCTTTTGTTTTCCTTATGGCTGGAGTTTAGTTAGACACCTTCACTGGTACTAGCGCTTTCTCTTTCAATCTGCTCTTCTTTCCCTGTGGGACTTGCCTACCTCCCTCTACCACCTGTTCATAGGGTTTTCACGTTATGAAAATCGTTCTATTGAGAGAGATCAAAACACACCACTTCAAAATATGAAGGATCACTGCATCAAAGACAAATGAGAAGAAGCAGGAGCTTGAAAGTTCTCTGTCCTTTTATTTGCCTAAAAGGACATATATTAACAAAAACAAAAGGTGTTTGATGGCCTGCACCACAGCCTCACACTTAAAGGAAGGAGGACAGCAAAGCTTAATCCAGTTGTGAAGATAATCTTAGACCCTCACAGGCTCTGGTATGGTAGCAGAGGACTCTTTATTAAACGGCTTTGCTAGCTAAACTTTATTTCCCATTTGCTTGTCTTTTCCCAAACTGCTGCCTGAAGTCTCAAAGTCCTTTTCCTTTGTATTGTCATATCTGTAAACACTTACCATTTTTTGCTAAAGAAACCATATAAATCCGGCTTCAAAGTCACCCTTTTGGGATTCACCTTTTCTCTGGAATTGTCTCATATGTATATTATTCATATGAGACATAAATTATTCATATATGAACATATATATATACATGCTATGTATATGAAACCTCCACACATCAATAAACTTTTAAAATTTTATCTTTTTTTTTTTTTTTTTGGTCTTCGAGACAGGGTTTCCCTGTAGTTTCTAGAACCTTTCCTGGAACTAGCTCTATATCAGGGGGCTGTTATAACTATGATACTTTTGGATTATTATTTTTTCTGTGCATATTCAAGATCAAGGAAGCCAAATAATTACTTTTAGCTGTTTTTATTTGGTGTTGTTTGTGTTGTTTTTAGACAGATAATTTCTGCCAATATTTTAAGCATGGTTTAAATGTATTTCATAACAGAAATAATTTTTAGTAAATAGTAAGAAAGTTCATTTCCCTATAGGCATGTTGACAATGAAATACCTATTTGAAAATTTGTCATCTTTAAAAATACGTTGAAGATTCACAGTTTTTTATAAAGGTTTCTTATTTGGTCTCTTATTAACCCATGGTTACATTCATATGCACATCACGAAAGGTGACAAGCAGAAATGTACTGTGCTTAGCACCTGCCCTACAAGTCCCTCTCACACAGAAACTTCTCCAGGTGGAGAGCAACCCCACTTCTCCGTGATTAATTAAATGGAATATCATGTTCTTACTTGAGAGAATTTAATGCTGAAATCTCAGCCTTTTTATTTATGAACCAGTTGCCTGTGAAATATGCATAGGCACTTGAAATTAGCAATAATGAATAGAATATATACATATTTAAAAAATACATGGATCATTTCCTGTCGTTTCTGGTGGTTAGAGCAGAGTAGACCAGCCACAGCCTCCTACTGCTGCCATTATCATTCCCGATTTCTCTTTTATTGCCCATGAAACATGTATAGATTTAATGACCTGGAGAGAGATCAGTGAAATTCTTCACAGGGCTGCATGTTTATTAATGGGCCTCCTGTTCATTGTGATGTGATAGCATTAGGATTATGTCAGTGATATGGCAGCCAGCAATTAAGAGTTTCTTTAGTTCTGAAAGAAAGGAAATTAGCCACTGATCAGGGACAGAGACAACTCAACATCTTGGTAAGTACATACAGAAAAATGAAAGAAACAAGAGACTCAAAGAGGCAAGAAGAAGGGAAGATTTTTGATGAATTTTTCTCTCTCGTAGAACATGACAAGAAGGGACAGTAGTAATGTAGGAAGCAAAAATAATGGCATGGAAAAGGCTTTAAAATGGGCGGGACGGAAATCTTTTTGTAAGGGCTCTGTTTCCTTTTACAAGTAGATTTTCAGTTCGGTGAATTAAATGCATTTTAAGACCAAGAACAGCTTCTGGGGGCTAGGCTTGTGGTGTGCATGAAGACCTGGACTCCACCGCCATCACTCGGTGTGGTTGCACCTGTGGCTCATGTCATAACCCTAGCATTTGGATGGAGGAAGCACGAAGGTCAGAAATTCAAGATTATCTTTGGCTACATTGTAAATTTGAGGCCGCCCCCTGAAACTTCAACTTGTTATTTATATTAGTGCATAAAGTTTTTAAAAATTATTTATTTTATTTTATGTGCATTGGTATTTTGCCTATATATATATGTCTGTGTGAGGATGCCAGATTTGCTGGAGTCATAGACAGTTGAGAGATGCTATGTGGGTGCTCGTCCTCTGGAAGAGCATTTAGTGCTCCCAACCTCTGAGCCATCTTTTTAGCCCCATATAAAACTTTTTGAGGGGACCCCGAACCCCAGAGTTAAATTGCTATTCAACTGCTGTCCTCAAACAGAACAAGAAATCTCAGGCAAGAGTTTACTGAGAGTTGGGGCGGGAGGACTCATATCTGACTCGGGCAGTCAGCAAGCCGTGCTCAGGAGCTGTGCAGACGGTTTTACTGAGCATAGTGCAAAAAGGTGCAAAGAAGCACGCCAGTCTCCGTGCCAAACTTTTTATGCAGATAAGAGCACCGCACATTTTCTTAAAGTATGATTTGAGGTCAGTCAGTGAGAGAGGGGTGAAAGGGCTTTTTAAAGCTTATTTTGTTTTCTTTGTTTAACAGGAATTAAGTATCTAATATAAGGCAGGAGCTGCTGTACGTGCTGGGAATATGTATCAGAAAGTCTGCACACATAAGGCTTGGACAGCACAATTTCTTTTATCATGTAATCACCTTTTTATTTGCTTATTTGCATACCTTACCCTCACATGTGAAAACCCTGACCCCTGCTATCTCAGATGACTGAACTTGGAGATAGGAACATAATAGACGTATTTAATGCTAATATATTCTTTAAGATGTAATCCTTTAAATAGAATGATGAGTTCCTTTAAGAGGAGTTGAGATGTGAGGGTATAGATGTACACACATGAGAACTTTCAGAGAAAAAGCAAAATATGGTATTAGAGAGGTAGTGGTCAGAGGAAATCACTCAGATGGTGCCTCAGCTTTGGACTTTCACAGCCTCCAGAACTGGGAGAAAACAACTGGTTTTAAGCCACTATTATGGCAATCTCAGAAAAGTAACACAAGCTTAAAACAGGGGAACTATAATTCTATTTAAAAATGAAGTATGTTCGAGTGAGATAATGGATCCAAATTTATATAACTAGGGAGTAGTTTTCAAAATTTGGAAAAAATCCCCATAATCACTCAAAAACCTTGGTAATAAGTACATATATCTCAGAATACTTAAAAAAAAACCTGAAATTTTATTTTTGTTTACCTCTCCTCTCTGTGAGACAGGGTTTCTTTGTGTGACTCTGGCTGCCCTAGAACTCACTCTGTAGATAGGGTGGCCTGGAACTCAGAGATCTGCTTGCTTCTGTCTCCCAAGTGCTGGGATTAAATGTGTGAGCCACCAATTAACCCCAAAATTTTAATTAATGGTGAACCATATATGTAAGTGGCTAATAGATGCCAAACAAAGAATTTGGGAGCTTTAAAATTCCATGTAAAAGTAAACACTTGAAGATCAAATTCAGATTTCTGCCTCATACTTGGAGGAACACATCATAGATTCTGTTCTGAGGAGTGAGCCAAAGATGCTTAAGGTACCAGTAACATCCACATCAGAAGAGGCCAAGAAGCCTAGGGTGTCTCTACAGGTGGCTGTTCCATTTGAGGAGGAAAGGGGGGATCCATTGGTTTTAGATGAGACTGTAGGGTAGAAATGGGCCAAGATTCTTAGAGAGATTTAATCTTAAGCATTAGTTGCTAACACACAGGAAAACAGTCTCAAGGACTCTGTAGGGTCATTGTTGGTCAGGCCTGAATTTATTCTGCTTTACTTTTGTGATAAACCATGCGTGTCAGTTTCTTTCTTGTGACTGTGATAAAATGCCTGACAAAAGCCTCTTAAGGAAGAAAGGGCTTATGTTGACTTACAGTTTGAGGGTATAATACATTATGGTGTGGAAGTCTTGCTGGTAGGAACTTGGAGTGGTTGATTGGATTGCAGCCATAGTCAGGAAGCAGAGAGTGATGAATGCGTGTGCCTAGTTAGCTTGCTTTCCTTTTTATGTTCACCCCAAACGATAGCCTATCTAGGGAGCGTCTTCCTGTCTCAATTGGCTCTAGAAACACTTTCACAAACATGTACATAGTAGATTTATATTCTAGGTGACCCTAGATCCTTTGAAGCTGACAGTCAATATTAACTATAATTGTTAACTAAAACTAACAAATAATTGTTTTAGATTTGGGTATTGATTTATAGTATACATTTCACGTGTTAAATGGACTAGGGAAACCTTTTTGGTGTTGATTTCAGTCTACTTCCCTTTAACTTGAAGAGGATTTCATTGTGATCTTTAAATTTTCACTAGGATGCTAATAATGGGAAAGCCTTTAAATAAAAACATTTGGAATTTCAACTGTTGGTGTTTTATTAGCATACTTTTTTATTCTAACATCATTATGTGGTCTTATAGCAGAATTTATGAAATATTATACCAGATAGCATTTGAGAAAGCTAACTGATTAGGAAATGAAAAGGAGCTGACTTTCAGCTGTGTTTGCTGAATGACTTTGTTTTTGTCTTAATCTGAGCCAAATCAGAGTCTTTTTGGGACAAAGCCTAATTACTGAGGAAGACTTTTAAGAACTGTGGTTGACACTGGGGAATGTCCTTGGAGAGGTGGAAAAGGTCTTGTCCTGATTGAAGACAACTCTTCTCTTCAGCATGATAATCACCCTCCACTTGAATATATCATTAACTGCTAAACCTAATGGCTGGAGGAAGCTGGGGGATAATGGGGTAGGAATTGTTTTTCCATAGCTCTTGGTTTTCATAATAAAGTATTTTGGCCCATTGACTTTGTTCCTAGGAAGGTGGGTTTTATACTGAGGATATAATCCCTCTCATGTTTGGGAGAACTCAGGAGATGTAAAGGTTTCCTCTGGTCCTCCATGTGTGGATGTCACCCATTCACTGCCGTCACTAAACTGCTGAGTTGGGATCCAGGTTACATTTTTCTAGTGGCCTTCATTTGGTATTCAAGGTAATGTTTTGATTTTATTCCTACTGGCTGTTTGTTTTATTAACACATTTACTTAATTCAAGAAACCTTTGCATGGGAGAAGCATCCAACTTTTTATTAGAGCCTTTAG
This sequence comes from Arvicola amphibius, assembly GCF_903992535.2. NCBI lineage: Eukaryota > Metazoa > Chordata > Mammalia > Rodentia > Cricetidae > Arvicola > Arvicola amphibius. The sequence continues at coordinate 18,847,936 of NC_052047.1, forward strand.
ATATTCTATAGGTACACAGAAACAAGGCCCTTTGTATTACCAATAAGGCCTTTCATTGTATTACAAATACCAATCATTGTCCTGTCCTATGGTGTGGTTTCTTTTGGTCAAGGTAGGCATTATTCTCACATAGAAGGAGTGAAGGACTGAGTGAATGTTTTATCCTAGGCCTGTTTCATAGCAATCCTAATCCTTCTCAGGTAGGATCCTCCCCGAGAATCAGCTCCACACCTCCACCTCGTGACACCACCACTCTGGGTGATTTCAGCACACACATTTGGAGGGAACATGGCCATTAGGGCCATGACAGACATCAAAGTGTTTTCTTAGTTTGGCTGCTGGGTGACTTAACAACAGAGCTGAGTAAAGACTTGTATTTTCAGCACATAATATAAAAAGTTGATATGAAGGACTACTTAGGTGAAGGAAAATATGCTGCATTCTTTGGCTGTAGAGTCAAAAGAGAACAGAAGCCTCTTAATATCTTTACAGCACTTTACATTTCATAAAATTACACAAAACTAGGGAACGCTACTACTTTCCAAGTGTTACCAAGCTTCCTTCCTTTCAGCACAATAAGCAACAACTGCTCAAAGATCTTTCAAGTGGTTTCTTCAGGATTTAGGTTCTTTTAAAATATGGCATTCTCTGTTTTGATTTGCTAATACTCTGAGTTAAAATGCAGTTAGTTATTTCCTTTAGATATGAAAATGGCTGCAACCACAGTGGGTCTTAATTATTAAAAGCTAATTTTGGCTAAAGGTGGTATACTTTTATACCTATCAGTTCTATTCAACATATATATTTGTGTGCGTGTGTGTGCATGTGTCTACCTAGTCTATTTCACCTATGAGAAATGGAGCAAAAGTAAGCCTGGCCTCAAAGAAAAAGATGCTCTCAGCTTTTTTTGTTGAATAACAGATTTCTTGTGGCAAAATTCTTCTCAATTTTGTTTAAATTTCTGCTGTACCCACAGTACAGTGCTTCTTTGGTTTGTTCAGAAAGTATTAATTGCAATTGCATCCTCAGAAGGAACACAATATTCTGTATAGGGACCATCCCTGAATTAGGCAAGTGGTAGGCTCAAAACAGAGTGGGGGAAGCCGGGCGGTGATGGCGCACGCCTTTAATCCCAGCACTCGGGAGGCAGAGGCAGGCGGATCTCTGTGAGTTCAAGGCCAGCCTGGTCTACAAGAGCTAGTTCCAGGACAGGCTCTAAAAAAGCTGCAGAGAAACCCTGTCTCGAAAAAACCAAAAAAAAAAAAAAAAAAAAAAAAAAAAAAAAACAGAGTGGGGAAAGGAGATAAGCAGAGGGAGAGGATGGAGAGATAGATACAGGTAGGTGTTTATGGAACTTTCGAATAACACCTAGGACTCGTGGTCACCTCTATCCCATTGGTCCCACAAAAATGTTAACCCAGTCCCACCTTCATAGATTTGTATTTCTTCCCTGTGGCCCCAAGTTAACTGTTCCTACTTACTTTTTTACCTTTTTTTAATCCTGCAGATTATTTACATAATTGTGTTTATTATTATTATTATTATTATTATTATTATTATTATTTTACGACCTGTTTTCAGGTTCCAAAAGTGATTCAAATGTGTGATGTAGAGGCTTTCATCAGCTCCCTGTCTCAGCAGCAGTCCCGTGAGCAGTGAGCAGCCCTTGGATTAACATTCAGAATACTCTGGCTGACATGCTGGCCCAGCCGTTTGGTATACAAATGTAATCAAATCTATTAATGGCTTTGTAGATGACGTTTATTCTTTCTTTATGGAAAGCAGCTCAGCAGCAACTGTACAAGGGGACAAAGAGGTTGGCGTCTGGTGGGTATAGATGAGGGCGTTTTCCCTTCAATTGCCTCACAAATCACGGCCAGCATTTTTTGTTTAGCAATAAACTCTTGAGCTGAAACTTGGAACGAATGTAATTTTCTTCGGGGTGAGATAAGAACGTGCAGGGAAATTAGTTATTTGGGAGGGAAGATGTATAAAAAGAAAAAAAAAATAGTACAGTTTCTATCTGGAATCTCAGGAGATTCCAGGCTCTAATAATTGCCATTGAAGTTGACTGTGTTTCTTGTCGAAGATCAGATTTTCAGAAAATTAGGTAAATTATGAGAAAGGAGTTTTCTTATTTTCAATTCTCTATGTGAAGTTGTATTTTGTTCTTTATGAGATTGTTTTGGGTCCAAGTTTTGCTGACATTGACATAAAAATAAAGTAGAAAAAAAGCAAGTATTCAGACAGAAGGCAATCAAACCACTTAACAGAATTGTCGGTTTTCCATGCCATAGTAGACTATGTCCACTAGAGGGCAGTGAAAGGCAAGCAAAGGGGAAGGCTTTCCGCAGGAATTCTCCCCAAGGTGGTTTCTCAGCTTCAACCCTGGCTCTTTGAGAGGCTTTATTTCAAAGATGGCTAGAGTGGTGTGAAGGTTTCACGGAAGAGGGTGGCAGCATAAAGAATGTCACTTCCTAAAAATGCCGAAACCGTGAGAAAGAAATGTTTGAAGTGGCTTCATAGCAGCTAAGCTTTCTGTTGCTTCTGTAATCTGAGAGTTTGCTTTCACTGGACTTGGACGTAGGCTTGAGTGGTGTGATGAAGCCTTGCTCCATTCGTCCAGAGGCTTCCTGCAGTGCTAGACAGCAGATCCTTGCTTTGGCACATTTTACCTTACTTGTCAAACACGGTTGTCATGCTGTATCGTTGTTTTCATGTTTATACCTTTCTGTTGTGCTAGTTTGCAGGCTTTTTCATGGAAGTGATCTTTTCTCAGACATTTAAAAGTTTTAAATATACACTTTAAATAAAGAGATTAATGTACAGCCTGCTATGATGTGGGGTTCCCCTCTGTATGCTGTGAATACCATTGGTTAATAAAGGAATTGTCTTGGGCAGGCTCAGGGCAGAATATAGGTAGGTGGGGAAAACTAAACTGAATGCTGGGAGAAAGAAGGCAGGGTCAGTGAGAAGCCCATGTAACCAGGCCGGAGACAGAAGCTGGAACTTTACCGGGTAAATCACAGCCACGTGGCGATACACAGATTAATAGAGATGGGTTAAATTAATATGTAAGAGCTAGCCGATAAGAAGTTAGAGTTAGTAGGCTAAGCAGTGATTCAATTAATACAGTTTCTGTGTGGTTATTTTGGATCTGAGTGGCCTGAACGAACAAGCGGCCTCCTACAACACTGCTAGTCACAGTTTCTTCAGGAATTGGGGGGGGGGGGGGAATTGATAGATTGCTTCAGCTCCAGACGTTGAGACAGGCCTGTGGCAAAACAGTGACACCTGTCTATGAAGAAAACAGATCGTGTGTGTGTGTGTGTGTGTGTGTGTGTGAGTGTGTACTTGTACTATATGATTTCTTTTTGTATACATGATAAAAATCCTCACTATTTGGATACTGCTTAATTAGACCATTGCAGGCAGCTAAAATTTGGTTTTGGAGCATATATATGGAGCAGTGTGAAGAATATTTTTCTTCTTATTACTTTCAAAGTGTAGTATTTTTGTGAGTGTGTCCTACTCACTGCTGAAGAATTTCAAGTGTAGAAACCCCTAGAAACTGTATCACCTTCCATAGAGTTAACCAGAAGGATCGCGGTTTAGCTTCATCTGGTTATATTTTTGTTTTAGATCAAATTCAGAAGAGTCTTTAGCTGTAAGCCGCAGGAATAAATAGATTCCTGTCACTGTGTTTAACTATGTCTAATTTTCCTACATGAAATCGAGACTGGTGTCAGAGCTTCCCAGATTGATGGGTGTTAGTCTGCAAGAATGGAATTCTGGCCCTCAGTTCTCAAGTTGTCAGACTGTCTCGCAGACCTGCTGCAGGACGCAAGGCATTGACTGTTACTCAGACAGAGATCGCTATGGTATTTTCTTCCGGCAAGCGTTCAGCGCTTTTCCTTTAAAATGGGCAGGCGTTTGAGGTTTTCCTTGCTTTGTGTATTTGGAAATCCAATCGAACAAGCAAGAACCCACTCTGGAAAGCTGAGCACTCTCAACTTTGACATCACCTCTTTCCAGGTAGGTGGTGCAATATGGCGCCTTTGAATGCACAGTCCCAGTGGGAACCCTATTATCTGCTAAATATTCCTGGAAATGTTTATACAGAACACAGAGCACAGCAGGCTGCCCCCAGCCCGGTCCTGACAGCTAAGCTTTGAAATGGCGAATGCCTAGACCTCCTAAGTTCCCCCACTTGGCCCCTGCTGTTGACATTTTCAAAGTTAACATATAAAATGATTCCATTGAAATAATATTTTTGAAGATTATTCCACCGAAGCTTTATCAAGGTGTGTAATTAGCTCTCAGACGACATCTGACTTAGAGAGGCAGTAGGGATTTAAAACAAAGATGACAGATTGTGTTCAAAGGCATCCTGTTATAATATCCAGAGTATATTGTTCATCCCTCCCTCTTCTTTGGGTGGCACACTTCCAATGGCACATTTCGACATTCAGTCCTAATACCTCAGAGTAATATACATAGCACTTCTGAGCTCTTCAGGAGGATAATACCCATACTTCAGAGGCTGGGAAATCAAGGTTTATAAAAGTTATTGGATATACTCCAGAGATGGGGTAGGTGGACATTTTGAGAACATTGCCTCCACCACTATAATGAATTCCTTTTACGTACGGCAACCGAGATGGGCATGAATGGTGTCTGATGATGGCACACCATCTTGACCCCTTGGGGAACAGCAAGGGGGCTATCCATTGATATGTAGCTGCAGGATGGACAGCCAAACACTGCCAACACTGATTAAAATCACCACCTTTCTTGAAAGGCAGCTGATGTGTTCAGAGAAGCTTGATAGGTGCTAGGGACGGTCTGATTGCGAGGTAGAATTTACACTGGGAGGGGCAGCGTGGCGAATAAACAAGGGTTTTAGACAGTCTCCTTCAGTGTTTGCCCCGAGAAATGAATACAATGCAGGAGTGCGCCGACCAAGCAGAGCTGCCACTCTCTAGGGATTGATGAAGAGTGTTTGCCTCAGATTTTAAAGGATAAAACAATTTCAAGAGCAGGTTTAGGCTCACAAAATTTGAGAGGAAAGTGAAGAGATTCTTCACATCCTGAATCTACACATACATAGCCTTCCTATTATGGACATGTCCTTAAAATGTGGTGCATGGTTTTTACAGTGAATGCATCTAATTTGACATACTGATATGCCCAAACCACATTTATGTTGACTTCTCATGATTGGTCAACACATGGTTTGGGTTTGATATCCTTTTCTATAGGTGTGTTTCACTGTGCTAAAACTCATGTGTGCTCTGTCAGTTTACCCATATCCCCATCCTTTTCATGGCCCTCATAGTTTTACCTTTTGCAGAATACCATAAAGTATGTCTCCCTTGTCAATGGGCCCATTCCTCATAGTGATATATAGTTAAGAATCCTCCATGCCCCTTTACTGATGCAGTATTTCATTTAGCACTAGATACTACATCATTGTCTAGATATGTTATAGTTTAGCCACCAACAGGACATTTCAATTGCCTTCGAGTTTGGGTAACTGTGATGAAAGATGTGCACTGTCATGCAGACTCTTGGATGGACAAAATGTCTCAGCCCCTTTGGATACATAGGAAGCTGTGGGATTACTAATGAGAAGATTGGTTAGCATCACACTTGCTGGTTAACTATGATAATGTCCAGTAACAAGGGCAAAGTCTTGGAGTTATTGAGAATGCGCTTTGCTCTTGCTTATGAGTCACACTGAAGAGACTGCTGTTGGAAGCATTTCTTACAAATGGTGTTCAAGCAATATGGAACTGAGAACCTGAGAAAAGAGAAGACACAGGAAAGCATGATTTTTCTGGTTGTGTCCTTAATGCGCTGTGCTTGTGATGGGGAGCCAGGCAGGTGATGGAAAGCCTGGCTTCTAAGTTTTCTAAGTACAGTTCCAGAGCTAGTAATTTGTGAAGGAACTTACCACAACTTTACATTTTTTCTTTGTCATAACCTCAGAGAGTTTGTAAGAAGACATTTTGGTTGAAATATGCTTCCTGTTATAGGTCAAGTAGGTACTTCTTTTGTGGATAATTTTTTAAACTAATATTTTGTTAATAAATATTGATTGCACAAAATAATATGTTTCATTATGGTATTTTCATGTACACATATACTGTACTCAATCATATTTACCTTTATTCTCTTTGTTATTGATGCTTCCTCTTCCATCATTCCCCCCTTTCTATCCCTAATGTTACCATTTTTACTTTTATGTCCTTTCCCACTCTAAATTCAACATCTAAGAGGACATGTCCTTGTAATACACGAAATGTGGGTCTGTGTTAGACAAGTTTGGCTTCCTTAGCATGCTGATTTTTAGTTCAGGTGAATCATTTTTTTTTTTTTTTTTTTTTTTTGAGACAGGGTTTCCCTGTAGTTTCTAGAGCCTGTCCTGGAACTAGCTCTTGTAGACCAGGCTGGCCTCGAACTCAGAGATCTGCCTGCCTCTGCCTCCCGAGTGCTGGGATTAAAGGTGTGCGCCACCACCGCCCAGCAGGTGAATCATCTTAAAACATTAAGAAGGTCTACTACTTCCCTAGGTGGCTTTTCCAACATCCTGTGGGATGTTGATGTGATTTTCACTCAAGAGATACCTTCTTCCCCTGGTATCCTTATGCATTTGTACACACACACACCTGCACACACATGTACAGAAACACTGGAGAGAGATGCAGCGCACAATGCCTGTCTGTGCTCTATGCATTACCATACAGTTCGTGAGCTTCGGGTAAGGGGCTGGAGGTTGAAACACACAAACACACACGGACCTCTAGTCACTGGTGAGAAGCCCTTTCTTCAGTAGCACCACGGAGGCTCATATACCCAACAATCAAGTTGGCCAACAGGTGGAAACCTTATCCTCTGATCCTCAAGGCCAAGGCAACCCGTGCTCGTGAAGCAGATCTGGTAAACAACTTTGACACAGCTTTTAGTAACTCAAATCAGAAGGAAAGTAAAGATCTCTAGAAGGGAAGAGCAGCTGGAGGCCAGGACTCCAAATGGTCCCAACAGAAAGACTGAAGAAAGGGCTCAAGAGATACCTTTAAAAAGAAACTGATTTAGGCAGGATCTCACTATGCATCACAGGCTGGTATTCAGCTCACTTTGTAGCCCATGGCAACCTCAATTTTGTGATCTTTTGGTCTCAGCCTCCAGAATTCCAGGATTATAGGCATATGCCACTATTCCTGAAAATATATACATCAGTAATTGTGTTAAGTTGTCTACTCTAGATAGTATGAAGCATAGATATTATCACACACACACATATACACACACAAACACACACACACACACAAACATGCACACGTTTTCTTTCTAAGTGTTAATGTTTTATCTCCAATAATACTTATGGGGGTTAGCAAAGAGTAGAATGTTTACTATCATAGAATGTGAAAGAACAATGTATACAAGTGTCATCTTCAAAATATATTATTAGTCAGTGTTATTACATTAAACCAGGACAAGAGTTCTTCAGAGAGACAGAGGCAGCATACTTACTTATTGGATAAAGATTTAGAGATGAGAAGACATTTATTATGGAAACAGGTTCACACTGTGATAAAGGCTGAAACATCTAATGAGGTTATCTGTAAATTGGAGAACACATAAGGCAAGTGATTCAGTCTGAGTCTGAAGGCCCAAAGAGAGGAAGGGATGACAACATGGCTTAAAAAATATAGAAGTATATTAAACAAGAACTTCCCCAGTGTTTTCAGTATAGGTTATTAACTCTTCTTTTTAATGGAGTTTCAAGCTTAAGAATCTTTGAAAACTTCAATGAGTACAGGTCACGCTGTATTCAACTGGTTTGGGAAAATTAAGATGTAGTCTTTGTATCAAATTTTTATGAGTTAAAAAATTCAGCAAAATTTCATCTGATACTGTATTAATTATTTATACCAATGGTAGTTAGCTTTTTAAAGCTACCAGGGAATTGATGCTTAGAGAATAATTAAACCACTTAGCATAAGATAGATGTTATATGCTATCACGATGTAAATGATCGTTAAATTAATTGTTATCCTCAACTAGGAGACAGTAAAACTCTGGGAATGCCGGAATATTTGCTTGGTTCTGTTTTTTTTTTTTGTGCCAATTCACTTCAATTTTGTTTTTCCTGTTGTGTAATGTGAAGGGTTGAAGTAGGCTATTTTCTAAGACTGCTTTTAGCTATGAAATGTTAAAAGATAAGTGTTTTGTTTCACAGTGTTTAAGTTTTCCATGGTGGAAAATAATGCAAACCAAACTACTCATTGTTTTATTGTCTATTCAGAAGAAAAAACATCTATTTTATGCTTATACCTAATCTGAAGATTAGTGATCATATCTTTATTTTGTCTCTTCAGTGTCACCCACGTGATTGTGCAAGGGTTGTCACAGAGGTTTGGGCCACTGTCCCAGTGCTGGGGACAAAATTCAGACTATTTCTACCCTAAAGACAGCGATTGGTTCGGGGTAATTCTTGGTAATTAGATCCTTTTGTGGGATTGATATGTAGAAGTTAGGGGAATCCACTGTGTTTTGGAGCTGCCAGCCTGGCAAAATGGAAAAATGAGGGCATCTTGTGATCTTTGCTTTTGGGAGGAAGATGGTAGTCTCAGAAGATAAAGCCTGTATGGCAAGAGGAAAGGAAAAAGAAGACAGACATCTGTATATGGGAACCACGTAACTCTAGTTTCTTAATACATCACAGTTATAGATGTTTTTTATAATTGAGTATAACCGATGATGTCTGTAAAGCTTGCAGGGTGAGCAGGATGAGGGCCTGCCTAACACCCAGGTAACTCTCTCATTATGGGAGGAAGTGTCAGAAATTAGCGAGCCTTACAAGGCTATTTGAAAGGAATCATGGTGGTTTTCCAAGAAAACTTTTCTAATTTATAAAATATTACAATGTTTGTCCAAGGGCATACAAATAAAAAGTATTTCTTGAGATGCATAAACTTTGTAATGTTATAATGGGATGAATTCATCTTGGAGAGAGGCTGGCTTCCTTGTTCTAGTCCTCCTCACCACATGGAACTATAGATCAAGTTGGAAAGAAATAGCACAAAGATTGGTGAGATTGAACATGACCGGCAAGTTCTAGGCCTACAGGATATTGTTTGAGGTCTTATTGCATTCAGAGAATAGTTATTTGTGCAGAACCACCCCTCTGCTTGCTGAAGATATTTCAAGTTCTGCTTCTGCCAGGAGCTGGATGATGAAAAACAACAGAGAAAGACTTTATCTACCTTAGAAGTTGGAAAGCTCTGTCCTTCTCTCATTGACATACAGATTTGCTTTAACAAACAGAGTGCTCATGGCTTGCTTTAGAAAGAAAGATCAGTCATTTTTTTCCCCATGGAAGCTCGATAGGCAGCAGCCCTTGTTGAATGATCAGAGGAATGACATTGTTTCACAAGAACCTTGTTTGCTCTGCTGTGAAACCAAATCTTCGCAATAAGCTGAGCCATGAGAATCCAAATTATGATAGATGATCAGGATCAGTGCCTATGGGACTGTCTCCTGTGTGGAAAACAGTCCAGTCCCAGAAATCCAATTTCCTTCAATCCTGGCAGAATTATGAACCAAGGCTTGGCACCTCCATTTTTAAAAAATTCCAATTCCTTTATCTATCTTCTGCTGATACTGCACCAAGTCAGCAATAGAATCTTTCATTGGGATTCAAAGCATTCGTCATGGGTCTCGAGCATTGCTTCAAGGACATACAGTTTCACTTTTCTTTATTCTACTCTACTCATTCTACTCTTTAAAACACATATTTTTGAATTAATATGAAAGATAGGAAAGCATTATGGCATAATATTAAATTAAGATAGTATGACAGTATAGTTTCTGTTGCTTGGGGTTTCCCAGCCTTTGCGTATATAACTGTGTGATATATACATATGTATACATGTATATATGGATGCACATGTGGAGGCCAGAGATCAAAGCTGAGATGTCTTCAGCTACCATTTTCCAATTCTGTCACTCTGTCTGGAGTACAAAATCAGCAATAGACAATATATATGTGAACAAACACTGTTATGATCAGTAAAACTTTATAGACACAAAATTTTGAACTTTTTATATTTTTCAGGTATCAAAGTATTATTTGTGCTCTGATTTTCAACAATTTCAAAACAAAACTATTTTAGATTACTGGTAGTAATGGTTTTATTATGCTCTGATTGATAATGTCTTGCTTGAAGCATTTCCAGAACTGGAAATGATTCCCTGCTGCTCTGATTTCCCATTACATCTTTTTGAATGTCATCTTTTGCATGATTTGCTCCCTTGACCATGTAGCCTTTTCCATTAAATAAGGGATCAGGTTGAGCATGATGGTTCACTTTATAATCCCAGCCCTTGAGAGGTTAAGACTGAGGGATCGCTTTGAACGTGGGGTTACATAGTGAGTTCCAGGATGGCCTGAGATACAGAATGAAACCCTGCCTCCAAAAGGTCATCAGAAACTGCTTTGTACATTTTAAAGCTGCATATAGGTTTTTACCTCAAGTGAACATGATGAAAACTATGATTTATCAAAACAGGAAGTGAAAGGGTTACTAATAGTCTTTGGCAGAAGGGGAGGCTACAAGGAAAAGCAGACCTATAAATCGGTGAACTCTCAGAGGAACAATGATTAGTCTGGTTTGGAAGAAGAAAGGATAATTCGGCCACAGAAGAGCTCAACCAAAGCCTTGTCCTGTTACTTTCAAGATGATAGAGCATCAACTCTTCAGCAATTTCATTCCAGGAGATACTCCACATAGTGAATTCAGAAAGGAGACAATAGCTTGCTGTCTTCAATTCAAATATATCTCAGATCAATTAGTCAAAGATAATAGTTCCCCCAAGTCATTCTATGAGGCGAGCAGCTTGCTCTTAGAATTGTTTTTAAGTGTAAAATAAAAGTATTCTTTTGTTGGAGTTGGAAGAGATTAGAGCCAAAAATATAGGCTCCACCAGGAAAAGAACAAGTGGTGTTCTCAGAGAACGTTGCAGCATGCGCAGTAAGCCGTGAATATGAACAAGTGATGTTCTCGGAGAATGTTGCAGCATGCGCAGTAAGCCGTGAATATGAACAAGTGATGTTCTCGGAGAATGTTGCAGCATGCGCAGTAAGCCGTGAATATGAACAAGTGATGTTCTCGGAGAACGTTGCAGCATGCGCAGTAAGCCGTGAATATGAACAAGTGATGTTCTCGGAGAACGTTGCAGCATGCGCAGTAAGCCGTGAATATGAACAAGTGATGTTCTCAGAGAACGTTGCAGCATGCGCAGTAAGCCGTGAATATGAACAAGTGATGTTCTCAGAGAACGTTGCAGCATGCGCAGTAAGCCGTGAATATGAACAAGTGATGTTCTCAGAGAACATTGCAGCATGCGCAGTAAGCCGTGAATATGAACAAGGGCAGGATTCTGCCTGACATGTCTATACAAGGTAGTCATGAGGTATAATGGCTGGCAATCAGTTCTGCTAAATGTGAAATGCAATAAAGGAGGAAAGTTTTGCATTTTTGCTAGAGTATTTCCTAAACAATTAATATATATGATGTTTGACAACTGGTTAATAAGGTCATCTATGGGTCCTCCTCAGTTATCCAGCATGAGATGAAGAAAATAGCTGAACAGATCTGAATGCTAAAATGGATGTTACAACATTCATATCCTGGAATTTGAACTCTCAGAATTTTGCAGACGTTCTGTGCACACTTATTCTACACCATCCACACAGCTTTACTAGGAGTAAAGTAGCAGACTGGGTTCAAATCACGCTAGCGGAAGGTGTACTTGGAGCACAAGAAGTCATAGCTGAGAATGACAAGGTAAGGAGAAATAGCATAAGAATCTTTGCAGTTGAGTGAGTGTCTGGGGGGTTCAAGATACAGTTTCTCCTCATTAAATAATTCCTGACATAATCACCAGCATGAACATCAGGATGGGAATTCACGGTCATAATGATTTTAGAATAGCCTAAGTAGGATTACCTCAGATGCAAGTGAGCTAAGCTTACCAATACCCTAAAAACATAAAATCAGAAGCAATTCTCCTATTTAGAATGCGTTTTTATTATAAGAGCCAGAGGATGAATAAATTATAATGCTCTTGTTACTGTTTTATGTTCTACTGAGGTACTGAGAGAACAAAGAAAACATGCTGTTGTAAGGAGGGAGCCGCTTGTTGGTTCCTGGCTGCTTAGCCCCAAAATAACCACACAGAAACTGTATTAATTAAATCACTGCTTGGCCTATTAGCTCTAGCTTCTTATTAGCTGTTACATATAATTTAACCCATTTCTGAGTATTGCCACATGACTGTGGCTTACCGGATAAAGTTCCTGCGTCTGTCTTGGGCAGGGCTATGTGTCTTCTCCCTGACTCTGCCTTCTCTCTCCCAGCATTCAGCTCAGTTTTCCCTACCTAGCTCTGTTCCCCTATAGCTCTGCTATAGGCCCAAAGCAGTTTCTTTATTTATCAATGGTAATCACAGCATACAGAGGGAAAATCCACATCAACATGCTTTTCTTTTTTTGATATAGAGAATTTTTTATTGATTTTTATTGAGATCTGCATTTTTCTCTGCTCCCCTCCCTGCCTCTCCCCACCCCCTTCAACCCTCCCCCAAGGTCTCCATGCTCCCATTTTACTCAGGAGATCTTGTCTTTTTCTCCTTCCCATGTAGATTAGATATATGTAAGTCTCTCTTAGTGTCCTCATTGTTGTCTAAGTTCTCTGGGATTGTGGCTTGTAGGCTGGTTTTCTTTGCTTTATGTTTAAAAACCACCTATGAGTGAGTACATGTGATAATTGTCTTTCTGTGTCTGGGTTGATTTTGCCAGCTTTTTGAAAAGATAACATCTGGCCAGGTGGTAGTGGCACACACCTTTAATCCTAGACTTGGGAGGCAGAGGCAGGCGAATCTCCGTGAGTTTGAGGCCAGCCTAGTCTACAAGAGTTAGTTCCAGGACAGGCCCCAAAGCTACAAAGAAATCTTGCCTCGAAAAAACAGAAAAACCAAAAAAAAAAAAAAAAACCCCAAACCACCTAAAACCAAACCAAAACCAAACCAAAAAACAAAACAAAACAAACAAACAAAAAAGAGAAAAAAGATAACATCTGTTAGTTTTCTTTTTCTGTTTACTGCTACAATTTACTATATCTTTGGCCTCTTAGGAATTTTTGTTGCTGACACCTGCCTTCATTCTGCCGTAAGCGCTGCTCTGCTTCTTATCATCTGGCCCCCAAGAGAAGAAGAGTGAACCCTCATTTCTCTAAGCTTTCTCCCACCCCTCTTCTTTCTCATAGTTTTTTCTCATTGTCTTCTGTCTTGATCTTTTACTTCACGTACATCCATCTACAAGACTAATCTATTTTTTTCTTTCGGTTTTGTACCCTAATTATAAGTCAACAGAACCCAATTTGGTGTGATTCCCTGTAATGAAAATTTCAGTTTGTGGTTGTTTACTGAGCCGGATGTGTTTAAGAGTTAATTCCTTAATTAGAAGGGACTGGATAGTTATTAGTTCTTTTATGTCTCAGCCATTTCTCCTGTTTAGGACATCACAGCAATGAAATCTCTGAGGAAATTTATTTTTTTAAGTGAGAGAAATAAATGGAAGAGTGTCTGCAATGACAAAATAAGGCTTGAAAAGGAATTTGAACTAATTACCCAACAATTCATGTCCTTCAACTTCCTTCCAAGTACTAGTTTTAGCACTGCGTTTAGAGATTAAGATGATTTTTTTTTTTTAGTATTTATCTTCCACAATTCTGGGATAACTTTTGATAATAGTGGTAGATAACATTTACAGAGTTCTCTGTGTGTGCCAGGCATGGCAATAAGCTCTTCAAAACAAGACAGGCACTGTTTATCCATTTTTCTCATAGAGAAGTTGAAAAAGGTCAAGTCCCTTGCCTATGATCACCCAAGTGGAAGGTACTGAAGGCTGCCTTGGAAGCTCAGTACCTATCTACATCTAAAACCAATCCCTTATCCCTGAGTCTAAGGCTACAGATAATTAAGCATTTACAACTAGCTTTGTCTGTTGTTTAGAAAATAAGTTCTATTTCTGTGTCGATCTCAGTGGCCTGTTGTGCGCGACATTTTAAAGAATCTGCTAAATTTGTTTGTTTATGAATGAATTGGTAAAAGGACCAAAATCCCTTCTACCATAAACTGATATTTTCCCTTGTACCAGGATGAAGAGACAAGGAATAGCTCTCCTGGTATTTTCTTTGCTTTCTCTATTGCTATTCTGAGAGGGAATGAGATGAGTTTCTGACCTCTTTTTCTCGCCTTCCACTTAAATAGTATCCTCTGGCAGCCACATAGAGATTAGTCTGTATGAGGGAAATCAAAGCCATTTCATCTTTGAAAAGGTTTCTGGAATAGATCATTTCTTCGTCTCTGGAGATTTTTTTTTAAACAAACTAAACACAGACGCATGTGCGTACACATATATACACAAAGAGCAAATATTCGTTTTTATAAAAATTAGAAACCTCTGGAGAACTTGAAGGCCAGGATAGATTTTCATTCCTCTCTGAATGTGAAAAGCAAAGTAGGCCACTTTTGTGCCCTTATAACCCTGATAGTTTTCTTCTGTGAAAGTTATTGACCAGTTGTGGACAAAACACAGAATCATAATAAAAAGACTTCAGTCTCTCGCTTAGTCCATTTTATTCTGCTATCTCTGATGCGCATAGTCTGAGTCATTTATTAGCAATAGAAGTTTATTGGGCACTTGGTACTGTAGTGCATGAATCAAGGGATGGCATTTGGTGAGGGCCTTCCTGCTGGGCTGCGAGAATACCTGAGAGCACAAGAGAGGGTGGATTCCACTTCAAAATAAACTCTTGCAAAAATGAAATTGATTTACTCATGGGGACAGAACTTTAATGACATAATTACTCTTCTTTTGTAAAAATATGTATGTGTATGCATGTATGTATGTACATGTATGTACAAGTGCACGTGTGTGCGTGTGTGTGTACACATGCTGTGTCTAGACACATGCAAGTGGAGGCCAGAGGTCAACGGGTGTCTTCCTTACCACCTTCCACCTTACTTTGCCTTCTGAGGCAGCATCTCTCACTGAATTTGATTCTTATTAACCAGCTAGATTGTCTGTCTGTGCACTCTGGAGCCTTGGGATTGCAGACAAGCACAACTGCTTTTAGCTCTCCCAGAGGTGCTGGGGATCCAAATTCAGGTCCTCATTCGTGTGCTTGAAATCATTGTTTTAAGTTACCCAGTTTGTGGTGATTTGTTTTAGTACTGATGGGAAACGGATACTTTACCAAGGAGTGTACCAATGGCTACACACAGGCCTGAAAACTCCGATTTTGGAATGAGGCCAAGGAGTAAGATGCCTTTAGAAAATCCAGTGTTTGAATGATTTTTCTGGTACTGCAATTTGTGATACAATTGTGAAAATTTCGGGATTATTATGGCTGCATTCCTCTATTGGGCTCTGCTATGAAAATGGCAAGGTCTGTAAACAGTCTGGAGGCTGGTTTGTATAATTATGCCATAATCAACTACTGAAAACAAATTGAACAGGGAAGAGGGGGAAAAGGAGGAAATCACAAAACAGGAAAAGGAGGAAAGTTTTCACCTGAAACATTAATTAAAACTGTAATCAATGACATACCTAATAAGTTAAGAAAAGCCTTAGATGATCTATCTGTATTCCAGGTATGTTTTCTGAGATTACTAATTATGCCACAAATCTGTAAGTACGGAGGTTAAAAATTAATGTGCTCATCATTACTTGAGATGGTCTTAATAACAGCTCTACTTATCTGTGATTCTGTACAAGTCTGTCAGAGCAGATGATCTTTATGGTGATGTTTCTGAGGAACTGTGATTACGGAGGTACTTTTTAATCATTGGTTTGTGGAAATATAGCTGCTTTGCGTGTGTGTGTTGTGTGGTATATGCATGTGTGGCATGTTTGTTGAATGAGTGCCAGCATGAACAGATCTCTTCTATTACAGTATACTTCATTGCTTTAAAACAGGGTTTCTCACTGAACCAAACATTTGCCACTTAGTTTAGGTCAGTAAGCTCCCAGGATCCACCCACCCACATTAATGTTGGCGTTACAGATATGTATAGCCATGTCTGATTCATTACACAGATGCTAGGGATGTAAACTCAGGTCTTCATGCTGTAGACATAAGTTTCGCTCCTGCCTAGTCCCAAGTTGTTTAGTCTCAAAGAAAAACACAGAGGCTTATATTAATTATAAACTGGCCTATTAGCTCAGGCTTATTATTAACTAGCTATTACAACTTAAATTAACCTATATTTCTTGTCTATGTTTAATCACATGACTTGATATCTTTTCTTAGTAAGGCATTCTCATTTTGTTTCCTCTGTGTCTGGCTGGTGACTAACCTCTGCCCTGGCCCTTCCCAGAGTTCTTCTAGTCTGGTTGCCCTGCCTATACTTTCTGTCTGGCTACTGGCCCGATCAGCATTTTATTAAGTCATTATGAATGATGAATCTTTACAGTGTATAAGAGCATTCTCCCACAGCATAATGCTTTCAGAGAAAGTGCTCTTAACCACTGAGCCATCTCCCCAGATCCTTCTTAAATTGTTTTATGAATGATATTATTGTAGAAGTTCATGTAACCCATATATTAAATGAATTTTCTGTATTGTCATGGCAATGAACCCTTGGGGGGGGGGGAACCATGAAATTCTAATGTTGTCCTTAATATTAGTGTAAATCTAATAATCTTGTAAAACTAAAAAGGAAACAATTTACTTTCTTTGTTTTAGTTTATGCTATTATAGAAAAATACTGCATGTTAGGCAGTGTGTAAAGGGCAAAAATGCATTTTCTTACAGTTCTGAAGGTCTTTAGACTAACACCAAGACAGTGATGTTAGATCAAGTCTGGTGATCTGATGAAGTTTGAGAGCTTGAGTCTTTTTTTTTGTATGCACCTAGAATTCTACATGACCTTAAATGGCAGATGAGTATAGGAGAGAAAACCCAATCTTGGAAGCCCTTTTTATGGTGGCGTCACTGAATTTATGTTGTGGCTCTCTCTTTAACTAAAACCTCCCTCACTGGGCTCACCTTCCAACACTACTGCATTGAAATGAAGTTTCCACGTAAGTATTGCAAGACATATACTGGGCAAAGCATAGTACAGTCCTTTTGAGGGACAAGCAATTTGAAGTTTTCCAATCAGCAGTGCTGTCTATAGCTTGATATACTGTAACAGTATCTCTCTAGTAACTCCAGGGATCTTAAAAACCTCTGAGAAACTTAAAGTGCCATGCTGCATTTAATTCTTCCTTGCACAATGTACCACTAATATCTGAGGCTTTTATTAACACCTACAGTAACTTAATTAGCCACAAGGCACTATTTCTGGATGGTTCTTGATGATGAAGAAATAACCATTTTAGGAATACTACAGCACTTTAACAATTTACTTACGTTGGCTTTTGGTAGGCAACAATGACTGCGATTCTCTTTTCTACCCT
Organism: Arvicola amphibius; assembly: GCF_903992535.2. Classification (NCBI taxonomy): domain Eukaryota; kingdom Metazoa; phylum Chordata; class Mammalia; order Rodentia; family Cricetidae; genus Arvicola; species Arvicola amphibius. The sequence continues at coordinate 18,865,472 of NC_052047.1, forward strand.
CTGGCCTATATTTAGTCCCAGTTGCCCCTTCATGGACAGACTTGTTAATTTCTTTTGTCTATCTAGAGAGTACAAGCCCGTACATTGTGACTAATGATATCTTTTCTCTCTTCCTGTTTCATATCCTCATTCCCATTAGTGGCACAAATACTTGGCTCTGAAGTACAGTTCTGTTTCATATGTCTTGGGACCTTTTTTTTTTACATAGGAAGTGAAATGAATGAGAAAAATATGGTTTCAATATTAAAATTTTGCTTTTAAGACAACTTTCAGTAATGAACTCTATTTTATTGAGACATATCAATGTAACTTTGTCTCTGCTCTGAGCTAAGCATTTCAGCTTGACATTCATTGTTACTTTTAATGTTCTCATTAAGCCAACATGTTTGAATGAGCCACAGAGTTAAATTATTTCCACATCTGAATGTGAAAATACCATCTAGGAAATTGCTGCTCCAACTTATTTTGATTTTGACAGATTGAAGGAGGTAATGCAGTTTCTAGAGGTGGCTGTGGTCATTTGCAAGAAACTAAATGACTCCAGCATCTGTACAAGCAGTATGTAATATTAAAACCATAGCTAGAAGTGTCAAAAAGTGAAGAAAAGGAACACAGGCTGTCGGTTCAAATCTTAGGACCATTAACATGTATTCTTCTTTAGAAGACTCTGTGACTAATAGCTGGAAAGCTGTAGGAAGATCCTCCTTCTCTGGGCTCTTTCTCCATTTATGGTTGTTCTCTCTTGGTCCCCTCTCCATTTTTTGAATTGTCTGTGTTGATTTTTTTAATGGAAAATGAATACTTTTTCCTGACTACAGTTTTCCTTCCCTCCACTCTTTCCAGCTTCCTACAACCTCCCCCTTTTCGCCAAGTCCGTTCCCCCTCTATTTCCACTTGAGAAAAGAACAGGTCTCCAAGAGACAATAGCCAAACAGGACAAAACAAGATAGAATAAGACAAGGCAAAGGTCCTCATATCAAGCAATGTTTGACAAGGCAACCCAATAGGAGGAAAAGAGTCCCAAGAGCAGGCAAATGAGTCAGAGATACACCAACTCACACTGTTAGGAGTCCCATAAGAACACCAAGCTAATAGCCATAACATATATGCAGAGTACCTGGTTCAGACCCTTGCAGGCTCCATGACTGGTTCCTCTCCTATTACCTCCCATTTGAATCATTTTGCTTGAATCCATCTTAGCATGCTTTGGTATAACAAGGCTCAACTGAATTGCTATGTTTCCTGGCCTCTATTATACCTAATGGCACCACATGCTTAGATTTAGCTAAGGAGTTGCAAGCACAGTGGGCTCTTTAAAGACATTGGAAAGTACGATTTACCATTCTGCCTGGAGTATGGATATACTGAATGATTTCTAGAGAGCAAAATTGGCAATTTTTGTGTAAGAAACAAAGATGGACCACTCTGAGGATGGAAGCTGAGCATAGATGTTGAAGACTGATTTCTACTTGCTAGGATTTGTGGAAGTGATTAGATTATGAGACCCCTAACCTCATCAGAGAGGTAATCCATTGAGGATTCATGACTAGCATTTTCAAGATGTGGTAGAAGCTAGAAGGGCCTGGTTGAAGAGAGATGGTCACCAAGAGTGTCACTTTGAAGGGTATATCTTGTCCCTGGCCCTTCCCTGCATCGCTCTCTGATTTTCAGATTTCATAGGGTAGATATCTTTTGTCAGCCATATGCTACTTCAATGAAGTCCTGCTAATTTTGGCTCCAAAGTAATGGAGCAGCCATCCAAGTAAATCTATGCAATCATGAGCCGCGTAAATTTTTTAAGTTGTTTCTATCAGTTGTTTTTTCCCACAGTAATAACATAAGGACTAACACAGAAGGCATACCTCAGGATGGTGGTATAGATAGCTGGGACAGTGACTCCCAACTGGCAACTCATTGTCTCAGTATAAGGTTGAAGTATATACATCTTCACTTAGAGAAGCAAAGTTTACTGGTAAAATCACTGCTATTCATGGCTTTCTATTATGTCCAGGTAAACACAACTGTAATTGATAGACATAGAAGCTCATGCCAGAAGTAACACAGCTTTCCCACTATTCTCCTGAGCTTCTGACTCATATTTGCATGTTATTGTTTCAGAAGTATCTCAAAAGCATCTTTCCCAGACTGAAGTCACAATGTCCTTCTACTTCCCTTCCCAGCCTCCTGTTACTATCACTGTGCTTGGGATCTTAACATCAGATCCAAGAAGATCCACGTATTAATCCTGGGTAGCTACTCCTTCTCTCTCTCCTCCCCTTACTTCCCTTCCTCTTCTTCCCCTCTCTTCACAGTACTCAGTTAGTTGCTGAATTCTTCTATTTAGAAATGTATCTCTCAAACTTCTATCCATCTCACATAATCCAAATTGTTCAGTTTCTCATCTCCTCAGCCTATTCTAGTTAAGAAGTAACCCACCTATGATTTTATCATACACAATTAATATCCAGCATATGTGTATATTAGTAGTAATATAACTAATACACATACACACATAGAGAATCATTTGGTTCTCTTTCTCACAAACACTGTGTATACATGCTATATTTACAATGCTATCACAAGAATTCATTAAAGAACAAACTGGATCACATACATGTCCTGCAGGTACTCTGTACTAACAAACCCCTGCTCTTGGCATACAGAGCTTTATCTCTTTCTTCCATCTTGCCATTTTAATCACGGCTGCTCTGGGCTCCATAGCACATACCTGGTAATATTGCATGAATGGATTTTCATGCTGCTGTGCCTTTGCTCACACCATTCCTGGTCTTGGGGCTTTTCCCTCTCCCCTATTTTCCCTTTCAGAACTCATTTGCCCTTGAGTAATGCTTTTTAATAACTCTGCCTTTATCTCTTCCATGGCCCCTTCTTGGTATGCCATCCCCATGCATCTACCGGCCGTTGTCCGAGTCTGGACCAGTTTTCAATGGGAAGGGTTGAGGGGTGATATGATGAAAGGGGCACTAAAATAGAATACCTGGGTCTAGTCTCTACATGGAAGGATGAGATGCTTGTCAAAAGCCTGATAGTCAAAGTTTTTGCTTACTTTCAATTTTACCTTGCTTAGGTACTCTGAGTCTTATAGGATAACTCTACATGGAAGATGCATTAGTGTACTTAATATTTTTGCTTGGGTCTCTTTCTGTTCTCATTTATGAAAATATTAATGATGAAGAATTGATCGATTTTTCACAGTTGTCCAAGACACCCCCAAAACATTAAACACTTTTGCTACTATGCTTGTTTGACCTGAGAGAAAGAAGGTGACTCCCTATTGCAGAAAATACTATTTACTTCTGAATAGGGCCCAGAGGTCCCTGAGTTGGAAGTGCTCTGAAAGCCTTTTCTCTAAGGACTAGCTTTTAAAGTACTAAAAGGCACCTTGCAAGCTTCTACGGCAATGAAGGGTAAAACAGCCAGCCAAGGAAACATACCCCGACCTTGAAGCCAGAACCATAAGGTTAAAAAGGGCCAGTGAAAGAAACACACTTTGACACTGAAACTAGAACCCCCCAAAATCCATACTCTGCCCCTGAACAACTCAGCATGAGAACCAACCAATCCCAGAGCAAGAAAACAGACCAACCCCTGAGCAAGAAACCAATCAATCCCTGAGCATGAAATCCAGTCAATCTCCGAGTTTGTCCAAGATTCCCACCCTGAAAATCTTTACCCTGGAAAAACTCCACCCCGAAAGAAGCCCTGTTAATGCCCTGTACTAGGTCAACGAGGAGCTGCCTTTTCCACCTGGCAGAGGCAGCCACTCTCCTGGATCCCTCCCTCCCAATACATCTTTGGAATGAGGTTTCGGTGAAGACCTTCTTTCACTGGAATAGAGTAGGGGGCAGAAAAGTAACAACTTTCATTGGAACAGAAGCTACATTTCTTTGTGTGTGTGGGTGCCTAGCAGAGTAGAGCAGAGATGTAATGGGCATCTCTACAGGGAAACTTCCTTAGCAGAGAGGAGCAGACCTGAGCTATACACATTCCTGCAGGGAAACCATCCTCCACTAGAACAGAGTTGTAAGTGCAGCCCAGATTCCAATGGCCAGGACACCTTTCTCTTTAGAGCTATAGGTATATTGTGCCTTCTGACAGTCAGGATAACTTTGCTTTCTGAGCTGTAGGTACAGCCTGTCTTTCAATGGCCAGGATGCCTTTCCCTCCAGAGCTGTAGGTATAGCTTGGCTTCTGACTACCAGGATACCTTTCCCTTCCAGCTGTAGCACGTAGAGGAAGCAGCCAACATTCCTACCCAACTATGATGCTTCTGACCCACCATAAGAGCATGGGACAATAACTCTAAGGTGCAGTACTGGTGTGCATAGCTCTTATGGGACTGAACTCCTATAGGAAACCTAGTTAACTGCACAGAGATAGTAAATTCAGGGATTTTGGAGGAGAACCTACAGCTACTCCTAAATCAGCATAATGCCAAACTACATTCTAAATATTTGTCCTTACACACACAGATAACTGTAGTCCTAACCAGTCATCAAGGAAACTTCTCTTTGCAATAGACATGGGCCATTTTAGAAAACTACAACCAATTAAAAAGGCTATGGAGCCCAGTACCAATGGATACATCAACAAAATAACTCATTCCCCTCAGGCTCAGAGTTCATTTGAGAAGAGGTGGTAGAAAGATTGTACAAGTCAGAGCATCAGGGAGTTTGTTGAGAGATTGTCAGAACGTAGGAATGTCAAAAGCAGCACCCATAAAGTTTCACCAAATGAAAGTCTATGCATGAGCATAATGAGGCAAAACAACAGACATGCCAAAGAGGGCAGGGGAAATCCTAGGAAGTCTCAACCCTACACAAAATCTCCAGATGATCAAGGAATTCTGAGAATGGGAGAAACAGTATTCATTCCCCAGAAAAGAGCACACCAATTTGTTGTCTAATATCAACAGATCAGCCCTGAAAACATACATGCAGATGACATTATACAGCGTGAGCAGGTTACATTTATGTATTTAGGAAAATATATGTATGCAATATACATATACGAAACAACAGTTAATGAAAAAAGAGGCCATGAATTTGAAAGGAGGGGTCTTTGGAAGAGTTCAGAGGGAAGAAATGGAAGGGAGATATGAGGTAATTATATTGCAATCTCAAAAATAAAAGATTTGAAAAGCAAATTGACCATTTAAAAAAGTTTAATGAATATATAATTGTATTACTTCTCTCTTTCCTCCATTCCCTTTAACTTCTCCCATGTCCCCTCCCTACAACCCTTATCATGTCTCTTTCATTACTCTCTCTCAAATTTTGTGGTTTCCTTTTTAGATTATAATTGGTTTATACATACACATACACACTGTGTGTCACACACACATTTATATAAATGCAACCTACTAAATTCTTTTAGTGTGCTTGTGTGTACAAAGTTTCAGAGCTAACTACTTTGTATTGAATAACTAGTTAGCGGACATATCCCTGTGATAGACTAATTCTTCCCTCAGCAGCCATGTTGTATGTAGTTCTGTGTTTAGAGGTTGGACCCAGTGAGACATCTCCTTCCGCACCAGCAGGTATATTGCTATTGTCATTGTTTGGGTCTTGTCTATGCAGTCACATGATTGAGGAATCATGAGTATTTAAAAAATATATGTATGTAATATACATATGTGATATATATATTATCATGTCACCCCTAGGGGATATGTTCTCACAGTAGACCTTTTGGTCTTCTGTTTTTTTTTTTTTATTTCAATTTCTGCCCCTCTTTTCTGCGATGTTTCTTGAGTCCCAGGTGCAGGAGCTATGCTGTAGACGAATCTGTTGTAGCCGGGCACCCCGTAAGCAGCTGACTTCATCATTATGACCCATTGTGGTTTTAGGTAATGGGACCAGTTTTAAACATCACTAAACTTTACCCTGTGCAGAGCTCTCTCCTTAGTGCTGAGATAAAGGCCGGTGGGTAGAAAGAAGAGAGTATCTCGGCACAGGAGCCTGTCCCATAAGAATCAAACATACTTCCTGTTCACCTCCTCCCTCCAGGATGGAGGCACTTTGATAACAAATCAGATTCTTGCCTCCCAGGTATTAATAGAGCTTGTTGAGTGTTCTTATAAATCAGTACAATCTTGTTTATCAACCTGAAGAAGAAAAATATTCTTTATTCATCCTTGACTACTCCACAAATCATCAGGAAGCCCACTCAGAAGGCAGCAGGGGTGAGAAATATCACCAGGTGTGGCTCCTCCCATGATGGAATTGCAGAAAGACCTTAACACACTGATGATGAGCTGGGCTGCTCCACACTGCCCGGGCACCTTATCTTTACCGTTTCTGTACAGTTCCACATACCCAACTCAGAAATTTAATGTGCACTTCTGGCAATGTGGACTGAAACTTAGATTCCATGCACTTTGATGTAGGGTCTGCTTTTATAACACAAGCTTTTATATAATAAAATGTTTTAAAGGAATATCACTCTTATTTTGGTGTTTTGAAAATATGAGTGTTAACAATAAGAAACCAAGAACTTATTAGTCTGTGTTTAATATTCTGAATATATTTTGACTTGTTCTTTTTGGTGGCTCTAGTTGTATCTACCATGTGTTGCAGAGTTCCTTGCTCCTGTGAAAGTGTTATTCCTGCTGGTGAGGCTCCAAGGCTCTGTGTTAGGCCTGCTCCCTCTCTTGCTCTTCCGTTTCTCACAGCTGGAATTTCAGCAAATGAGTTTCCTGAATGCAGGGAAAGAGAGGAAATTAACAAAGGTAATGAGCAACTCTTTCACCGGATGGTGGAATTTTAGTTCACTTGGGAGAATTCCAGACACTCAAAACTCACAATAAGATAAATCAAAACCTAGTTTTTGGAAATTAAATGGATATAGCTGCAACTTAACATTTATCATGAGCCAGCACTGAGCTTAACACAGCTTGAGGTAGTGGAGTAGCTTGGGCATTGACCTCTGTTCCTAGTTTGTTGTCTAGGAAAAGCTTTTAGAAGCTGGAACCAATTCACATTTTAATTGGCCCATATGGGCATTAAAATAGTGCATTTGGTTAGGAGGAGGCCACTTACTTTTTGAAAACTGATGGTTTCTATTTATCTAGGTCTACTCAAGAAGTGGCATGTTGGGTTCATGCTGCCTTCAATTTAAATGCCATAAATAAGCTGGGAGAAACTGCCTTCAGAGAGTGGAACCTAGTGTTGTAAAGATCCTTGCATGCACCTCCACTTCCTCCCATCCTTCTATCTTAACTTTCCTCCTTTCTTCCTCCTTCCCTCTTTCCCTTCCTCCCTTTCTTTGTCCCTTCCTTTTCTCCCTCCTTTTCTCCCCTCCCTTCCTGCTTCCTTTTTTCTTCCTCCCTTCCTCCCTGCTTCTCTTCATTTCCCTCCTTCCTTTCATCACTCCCCCAACCTCTTCCTCTCCTTCCTTTCCTATCTGCTTCTCCCCCCTTTCTGTGTAGTATTTATATAGTAGAAATATCTGCCACTATCTTCAGTGCTAGGCCCAGAGCAGGGAGCAAATCAGACAAATATCTCTGCGCCCTGTGTTCTGATTCTAAGATCAACTTTAAACATGACAAACATGAAACACACATTATGTTAGGTAGTAAAAACCACCACAGAGAAACTGACCAGATGGAGGGAGACAGGAATCATAGAAATGACTATAAATTTCAGAGTGATGAGGAAGCCCTCACCCAGAAGATAGCAGTTGGGTGATGTTGGACACAAGGAGGGTAGTCAAGTTGATTTCTATGGGAAAAGTGTTTTTGGGAAGACTGGCCAGCAAAGACAATAGCCCTACAGTAGGAGTGAGGAACAGTAGCTGCAGGCTAGTATGAAGAAAGGCAGTATGGTTTGAGATGTGGTAAGAGAAGAGTGGCTTTGAAGTCTCTGTGGAGTTTGGATTATTCTTAATAGGAATGGGACGTCAAGTGAGGATCTTTGGACAGAGGAGTGAATTGAACTGGTTTATGTTAACGTGATCAGTGGTGGCTATTTTAAAAGTTTGGTACAGCTCCAACAAGCACTCTAGTTGGAAGGTCCTCACATTCCAGGCAAGATGCATCAGTGGCAGGGACCATGGGTTGGCAGTAGAGGAGGATGTGAAAATTTGTTGGATCCTGCATGCTTTGAAAGTAGAGCTAGCAAAATTTGCCAATGAATAATGTATATGACACAGAAGACAATGAGACTTTCAGGATGATGCTAAAGTGTTTGGTCTTATACTGAGTGGGAGAAGTTCATAAGCTGAGATGGTTTTGGCAGAATGTTTAGTTTTAGGAATATTAACTTTGAGATAAACTGATAGAGATGGCCAACTAGAGGTATAAGATAGGCAACCAGACTTGGCCTCAGAGTGGGCCCTAGATGGAGACATACAAAGCAAGATGTTTTAAAGTTTAATTTAATTTAAAATTTTAACAAAATTAAATATAATGAAATATAACAAACTTATTACATTGGAGTTGTACAAGGCAAAACAAAAGAAGGAAAATATCCCCAAGAGAAGGCACTAGGATCAGAGACACTCATTCACAAACTCAGAATTCCCATAAAAATATCAAACCCCAAGTTATAATACACATGCATAGGACCTGATGCTGATCCGTATTGGCTATGTGCTTGCTGCTTCAGCCTCTGTGAGCTTTGCTCTGTTGATTTAGAGAATTTGTTCTCCTGGTGTCCTCCATCACCTCCGGTTCTTACGCTGTTTTCCTCTCTTCTTCCTCTGTGGTGTTCCCTGAGCTCTGAGGGGGAGGGATTTGGTGGAGACATCCTATTTAGAACTGTATGTTCCAAGGTCTTTCTTATATATATTTCTATATAATGTCAGCTTGGGATCTCTTTAATTTTTCCCATTTGCTGTAGGAAGAAGCTTCTGTGATGATGGCTAAATAAGGCACTGATCTATGAGTATAGCATTATATCATTTTTTAAAGACCAGTAGTGTTTGTTTTTACCCTAGGTATCTGAGCTATTTTGTCTCTGTTTCTTTATTACCCATTAGTGTCAGGTATGGGTTCCATCTGGTGGAGTGGGCCTTCATTCAAACTATACATTGGGTGGTTATTTGTTGTGGAATATTATTTTAAGACGTGTTACATTCGTTTTGGCTGTGGAACATTTGTTTAATGGTGCAGAGGTGTGTTGCATTCTTTTTATGTTGTATTTGTTTAACTCTGTGGAACTGTGTTTTTGTCTGTCTAAAACACCTGATTGGTTTGATAAGGAGCTGAATCGCCAACAGCAAGACAAGATAAAATAAGTGGGGTTGGCAGGCAGAGAGAATAAATAGGAAGAAAAATTTGGAAAGAAAGGATCGCGGAGTAATAAGAGGAGAAGGAGAGGGAAACTCCAGGGGCCATCTACACAGTTAGTTACACAGCAAACCACAGAGTAAGAAAATATAAAGAAATACAGAAATATAAAAAGGTAGAATCCCAGAAGCAAAGATAGATGTAATAATTTAAGTTAAGAAAAGCTGGCTAGAAACAAGCCAAGCTTTCATAGGAAAGAATAAGCCTTTGTGTGTGATTTATTTGGGGGTTGGATGGCAGGCCCCACAAAACAGCAAACAGTGAAAGAGTAAAACAACAACGCTTATTCCCACAAGCTTTGCCACCTTTGTCCTAACATATTTTATAGCAGGACAGATTGTATATTAAAGGTTTTGTGGCTGGGTTGGTATTTACATTTCTCTTTTGGTAGCCTGCCGAGTACCTTCCCATACCAAAGAAACTAGAAGGTGGGGGTGAAGACTCTGTAGGCACCAGCTCCACCTCTCCATGTTCAGTGAGTTGTGTGAGTTGTGTCTTCAGCAATGGCACCTACTGTTGTTGAGAGCACCAATTATCTGGGCAACTGCCTGGGTTATTTGAGGATTTCCGTGGGACTGCATTGACCAGCAACTCCATCAGATGTAACCCAGGCTCTGTATTGGAAGCTTCATTTGATGGCAAGTGTTGGCCAGTTGGGATTCTATGTCCCCCATTTGGAGACTTCATTAGGATAGCCTTCATATATTTTAGGAAGATTTCTAGATTTCTATATCATCCCTTAAGTGCCCCTTAATCTATCTGTCTCCGAATTCCCTCTCTCAACCTTATCTCCACTCTCCTTCTCCACATGATCCTCTTATTTCTATCAACCCACCCCATCCTCAGTTCACCCATAAAATTTATTATATTTCCCTCTCTTTTTTTATGTGTCTCTCCCCCTCCAATGCTATCCTGTATACCTGATATTTCTGGGACTACAGAATGTGGTTTACTTATCATTTAATTAACAGCAAATATCCACATATAAGTGAATACATATCATATTTATTTTTCTGGGTCTGTGTTACCTCACTCAAGATAATTTTTTTTTAGTTGAACCCATTTGCTTGCAAATTTCATGGTTCCATTTTTTTTAAACAGCTGGGTAATACTCTGCTGTGTTAACATACTACATTTTCTTTATACAGTCTTCTGTTAGGGACATATAGGTTGTTTCCAGTTTCTGACTATTGTGAGTAGAGCAGCATTGAATATGGCTGAGCAAGTGTCCCTGTTACCACATCCTTTGGGTATATGGCCAAGAGTGGTATAGCTGTATCTTGAAGTAGATTGATTTCCAACTTTCTGATGAACTGACATACCAATTTCCATAGTGGCTGTGTAATTTTACACTTCCCTAAGCAATGAAGCAATGACGGAGTGTTCCCCTAGCTCCACATCCTTGCCAGAAAGAGCTGTCACTTGTATTTTTGATCTTAGCCATTCTGACAGGTGTAAGATGGAATCTCAAGTAGTTTTGATTTGAATTTCCCTGATGGATAAGAATAACAAACATTTTAAGTGTATCTCAGCCATTTGAGTTTCCACTATTAAGAATTCTCTGTTTAGATATGTGTCCCAATTTTTAATTGGGTTATTTGGTCTTTTGATATTAAGCTTTTGAGTTTCTTTTTAAAAATATATATTTTGACTGTTAGCCCTCTATTGGATGTAGAGTTGCTAAAAATCTCCTCCTATTCTGTAGGCTGAAACTTTGTCTGAGTGACAGTATCCTTTGCTTTAAAGAAGCTTTACAGTTTCATTAAGTCCCATTTACTAATTGTTGTTCTTAGTTCCTGCACTCTCTGCATTCTGTTCAGAAAGTCTTCTGTGTCAATGCCTTTAAGGATATTCCCCACTTTCTCTTCTATTAGGTTCTGTGTATCTGGTTTTATGTTGAAGTCTTTGATCCACTGGAGCTAAGTTTTGTGCAGGCTAAAAAGTGTGGATCTATTTATATTCTTCTACATGCAGCCATCTACCCTGATCAGCATCATTTGTTGAAGATGCTGTCTTGTTTTTTTTTTTTTCTCCCAATGTGTATTCTTGGCTTATCAAAATTTAGGTGTTCACATGTGTGTGGATTTATGTCTTGTTCTTCAATTACATCCAACTTATCAATGTGTCTGTTTTTATGCCAATATCATGCTGTTTTCATTACAATAGCTTTGCAGTGCAACTTAAAATCAGGAATAGTGAGACCTCTCTCAATTCTTTTTATTATTCAGGATTGTTTTAGTTACCCTGTTTTTTTCCCATATCAAGCTGGAAATTATCCTTTCAAGATCTGTGAGTCATGTTGGAATTTTGATGGAACTGCATTGAAATCTGTAGATTGCTTTTGTAGGATAGCCTTTTTTTTTTTTTGCTATGAAAAACAAGGCAGTTTTAATAGTCACAAAATTGAATGGAATCATAAGACAGAAGAGTGAGAGCTAAGTTGTCAGATTCTCCAAATTTGAATGTTGAAGAAATGATGAGAAAGTAGTCACAGAAATGGAAAGATAGTTTCCAGAGGGACTGGGTGAAATGGAGTATGAAATAAAAGAAACCAAGTGAAGAAAATGACTTGCAGCAGAAGCAGGGAGTGCTACCAATGAATCAGTGAAGGAGAGGTTCAAGAACTGCCCATATGGAGGGCTTTGCTGGTTCAGCAAGAGTAGAATCAATGGCTTAATGGAGGATATGTTTAACTGGAGAAAAGTGGAGAGGCAGAGTGGGAAAGATTGAAAACAGTAATCATAGACAATACTTCCCTTCACCACCTTCCTCTTGTGACCAGTAAGAACAAAGACTCTGAAGCAGACAAATGCCTGGTATATCTTAAAAGCAAGCAAACTTGACACTCTCTTCCTTTTCCTAGAATTTTCAAATGTAATATTAAAATAAAAATGAGTTTGAGAACTATAGTTCTAAATTTCAAAAGAAAAGGAGATGAGCTGGGTATACACTCTTAATCCCAGCACAGGATAGGAGGAGGCAGGCAGATATTTATGGGTTTGAGGCTAGCCTAATCTGCATACTGAGTTCCAGTTCAGTCAGAGCTACATAATGAGATGCCATCTTGAAATAAAAACTAATAGACAAACAAACAAACGAATGAATGAATGAATTCTGAACAAATGGTTTGGTGGCTAACAGCACTTGCTGTTCTCCCAGAGGACCCAAGTTCAATTCCCAGCACTCTCATGACAACTCATAACTATCTGTAACTCCAGTTCCAGGGGAGCTGATGTTGCCTTTTAGCATCCTTCGGCACTCAGTGTTCTGTGCATATACCCACACACAGGAGCACACAATACACATAAAAAGAAACCAAAATCTTTAAAAATATTTTTGAAAAGGAAGGGAAGATGAAAAGAATAAGAAGGAAAGAAGGAGAATGGAAGGGAAGAAGAAAAGCATGAATAAAGGAAGAGCAGGTGTGTGTATTGAGGAGCGGGCTGCATCCCACTGCCCTGCTAGCATAACCACCAAAATAACCACACAGAAACCATATTAATTAAATCACTGCCTGGCCCATTAGCTCTAGCCTCTTATTAGCTAACTCTCACATCTTGATTAACCCATTTCTATTAAATCTGTGTATCACCAACAACATTTTAACCTACGTCCATCTCAGACAGGAGATTCATGGCATCTGTCACACTGCCCTTCTTCCCAGCATTCTGTTCTGTCTACTCCGCCCACCTAGTGCTGCCTTATCAAAAGGCCATGGCAGTTTCTATATTCAACCAATGAACGCAACACGTAGACAGAAGAACCTTCTACATCGCAGGTGGAAGAAGAAGGAGAATGGAAGGAAGGAAGGAAGAAAAGCATGAATGAAGGAAAGCAGGTGGAGAAAGAAAGTGTTACTTTACCGAGTTAGTGGCACTACTTTTCATTTACTGTATGATAGTGAACACAGTCAGCATTGAATCTACAGGAACTTTGTTTATAAAATAAGATGCCCCAGCAGTATTTTTGTGAGAAAATTTATATAAAGCATATAGGAAATGATCAGTTAGCCTTGGTGCAAATTTAAGAGGCCTCCAGAAAATGAAGGGTGAATTGCAATAAGAGCACTTATGCACTCTTACTGTGCATTCTTTGTTAGGTGAAATCAACACATATCATGTTTTTTGATGGGTAAACAATATGCACAGTTTTATGCTATGAATCTATACTTCTGTGCTAATATTTTAATCTTAGGAAAACAAAACAAATAAAAAACCATTTAAATGTGAAGGAAATATAAAAATGTAGCATGGAATTTTGGAAAGCTATTTTTTTTCTATTGCTAGCTAGTAAAATACAATACTGGCAAAAATTACAGTAGTTTCTTTTAGGGTAATATTCTGCTACTAAAATAAAAACTTAAAAATCATCAAATAGTCATTAACACTCACTGTCTCATTCACTACGGAGAGGGATAATTTTTTTTTAATGCTGGAATCCAATACTGAGGCATAGTCTTACCTTGGGTAGATTAGTTGAAATGAATTAGGACCATCAAGAAAAGATAATTCTAGAAACTTGTGCCCAAGTAACAATAAGCTGAAAAATTTCAGGCAAGTAATTCTCCAATAATAAATGGAGACTTCTCTACATATGGTTCTACCATTATAGTCACTATGGGTTTAGGAAGAGTCCAGTCCCTCAGACCAGTTCAGCAAATAAGAAAACCATTTCTCTCAAAGACTCCTAGGTGCAAGACTCTAGAGTGGACCCCACCTTCTAGAGCAGAGGGAAGTCATTTTTAGGACAGATTGTTGACATCAGAGGCACAAATGAGCAAACTGAAGATAGATCTGTTTTTCTACCTAAGATCTTTTTTAATCAGTTACCTCTCTCTTCCTTTTTTGTTTAACCCCTGTGACATGGGACATTTTCTTTCTTCCCTTCTTTCCTTTTTTTCTTCTTGCCCTTTCTCCCTCCCTCCTTCTTTCCCTTCTTCCCTCCCCCCACCTCCTTTCTTTCCTCTCTTTCACTGACACCTTTGGATTGCTTCTACATGGCCGAGCACCTGATTAACTTCTCACTTATACTTCCAGCCACATAAACGTCTTTGCCCAACTTCTCCATTCACTCATTTCTTACTCTCTCAGGCAAATTTGCTTGGAAAATCCTTTAGTGGTAGAGATTAGCCTTTGGGTCTGAAGGTTTGCTTTTCTGCTCACTTTGAGAATTAATTTTTTTTGTTGTTGTTGGAACTTCAGCACTGCAGGTATTCAGTAAGTGCTGATTAAGTCAGACAAGGGACAACTGAATTTCTCTGGGCTCCGTGATTCTGAGACTCCCTTAGGGACACTAAATTGGCAGTGGGCTAAGCTTAGATACATTGGCTATGCAGCAAATGTAAACTCATATTATTGTTTTCTTCAGCGTGGGGCACACATTCTTTTACTACAGTTATTGTGGTAAGTAGGATTGTTAAAACAGACTCCCCGAAGGTATTTCAGTCTTCAAACATAGGGAAGTTACTGTGGAATGAATTATGTCCCGCTAAATTGATAGTTTGAATCCCTAACCCAGACCAGGGTCAGTATAATGACCACAACGTTTAGTAAACTCCGAAGAAGTGCAAAACCAGTATGCAAGTTTGTGCCTTGCAACAAAGGGAAGGAATCAAAACATCCCCAGATAACTTCATGTCACTTAGTATACATCTCTTCTGATTTTGTTCTAGAGGAATGTTGCACTCTTCTGTGGACCTCATGTGTGGGTTCATTTTGGATTTCAAACCTCCTTTACATTAGTTTTTATTTTAATAAGCCCAGGAGAAATTGTGGCAGCTATTAAATGTGAACAATTAAAACATTCTCATAAATTAAGGTTTCATATTTTCTACAGTAAGTAGTTTTCTTTTGATTAAATTATGCATTGTTCATACAGGTACTTTATTTCTCAACAGTAACACATGCTACAATTATTTGATGATATAGGCCAAGTGGGTCTTTGTCTGGGCCTACATTGAATTGCTTTGAACATTGGTCTCCACATATGCAAGTGATCCAAAACACTAAACGCATGTTTCTGCTACAATCTTTCATCAATATATCAAAGCAATTTTACCACTAGCAAATAAAGAGAACTGCGGTAATTGAAGGTGGTGGTGTGCTCGATTATTAGGCACTACCAGACTAGCCAAAGCAGTATCAAGGCTAAACTACAGATTAGAGTATAAACTATGGGCCTGGCTTATACTCCATAAAACAGGCTCATTAGTTGTACAGCTTATCTCTGTAGTATCTCTTGGGTTAGCAGCAAACAGTCGATGATTTTATCGTTGCTTCTTTAGTGTCTGCTTATCTGTAAATTCTTTGTCTCATGATATGCTCAGGGATATTGGGGACAGATCTTTGATCTGTCCAAAGACAGATAGAAATGCTATGATATTTAAGCGCTCTTTAATTCTCTCATTTGGGTGTGTAGTACATATATATGTGTGTGTGTGTGTGTGTGTGTGTGTGTGAGGGTTGTTCACTTGAGTGTGCATGTGTGTGTGGAGGTCAGAGATCAATGTTGGGTGTCCTTCCTCATGGGCTATTTACCTTGTTTTGAGACAGTTTCTATCACTGGTCTGGAGCTCACTGAGCAGGGTAGTCTGGATTGCCAGCAAGTCCAGGGATCTGCCTGTATCTGTCCCTCACTCCTAGGGCTGTAATTATAAGTATGTTCCACAATGCCTTGCTCTTTCTGGGTATTGAATTTAGGGCTTCATGCTTGAATGGTGAGTACTTTATTGACTGAGCTATTGTCTTAGCCCTTATCCTGTGAGTCTTTTGTTCTGATTCAGAAAGTTTGCATGCAGCTTGTTCAGAATAAATATGGGATAGAAGAAAGGATTTCATGATAATAATTTAAGACTAGTTGTTAGGTCTATTTTCCATCCCAAGCCTTGAATTGCTGGTTTTTTTTGCTTGTTTGTTTTGTTTTTCTTTATTTTTTCTTAACTTGAGATTCACACCCATTTACCAGTCTGTTTTTTTTTTTTTTTTCCAAAAGAAGAGTGCAAAATTTTGTTAGTAGTTTCCCTATTTAGTAGCCCTGGTAAAAGACTTAGCCCAAGGAAATTTATGACCTACACTTGATCAATGCTAATGTCTTGAGGTTTAATTGAAAGGAGGTAAGTTACGTAAGGATGGATGCAGTACCCAAATCTGGATTTTAAATATACTTTATCATTTACCTTATGTGTCTATTCATGTCTTACTTGGCTACATCCTACCTCCAGAAAATATGATCCTTCTAAAACATGTTTTACAAAGAGCTGCATTCAATCTTCCAGATGTCACACATTATATTATTGTGTTAGTACTAGCTCATATTGTAGTAGAAAACTAACTCAAAATGTAAGTGATTTCTTGAAGCAAAAGCTTAAGTCTTACTCCTAGGGTTCCATGTTATTCAGGAGCACAGACTGTCTATCCTGCCTTGCATTGAAGCTCTGCACTCTGGATAAAATTGGTTTTTGACAGACAAAGTAAAGAACAAATGAACAAGGTTTGACTTCTTTTTTATTGACTAGAAATGATTTACATTACCTCTGTTCACAGCCTGTTGGCTAGAACTAGTCACACCATCATCCCCTCCTTTTTTTTTTGAGACAGGTTTTCTCTGTGTACTCTTGGCTGTCCCGGAACTCATTCTGTAGACCAGGTTGACTTCAAACTCAAAGAGATCCATCTTTCTCCCAAGTGCTGGGATTAAAGGTGTGTGCCACTTTATACACTGCCTGGTATTTCTTCCCCTACTGGGCAGGGGCCTGCATTCACTTTTAATTCTAGCACTTGGGAGGTAGAGGCAGGGGGACCTCTCTCTTTTTAAAAAATTATTTATTTATTCATGTATTTTTTATGTATTAGTGCTTTGTCTGCATACATGCCTGCATGCCAGAAGAGGGCATCAAACCCCATTGTAGATGGTTGTAAGCCATCATATGGTTGCTAGGAATTGAATTCAGGAACTCTGGAAAAGCAACCAGAATTCTTAATTGCTGAGTCATCTCTCCACCTTTTTAAAAAAAAAATATTGATTTTATTTTATATGCATTGGTGTTTTGCCTGCATGCATGTCTGTGTGAAAGTGTTGGATAGTAGAGTTATAGACAGTTGTGAGCTGCCATGTGGGTACTGGAATTGAACCTGGGTCCTTGGAAGAGCAATCAGTGCTTTCAACCACTGAGCCATCTCCCCAGCTCCCACACTCCAACCCCTTTTAACTCTAAGGTGTGAAAAGTAGAATCGTATGTCTAGAAGATGAGGACAGACACAAGTGAGCACTGCTTAAGGTAATAGAAGATGAGAATAGCTGGGCGGTGGTGGCGCACGCCTTTAATCCCAGCTCTCGGGAGGCAGAGGCAGGCGGATCTCTGTGAGTTCGAGGCCAGCCTGGTCTACAAGAGCTAGTTCCAGGACAGGCTCCAAAGCCACAGAGAAACCCTGTCTCGAAAAACCAAAAAAAAAAAAAAAAAAAAAAAAAAAAAAAAAAAAAAAGAAGATGAGAATAACACAAAGTTATGGAGTTCTTTGTTGCTCTTATCATGGAGGTTTTTCATAATTTGCCTGTTTTGGTGAAAAATACTTCCCACCTCTCTCACTATTCATACCTCTCATTTTAATTCAGTTAGTGTTGACCGTATGTAGTTCCCAGAATGTGCTGTACTGTACTCACAATTTTGTTTTTACATGTGGCGTTACTTGATTGCAACTCCTTTCTGAACTCTGTGTTACTTATAACTCAGTACACAATTTCTCATTCTAGATAGGATGCTTTTCTTGACTTCCCTCACTCTAGTGTATATTGTCTAGCTATTAACTTATTCCAGTAATACATGCTATTAACACATGCATGATACAATGCTGTGTTCCGTATTGACTCACCTTTATCTACTATGAAGGAATGTCTGGGGAGCAGAGATTATATTTTCCTTAGTTGTGAATACAGAGATTGGAACATTTGGCAAACAATGTGCTCGATAAATATTTGTTAAATAAACAGATGAATCTAGATGTTGTTTTCATTAAGTCAAAATGAGTTTGAGAAATTAAAAAGAAATTTACTTAAAAAACTAATAGTGACTACCCTATTTTCTTTGTATGTTTGGTGCATGTGTGCATACAAATATTTGTGCATATTCATATGTGTGAATGTGGCTGCATGTGTGCTAGAGTACACATGTGGAGGTCAGAGGTTAACCTTGGGTCTTGGTCTTTACATTCTGTCTTGTTTGAGATAGGGCTGGCAGACCAGTTGATGAGTTCTCTGGATTCTTTAGTCTCTCTCCCATCTTGCTGGAGGAATAATTGGAACACAGATATATGCCACAGAGCCCAACTTTTATGTGGGTTTTGGATATTCAAACTTGGGTCTTTACACTTGTGTGACATGCCATCTCTCCAGCCCCTAACTATTCTTTAATGTGTATGTACAGACAGCCAACCATTCCCCCTTTAGAGACATTTTATATTTATTATGGATAAAGTTAGTATTTTTTTAAAAGAATAACATTTAGATGGTTTCTTTTTCTATTTTTTAGGAATAGTTATTTAAATAGTTTACAATTTTGTTGCACTTCTTGTTTGTGTTTTCTACTTACATAACAGTAACTGAATACATTCCCAAGCTCATGATAGTATTTGAAGCCATGGCATTCCATCACCTTACATTGTACTTCATTTTCTTGGGACAAGTTTATGTTAGTAACTAATTTGACTTTAAATGAGGTTCCCCTATTTTTCTGCTATTGTGTGTTGAACTGTGTCCACTCAAATATTTAAGTCTCAATCCCTTGTGTTTGTGAATACAACCATATTTGAAAGTAGGGTCTTTGTAGAGGTACTCAAAGTAACACAAAGTCATTCTTCCTCTTGTGCAATAGGTGTCCTTACATGAGGAGGAGGTAAGACCCTGAGGAAGAGGCTGTGTGGTGACAGGAGGAGATACTGGAAAGACAAGGCTGTGAGTTAATGCATTCTGACAAAGGAAAACGTTCCACAAACTTAGCAAAAAGGCAAGGGAGCATTCTAGCCAACATCTTTGAGATCACTGCGACACTGCTGGCTCCTTGATTTTAGTTTTCCAGCATGAAATACTTGCAAAAGAATAAATTTTTTGCTTCCAGTCATCCATTTTGTGGCACTTTGTGTGGCAGCCATAGCATATAGAATAGAGTTGAGTACTCAAGCCCTGGCTTGCTAGCCAGCATGCATAAAGAAAATTACTTAGAAGGGTTGAATATTTCCTTTTCAAAGTGGCTATTGTAAATAACCTGTGAAATGTTAGTGGAGAGAAGAAACTAGAAATCTTGTCAATTTGGTCATAAAAACACCCTCAGGTATGAAACTGTTGCATTTTCCAAGATATCCCAGGATAAACAGATGCTGAAAAGAATGTAAAAACCTCCTATAAAAGTTGCAGAAGTAGAGACCTTTTGGGTAATTGAAGGGCTTGCCGAGAGAGCTAAGTGTTTGAAGAGTGCTACACTGGACAACTGACACTCAAGTCTTGTGCTTATACTTGTGTTACGTAGTCTGAAGAGTTAAAAGTACACTTCCAAGAAGCCATTGTACTTGTCTTGAGATTGGCATAAATCCAGCAATGATTTTACAGCAAAAGAGTGAGCATATCCTTGGTGCTGTTTCTGAGGATAACAGAGACCGTGTCAAGGAGACACTGTGGAGGTGGTGGCAGCTTCTCATTTCTAAGGTATAGCTTCTACACTTGTCCCTAGCTATAAGATCGCAGGGGATGGCCAGGTCAGGCTATGCTTCCACTGCAGCATGGAGTCTTAGGTGGCGCCATCCTTGTAGGATGGGAGTTTCCCTTTTAGCAGGCCTTTCCCTGACTTTGTAAAGCCCCCCTTTCCAGTCATCTCCCTACACTCTGCTCCTCTGCCCATCCCACAATCTAATCCCTCAAGTTCCCATACCTTACCCACCCCAAGTCTTCATGAGAAATCTCTATTTCCTCTTCCCAGGGAGAACCATGCATTCACCCTTGTTACCTAGCCTCTCTGGGCTTGTGGATTGTAGCATGTTTATCTTTACTTTACAGCTAGTATCTACTTATGTCTGAGTACACATCATGTTTATCTTTCTGGGTCTGCGTGACCTCACTCAGGATGATTTTTTTCTAGTTCCATCCATTTGCCTTCAAATTTCAGGTTGTCCTTGTTTTTAACAGTGGAATAATACTCTGTTGTGTAAATATACCACATTTCTTTAAAAAAATGTGGAGTGCTTTATGATTGCGTGTCATCATTGCACAGGGCCGTGCTAATCTTCTCTATCTTTTCAATTTTACTATATGTGCTGCCGAAGTGATCACAGAATCTTTATCTCTTCAGCTGCAGTGCTAATAACTGAGATATGAAGTCAGGGGCTCTAAATGATGTAAGCTGAATTCATAGCCTTACCAGACCTCTTTGGTTAATTTCAATGCTGTGTAAGCACTTGTTCAAATACTAACTGAGAAACCCTTGGTCACCGGAAATGTAGCAACTTACAAATAGTCACCCTCAGTTGGGTGCCTGGGCTCACTCACTTTCCTCTTGATGTTATTGAGGTGTTGAATTAAGCACTGCTGCCCTCCTCAACATTCTTACAGGGAGGCTCTAACTGGCAGTATGATGTTGGGTCTGTAAGAAGTTACTAAGGCTACAGGAGGTGGTAAGCATGGAGTCCTGATCCAATGTGTTCAGTGCTCTTCTGAGAAGAACATACTTTCTCTGTTCTTCCGCTCATAAAGACCGAAGAAAGTCTTCTATGAGAACCCAGTGGGAAGGTAACCGTCTACAAGTCAGGAGGAGAGCCTTCACTAGAAACTGACCATGTTGGCACCCTGAGTTTGAACATCTAGTATCCAGGCCATAAGGAAATAAATTAGAATGATTAAGGAACCCAGTTTATGCTATGCATTTGTTATAACAATCTGAGCTGTGATAGAGCAGATTTTAAATGATAACTGGGCATTTTACCAGGCCAGATATTCTTATTATGCTGACCGTGGCTATTTTTTTTTTTGTGTGTAATTTACATGAAAGCATTCTGATTCAGGAAATCAGCCTTGAGCAAGTTACCCTTATGTTTTCTATGGTGGATAATGCACTTAGTTGTGGTAATAATAATAATAATAATAATAATAATAATAATAAGCTATGCTGACAGATAACCTAGGGAAGAAGAAATGCAAAGATTTTGGGTGCTTGGAATCATGCAACCTAGTTACTACATGTCTTTTATTGATCATTTTTCTGAAGGGCTTAGAAAAGTTTCATGAAGGAAACTTCATGAAGAAAGTGAGAAGTACAATGATAAAGGTAATGGCTGTCTTAAAATGTTTGTTAGCAGGTATGTTTGGTGTGGATGTCATAACAAACTTCCACAGACCACCTGGCTTAATAGAAACTTATTTTCTCCCACTTCTCAGTGATCATGTTGTTCTTGTTTAAAATCAAACTGTCTGGCTTCTTCTGTGACCCTTTCTTGGCTTTTTGGAAGGCCATAGTATGGCCTTTCTTCTGGGCAAGTGTATCCTTGTATCTGTCCAAGTGCCCAGTTTCTCTTCTCAGAAGGATACTCGTCAGACTGTTTTAGGGAACATCCTTGAAATTCTTGTTTAAATTCACTTCTCTTTTTACAGATCTCCAAACAGGACCAATTCTGATGTACTTTTGGTTATAATGGGCTTCAAAAAGAATTTTTTGAGAAACATAATTCAGCCTGTAACCATGGAAATCCACTTTAGATTGGGAATAAAGGTGAAATATGCTTCCTGTTTTTGTCTTAAATCTTTGATTTCGATGAATGTCCTGTGGTCTGTGATTGCCAATAGACAATTGCTAGAAGCAATAAGAGCCTTTTCCAAACGTAGTGGGAGCAAAGTAGGGATAATGATCACAACGATTTGACTGCTGAGATCTTTGTAGGGGCTACTGATTATGGTATTTGTGTTGAATTTAATGAGTAGGTCATTAGGGTTCTAGTTGATCATTATAACTAAAACACAATCCTAAAGAAGAGGTTGTGGGTTAGGGAGGGAGCAGGCACAGGAGGAGTTTAAGGGGAGGATGGAGAAGTGGGAGTGATGTAGAGGCAGTACTTCCTTATGAAGTTCTACAAAGATAAAATAATAAAACTTTAGAGAAAATTAGCTCATGATACTGTATCAAACCCCAGAAAAGAAAGAATTCTTGCACTCACAGCCTTTTGCCTCAAGAAGTGTCAGGTTTCTTTTGAAGGAGGACTTCTAAGTCTTTTGAATAAGTCATTCCTAAGTAATTTTGACATTTGCAAGGATACTTGAATGCTAGAAAACAATTTACTTTCTAACTTTACTAATATTACTTTCTAATATTTTTGAAAATTATTGATCAGTGGCTCAAAATAATAATGATTTCCTGAAGTCTAAGAAACTACCATAGTCTTCACGTCAAGAGTAGGCTCTTCTGAGTTCATGTGCTTGATGGAGTAAGGGCTATTTGAGTATTAAAAGTTCAGTGGAAATTACAGAAACCTCTTTATCAAAGTAGTAAATTAAATGTATCATATCTTTGTGGAAACAAAACCAACAGCAGCAGTTAGTCCTGCTACCAAAGATAGAATAGATCTGTGTTCTGGCTATTACAAATAATGCTGCTATAAACATAGTTGAACAAATGCTTTTGTAATACAACCTAGATGCCCTTCAGTGGAAGAATGGATGAAGAAAGTGTGGAATATATACATATTAGAGTACTACTCGGCGGTAAAAAACAATGACATCTTGAATTTTGCATGCAAATGGATGGAAATAGAAAACACCATCCTGAGCGAGGTAACCCAGGCCCAAAAAGATGAACATGGGATGTACTCACTCATAATTGGTTTCTAGCCATAAATAAAGGACATCGAGCCTATAATTCGTAAAAAATCCTAGAGAAGCTATATAAGAAGGTGAACCCAAAGAAAAACATATAGTTATCCTCCTGGATACTGGAAGTAGACAAGATTGCCAGATAAAAAATGGGAACATGGGGGTGGGGTAGGATGGGGGGAGGGGGGATGGGGCGAGAAAAGTGTGAAGTGGAGGATGGGAAGAGCTTGGGGGAATAGGATGGTTGGGATATAGGAAGGGTGGATATGGGAACAAGGAATTATATATCTTAATTAAGGGAGCCATTCTAGGGTTGGCAGAGACTTGACTCTAGAGGGGTTCCCAGGTGTTCAGGAAGACGCCCCCAGCTAGGTCCTTGGGCAGCTGAGGAGAGGGTCCCAGAAATGCACAGATCCTATTGCCATAAAATAAAAAAAAATAAAAAAAGAATAGATATGTGTTGATTTTAAAGAATATCAAGTTATTTTTAACTTAATCCAATGATAATTCTAATGTATATATTTATTGGGGATCAGCAGAGTGCCTATCTCCTTGTATACATTCATAATTGCTATAATTCTAATGTGTTATTTCTCTTTTCCTCACATTTGAGAATATCAGGAAACAGCTGGTGTTTAAGTAGGAAAGAACAGCAATACGAATCTTATTCTGTGGCTAGGTCATCTTCATAGTTCTCTGCATTAAGTACTCTGCAGTGTATTTTGTCACCCCAGTCACAAGCCTATTGGTCCACTATTGTAGTGACACTGAGTTGCTAGAATCTGGTGAGAAGGAGTAGCATGTATATTAGACTAGTATTATTCAACCAAGGGTCATGGACTGTTAAATAATCCAACTGATTGAAATTACCTGCTTTGTAAATTTTATAAAATCAAGTATTTATAAACAAGATTATAAATACAAATTGAATTATTTATTAGATTATACCAAATTACTGTAAACATTTTAAAGTACTTATTTTTAATTTCAATTGTTGTTGATGACCAATAACAAAGAGCAGCACAGTGTACACACTGCAGTTGATTAGCTATGCCTTTAGAACATGTGTGTTAGATGGGATTTGGGTAAACTGTGGGCTCTGTCTCTTATTGAAAGGTGTTGGTAATGTGGTATTTCCACTGAAGGCAAAAGATAAGTTTATATGCCTTGTAACTCTTAACACACACACAATATTTAACAGACTTCTCTCTCTCTCTCTCTCTCTCTCTCTCTCTCTCTCTCTCTCTCTCTAAGGAAGGATTTATTTTGGCCCACAGTTCAATAGAACATCAATCATGGCTGCAGGCACTTGAGGTAGCTGATCACATTGTGCTTACCATCTGGAAGCAAAAAGCAACAATTGCTTGTGCTCAGCTGAATTTGTTCTTTTTATTCAGTCCAGAACCATGGCTCACAGGATGGTTCTGCCTAGAGTCAAGACAACTTTCCTTAGGTTACAACTTTGTCTTCTAGAAATTCAAGGAATTTAAGCTGGAGAAGCAGGCACAAAGGGGATAATAATGCCTTGAGTACTTAATGTATGCTAGGTTTCATGCCAAGCACTTCAGAAGCATTAGCTCATTATGACAGCAATACAATGCATAGGGTCTTGGGTTGTCTTTTTTATAGATGAAGAAGCTGGAGCTAAGAGATACAGAATGACTTAGGCGAAGTCTATCAGCTTGTATGAGATTTGCAAACAAAGCCAAGTTCCAGAATTCACACTGTAACCATTCTATTGGGCTGCTTTGAAATCAGAGCACAATGCTCTATTCTTATCTCTTACAGTTAGCAAACTGTCATGCACTCTTTCCTAAATCTGCAGACCATGGGCTCTAAAGCCCCCTTGGTTGGGAATTTTAACAAATTAAAGGGTCCTAATCAATTTGTGAACAATAAGAGACACACTATAATGAGTTCATCAGATTTCTTTTCTTAACGATACAAGATGGGTGATGTTATTTGAAGAGGAAAGAGAGGGAGCCTAATATGGAACAAATTCCTCTCAACAGCAAGGGCTTTCATCTACTTGACAGTTTTGGATGTAGCTGCCCCTGAATGTTTATAAAGAGCAGCAATTGGGCTTTCCTACATTCTCCCTTTCCTCTTTCCTTTTTGGGCAAGGATTCAGCTGATAGTTTTCCATCCAACTCAGAATTAGCATTGATGTGAGCCAGGTTTTTGGTGGCACCAAATGCCTGTCCCTTTTATATTTTCTCTTGAGAGGTACCATAGCCCAGTGGCATCTTACCTGTTCTGTCCACCCTCCATTATTCTGCTCATTTATGTGGCTTGTGGTCCTCTTTTGTTCTCTCTTTTAATATTATGGGTTGCTCTGTCTCCTTACAGATGAAGGCCTTTTCAAATAATTTTGATGAACCAAGCCCTATAACCCTTACTGTGTTTGCAATAATGGCTAAAATAAATTTTTTAAACAAAGCTTTTTAGTCTCTTGTACAAAGAGTGCTTTTAAATTACTTTGAATCTGTGACAAGAAGAGAATCGGAGACACTGCTGTTGGAGTGTGTTAAATGTTGACAAATTCTGGCATATGTTCCTTTTCTGTGGGGCATGGAATTTGTGTTTCTGGAATGGCTGATGTATCAAATTCATGCCTTTTGAAGTTGTGCTGGTCGATGGCACAGTTCATAGGTTTGTGGAAAAGCAGAAGCTTTGGAAGCTTCAATTGTCTAACATGACAATCGTGTGATGCCAAAATTCAATTATGAAAAGTTTCTGGCAGAGCTCTTCTGTAGTCATATTACTTGTTTGGCAACTAAGAACCAATCAGGAGATTTTTCATGGTTAGAAAAGAGAAAACAGGCAGTGATTTGCATATGATCTCAATCTGTGATTTTGTTGTGTCTGTCCTGAACCCATTGCTTTAATGAAATGTAGTTACCTAACTTCTTTGAAACTGACCATGGCAACTCTTATGAAAAGGAAAAGCCATTCATTTAATTGGGTGGCTTACAGTTCAGAAGTTTAGTCCATTATCATCATGGCGGGACATGGCAGTATACATGCAGACATGGTGCTAGGGATGTAGCTGAGATTTTGACATTTTGCTCAGGGAACAGGAAGTGATCTGAGACACTAGGCGTGACTTGAGCATATGTGAGACCTCAAAGCCCACCGTCACACTGCCTTTAACAAGGCCATACCTACTCCCACAAAGCCACACCTCTGAATAGTGCCACTTGCTCCAAATTTAATAGAACCAATTACATTATAGCTACCACACAGGGCTAGCCATTTGATACTGGATATCCAGTTGATCTGTTCTTCTCTATAGATGACTCTTTCTTTCTTTCTTTCTTTTTTTCTTTCTTTCTTTCTTTCTTTCTTTCTTTCTTTCTTTCTTTCTTTCTTTCTTTCTTTCTTTCTTTCTTTCTCAGTATTCCTTAGTTGCCTTTAGCTCTTTGTGTAGGTTTGAGGCCTTGTGGTCTCCACAATGCATCCTGTCCATATGCCACATCTATTGCTGTTGTCCTGGTTCAGGTCATACATAGACAGCAATTTTGGAACTCTATTGAATCTGTAAATGGCTTTGGGTAAAAAGTTTATTTTCACAGTATTGATTCTGTTAATCTAATATCATGGGATGTTTTTTAATTTTTTTTAGAGACTTTTTAAAAAACTTATTTTACGTACCAACCACAGTTCCCCTTTCCTCCCTTTCTCCCACTCCGCCCACCTCCACACAACCACCCCTATCCACTCCCCAGAAAGGGTAAGGCCTCCTCTCATGGGGAATAAACAAGGCATGGCACACTCAACCATCATGTTCTCATTCCCTCTCCTCTCCCACTCTTCCTGACCCTAGTTTACTCAGAATATCTCATCTATTTCCCCTTGTAGGGTGGTCATGTGTCCCTCTTAGGATCCTTCTTATTACCTAGCTTCTCTGGAGCTGTGGATTGTGGTCTGGTTACCCTTTGCTTTGCCTCTAGTATCCACTTACGAGTGAATACACACTGTATTTGTCTTTCTAGGTCAGGATGTTTTCTTTTTTCTAGTTCCATCCATTTGCCTGCAAATTTCATGATGTCATTGATTTTTAACAGCTGTGTAATACTCCATTGTATTTTCTTTATACCACATTTTCTTTATCCATTCTTCTGTTAAGGGGCATCTAGTTTGTTTCCAGGTTCTGGCTATTACAAACAATGCTGCTATGAATATAGTTGAGTAAGTGTCCTTGTGGTATGATTGAGTATCCTTAGGGTATATGCCCAAGAATGTTAGTGCTGAGGGGCTGAATTCAATAAGAAAATGCATATAATATGCTCAGTGCCATTCCTGTAAATAGTGATCTATTAATTTGGATGAGACAGCTGTGGCTATAACCCATAAACTTTGATAAGTGGTTCTTTAATTTTAACTTTTTCCTCATGATAGGTAATTGTTTTACTTTCCTATTTAAGACAATAGCTACATAGGTGATGTCTTACAGTTTCATTTTCATTAAAGTGAGTGACTGATTTCATGCTCTATGACACCGTGATAGTGTATGTGCCTTGAACAGCATTTGCATTAGGAATTTCAGATTTTTGTAGTACAGAGGTCTATTTTCAGATATTTTAAAAACTGTTGTTCCAAGTACATTTGAAAGAGTGTTTTCTGCTACAGGTCACTGAATTTAATTTATGTTTATTTATTTAGAATATTGAATCATGTTAGCTCTTAGTAAGTGTTATTAATGAGTTTATTTCTTTTTGTGTAGAAGTTGGCTTTGTCTGAATTATTCTTCCTGCTTTCCTTGCATTGACGGTTGCCTGCTAGTTTTCCTTTTTTTTTTGAATTTTACTAATGAAAGCTCAAGTTTCATCACCGCAATTTTGTTTTTATTAGTTTCTTCTGATCCCTTTAGCAGTTTGAACTTTATATATGACATAATGTTAAGGTTTAATTCATCACTCTGTCTAAAGCAGTGGTTCTCAACCTTCCTAGTGCTGCAACCTCTTAATTCAGTTCCTTATGTTGTGGTGACCTCAACCACAACATTTTCATTTTCTGGTTTGTAACTGTAATTTTTCTATTGTTATGAATCATAGTGTAAATGTCTGAGCTTTCCGATGGTCTTAGGTGACCCCTATGAAAGGGTCGTTTGACACCCAGAGGGATTGTGACCCATAAGTTGAGAACCACTATTCTAAAGGCTTATGGGTATTATATTCTTACTCGAGATTAATTCATTTGATCAAAAAAAAAAAAAACCCATAACATGGAACATAGTTTTTAAATAATTATTTAGTTTCTCTGAGAATAGTATTTTTTTTTGGTTGATTTATGACTCTGAAAAAAAAAATCACACCTGTGAATATATCATTAGGGAGACCTGGGGGTTTTGGTTAAGGTGTATCTCCAAATGCATGGATCTAAAAGGGCAAAGAACATTTGATGCAGATTTATGACACCTAACGACAAGGCTTTTGCAGAGAATCTCAGTGAATGAATGTTGTTTGATAATAGACATGTTTACTAGTTATGGAAATCTATTTTCCTGAGAAGTAGGCTATCCATTGTAATGCTGGGGGGAGGGGCAAGTTAACAGTCTATTGTTTGGGTAAATGGTTTTTTGTGTGTGTGTGTTCATGAAGCAAACAATAATGCTACTTGGACTTTTACTTTTCTTGGCAAGAATTTACTGGAGTTGTAAAGTTGTGCCATCACAGACCATCGGCCACTAGTCTATAGATCTGTATTATATAGATCTGTGGTTGTATGCAGTTTGTTTTCATTTTCAGAAATATCTGCTTATTAAAAAGTTGTAACCCTAGCTGTTTTGGGGTAAGTTTTGTAAGTAACATATGCAGTTAAAATCATGTGATGATGGATTGCATGTATGACCAAGATTTAAGGGAACTGAAAAATCACCCTCCCCTAGTGTTAGTGAACATCAAAACACAACACATTGCTCATGCGTTTGTGGGGGAAGCTTCTGAAACAAACCCACTTCTCTGCCAATTATACAACTATTGTAGTATGTAATAGTTAATATTGATAATAATAATAAATGACTGCTACTGGCTTATATGTTTGCGACATTGTACTTAATATCATTTCAGAGTATACTTATACTTTCTAAAATTTTTCCTACAAAATAGAATGTTGTGATGTGCTGGCAGAGCTTATGATTCTTATGTTTACCATGCATATTCTTGATTGCATTAAGACACCATAGGCTGGTTGACATGTGCTGTCTAGGCTTACATGAGTTCATGCTATGATGCTTATAAAATGATAAGAATACTGAATGAAAGCTCTAAGAGCTTGTCTCCAGCCTTGCTTAAGCCATAGGTGATCATGTTTAGATTAAGGCTGTTTGTCAAATTTGAGAATAAATTTTAAAAACAACTAATGATAAAAATTTTAAGCTTTTTATATTATAAACAAATGTTTTAAGTCATTTCATTTAGTTCTTCAGAATGGAGCTATTTCCCTTAGATTTAATTTCTTGAGCCACTGATAGCAGTTGTCGTCATCAGTATTAAGATAAACTGAGGGCTGCTGCTCAAATCAGTAATAATATTAATAATAATATTGTATCTCCTTTCTTATAATGACAGAGTCACTACTATATTAGAAGAATCTATAAGGGTATTTTCTTATGGTGTTTCCCCAGGAAATTGCCTTTTTTTTCTTAGTGTTTGAAGAAAACTAAGGAAAGTGTACATTCAAGGTCAATGAATATATAATTCTTAAATTAAGAATCAATTAAACTTTTTCATTTGTATTCTTTATAATAAAAATTTAATGTTATCATTTCTATACTCACCTGCTCTATTTTCTCCAATCCCTTCCATGTCCCCTTCCACATTCTCTATTAAATTCATGACCTCTTTTTAAAATTTATTATTAATATATATACATAAATATATAACTATGACCTACCAAGTCTGATTAGTGATTCTTATATGTATGTTCATAAGTATGATCACTTGATATTAGATAACCAATTAGTGGGTAATCAAAGTATGATGATTTGACAGGTTACAGTGCTTTATTAACTGGAAATTCAGAAGCTAAGTTGGCCCGAATCTTGGCTACTCATAAGAATATGCTTTCAGGATGCCGGGCGGTGGTGGCGCACGCCTTTAATCCCAGCACTCGGGAGGCAGAGGCAGGCGGATCTCTGTGAGTTCGAGACCAGCCTGGTCTACAAGAGCTAGTTCCAGGACAGACTCCAAAGCCACAGAGAAACCCTGTCTCAAAAAACCAAAAAAAAAAAAAAAAAAAAAAAAAACCCAACAACAACAACAACAACAAAAAGAATATGCTTTCAGGCTAGGTTGTAGATTAGTTACTATGCATGAAATAATCTTAGGAAGAAAGTTAAAACATGGATCGTGATAGCTTTATGACAAACTTAATTCAGTTTAACAACGATAAGATAGAGGTCTACTTCATGTCTGTCCCCAATGCTAAGTCAGTTCTTCAATTTAAACAACTTCCCTTAATCCACTTGACTTTAATAATGGAACATGATTGACAAGTTTTGTGTGAGTTGCTTGAGTAAATCTGATTAACATGAATTGTAGAATGTATTTTGTTTATTGTATTGAACATGGAAAATCATATTCACGGATTTTTCTCTTAGGTTTGAAGGGGAAACTATTTATGTGGCTAAGTAGAAGCTGTTCACATTTTCTCCTAAGGATTTCAAGGACATTTTTATCTTTATGTCCCCAGTTATTACACCACTCCAGCAGGCAGAGCTCTCCTTTGCCTCTTCAGGTATGAAAAGGCAGCTGCTGTAGAGACACAGCATGGGCCCTGCTCACCCACTGGAGCAGAAGTTAATCACCTTTCGAAAACAATTGGCTGACATAGACCAGCGAGTTAATTAAAGGGAAACTGATGAGACAGAGTGATCATTTTTTAAAAAAAGTTTCTGTGACTAATAGTTCACCTTCTTGAGAATGAGAACTGAAAGTTAGATTTCGTATATTGTGATAAACTCTACTTAATGTTTAGATTGGCTTTCAGTGTGTTTCCTTGTTCCCTTGTTTTTAGTGCACGTGAAAAAATCATATCAGACTGCTCAGTATCATTTGTTCTTCTTACAGCTACAAGAGTACTTTCTTTTTCTTTCTTTTTTTTTTTTTTTTGAGCTTTGACTTCTGACACATCTTTAGAATGGATTTGTCTTTCTCCCATGTCCTACTATCCTGTCATTGGATGAAAGATTCTATGAAATCTTCCCTGGCTTAAACCTTTGTAATTTTAAATCCATTCACTAATTTAGTGCCATTGAGCTCCCAAATTTCAGAGGGACTTGTACTCTTCATTTAATAGTCTTGCATTCATTGAGATAAAGACATCTATTTTTAAAACACCTTGAATAACATATGAAATTGAAATTATTAATTGAATTGCTGTTTCCCTGTGTAGAGGATTTTCTAATCCTGTACCCTGTCATTTGTGTGCAGAAGGAGCAGGAAGGAGGTTAGTGAGTGTGATCTATATTTCAGAATTATCTGATCGTTTTCAAAAGAAGGCAACTATAATATCAAAGCCAGCCTAGAGAGAAATAATATTTTAACAACAATGCACTTACTGTGCATAAAACCGTGTTATTTTCAGTGCTGTTTTCTCCTTTTATTTTGTGGTGCAGGATCTTCTGTCACGTGCTGTAGCAGAGCTTGGTGTCTAGGTCATGCTTTCTAGCTTGTCCTCTTGAAACTTTAGCCTTCCAGGTTATTATCAGCTGGCAAGTTCTTCATTTATGAATGGAAATGGATTCCTGCTGAGCCCCTCACTGGCCCTGCTGCCCCAATGGGCCAAGCAAGGTGGCTTTCCCCAGATCATAGCAACTGCCACAAAACCTTGCTGAGCCAGGAATACTGCATGATGTGCAAAGCTATGTATTCAGTGACGCATGGAAGTTTAGGGGAAGACTCCGCCCTCCATTCCTCAGAGGTCCTTCAGAGCCTGAACCTTCCTGTTCCTTGTTTTGTAATCTGCCCCTTTCTAGTCACCAATGCCTGGTGGACTTAAGGAGTGTGCACAGGGATATGTTTGGGCTGGGAATGTTGCCAACTCATGGAATCAGTCCCACCACAGCCAGCTATTTGGTCTAGCTTTTCCTCTTGCTTTTAAATTTATTTTTTATTTTTTGGGGTCTGAGTTAGCTCCCAGGAATTTCTTCATTTA
This sequence comes from Arvicola amphibius, assembly GCF_903992535.2. Classification (NCBI taxonomy): domain Eukaryota; kingdom Metazoa; phylum Chordata; class Mammalia; order Rodentia; family Cricetidae; genus Arvicola; species Arvicola amphibius. The sequence continues at coordinate 18,897,780 of NC_052047.1, forward strand.
CGAAAGAAAATAGATTCCTTAGATTCCAGGCTAGCTCTCCCATGCATTATTTCTCCAGAAATATTCCAGTTGGATTAGGGACTAGTGGGTCTGTTTAGAAGCCCAGCAAATAGAGAGCGGGGGAGAGAGAGAGAGGGAGGGGAGAGAGAGATTTGATGTAGGATTCACCTTTGTATGTTATGAATATGTTTATTACTATTGATTAATAGAGAAGTTGTTTATGCCATATGGCAAGGCAGAATATAGCAGGGCAGGAAATCCAAACAGAGACAGAAGAGGAAAGAAGGAGCAGTCAGGGAGACTGCCAAGGAGAAAGACACGAGAACCTTACTGGTAAGCCACAACCTCATGATGATACATAGATTAATAGAAATGTGTTAATTTAAGATTTAAGAGTAGCTATAAATAAGCCTGAACCATTGGCAAAACAGTGTTTGAATTAATACAATGTTTGTGTGATTATTTGGGTCTGGGTGGCCAGGAAATGAAGCTGCAGTCTCTGTTTACAGAGAGACAGATATTTACATAAGATTTCAAACTTCTCAACTATGACATTTAAAGGATGAGTCAAAAATATGACTACTTCCCATTTAATTATTTCCAACATTTCATAAGTGAAAGATACTTTAAAATTAAGATTGAAAAATAGGAATGACATAATTTTAGAAAAATGTATCTTTTTCATAAAGCACATCATTGAAATGTGATACCTGTAGGCAGAAACATTGGCAGTACCTAAACCTAAAATTAATATGAGTATATTCACAGTTTCTTGACTCGATTCATGTCTATGTTTAATCAAGACAGAGTATGTGTATTTTAGGACACTCTTCATTTGAGTGTCATGCAGCCAGGTAGCTTCATATCTAAACTATTTGTCTTTTCTTTTCCTTTGCTGAAAGAAATGTTGAGAAAGTCAATGGCAGGCCTGCAGTGGTCTATAGAGCGGTTGGCTCTTGGAATCCAGCTGGCTTAGCTCAATTCTACTTATGTGAGGTTTCCTGTGGGCTTGGGAAGATGGACTCAGTGGTTAAAAATTTTGCTGCACAAGCATGAGGATCCGGCTTCCGATCCCCACCATGCATGTAAAAGCTGGCTATGATATCATATATCTGTAACCCAGTGACAGGAGGGAGAGACAGAAAGGGTTCCTTAGCCAGCCATGCTAGCGGAAATGACTAGTGCTTCTGGTTCTGGTTATCTTAGGAAGAAGGGTAGATGTAGCTTCTAACACCATAAGGAGACATCAACATGACCGTCTAAATATGAGCCAAACAAGGAGAGCACCAATGGGCATGCCAAAGTGGACAGGGAAAGACCATAAGGAATGCTGAGGGTGGAAGGAACAGCCTCTTCCCCAGGAAGAGTGCACCAATTGGTTATCCAGTACCAAATGGTCAGCCATGAAAGTATACCGAGGAGTAACATACTGAAACTGAGCAGGTTGTATTTAGTCTTTGTATTAGGTATATATATATATATATATATATATATATATATATATATATATATAGTATACGTATACACACACACACACACACACACACACACACACACACACACATATATATATATATATATATATATATATATATATATATATATATACTTAATAACAGCAAGGAGGAGTATATGCGAGGGTTTGGAGGGAGAAAAAGGAAGGGGGAAATGGTATAATCACAAAAATAAAAGAAAAAGAGTTTAAAAAAAGATGAAGCATGATCAAAGAAAACACCTGGTATTAACCTCTGACCTCTACATACACACACATGGGCAAGCACAGCCATGAACATACAAATACACACTAACACATAAATAAAGTAGCACCACTCACTCCTAAAAGAGTCCCCATGTGTTACTGTCCTCACTAGAACAGTAAATGGTGACATGGTCTACTTTCTCTGTAACTGGGTCCAGAGGCATGATAGGTATGTGATTACCCTTGGATAACGAAGCCCCTGTCAGCTCCAAGGACTGAGAGCATGCTATGCTGAGAACGGTGGTACCTAGAATCTCAGCTCCGAAGAAACAATGTCGTGAATGATTGACAGCATCTCCTGCAAGGTAAAGTGAGATTGTAGCAGCAGACATAGCTTATAGTTTTCATGAGTTTGTCTCTCTGAAGATATATGTGGAGCCCGAGAAATGTGGGCCCATTTTTACCTTGTCTGAGGGACAGAGAGTTTTGGAGGTTACTCAAACCATTGCTAAGCATAGTTGCAAGTCCCAACTCAGGACATGAATGCTTGGTTCCTTTAACATTAAAATAGCTCATTCTAATAAGTCCATGCCATCCTGACAGGTGGTCAGAATATGCAAATCTACTTCTGCTCCTTCTTTTGTAACTATGAGGTCACCTGGGGAGGGACAGTCTTTATGACCTAGGTCAGCTTCACTATCTAGACAACAGAATGCTAATGATTTGATGTTTCAGAGTGTTAAAGTGATTGACTGTTTGAGTTGTTCTTTGTATCATGTTAATAAAATCTTTTGCTATCTTACTCCCCCCCCCCCCCATTTACATTGGTTATAAAAGCTGTGGAAAAATAAATACAGAGGATAGGATTTCAGAATTTCAGTCACTGGAATGCCCTCCTGATACTTTCTATGGTTTCTGTCCTGTTTTTTTTTTATGTATCTTCATATTCTTTACTTTTATTTCTAAAATTCCTATGCCCCTACCCTAGTAAGAGGTGATTTTGTTGAGGCCGGTCCTCAACAGATATGCAAAGAATGGTTGAAGGAATCTTATGGTTTTTAGTGTTCTTGTATTTTTTACATTTGTTATAATATAATTATAGGCATGATAAAATAATGACGGAGTTCTGTCATCTCGCAAGTCTGTGCATTTGAAAACATTTGTACTGGGCCTTGGTAACTGCTATTTCATTTACATTAGGGTTTTATGGTCATAGCACTGTATCTTACCCATGCGACCACTGTGCTACTTTAGAGTTTATTGGTCAATATTTATTTTATGTTTTCTATATATCCATTCGAGGTAGTGAATTTGGGTAGATACCATGCAGAAAGTCTTTTCATATCAGAGCATGCTCTTTACTTTATTGAGACTATATATTTTGATCATATTGTTTCTGTCCCTCAACTCCTTCCAGATAGTCTCAACCTTCCTACCTATCCTACTCCCAACTCTCTCTCTTTCCTTCTCTCTCCTCTCTCTCTCTCATATGCACACACACACACACACACACAAACACACACACACACACATTAAAATAAAAACCCCAAGTCTGAAACAAAAAAACAAGAAGGAAATCAAAACAAACAACCCCCCCCAAAACCCAAAAATTAATAAAGCAAAACAAAATGAAAGCAGAAGGACACACAAAAGAATATGAGGCCTATTTTGTGTTGGCCAAATACTCCTGAGCATGAAGACTACCCTGGAGTGTAGTTGAGATCCATAATGGCACACCATTGGAGGAACAATCCCCCTCCCCCCACATACACCTATTTTGTGTGATTCTTGTGTGTGCTGTCCCAGTCTCTGTGAGTTCATATTTGATTAACCATTTTGTGTCTGGAAGAAACTCTTTCTCTGGTGCTATCTGGACCTCTGGCTCTTAGAATCTTTCCCCTTTCTGATCTGCGTAGATCCCTGAGCCTTGATTGGAAAGGTTTGATGTGAACACCCCTTTTCAGGCAGAGTAAGAGCATACTGTTAACCAATGAGAGTGGCCAAGGACCATCCTACCAAGCTGCAGTTTAGGTCCAGATAGTGCTTCTATTACACAAATACATAGTGTTTTGTCCATCAGTTTTAAAATCTGTAATATAAGCAGGGCAAAGTTTATTTTGAAAATTTTAATTTCTTTTATAGACTTTAAATTTGAGTTCACTAAAAGTATTCTATAAAGCATCAAGCTAAATCACATCAGTACCATATATTCTTGGATTTCTATATTTCATCAAGATATAGATGTTAATTACTCCAACGTTTGGTGCATTGTACTTCTGTCTACTTTTAGTGCTTTTTAACTTAAATTATTTTAATATGTAAAACTGAAAACTGAAAAAATCAATTTAATATTATCCTTATCAAAAGCGATGGCAGTTTTTAAAATCAAAGCTTACAAGTAAAATTCCTTACCAGAAGGATCCCTAAGCCTTTGAAGTTATATTATACCTGTAAACGGAACTGTAGTCTCAAATAGCATTTATCTTTAAGCCTGAGTTATAGCTTGCTTCATTGCTCCCTAAACAGCGAATTTTCCACTCTAGATGTAGGAATACGCTCACTAAGCCATGGAACTCAAGTGTGGTACATTTACATCGCTAGCTTCTTGGGAAGGAAAAAAATAGCACGGGGCACTGGAGTCTCACAGTAGACAAAGGTCTGCAATACAAACGCTGGGATTCCAGGCTATCATAAAGCAGCAATTTCCCCCATTCTTATTAGAACGAGGACACAGCAGTGCATGTTAAATCAGCATCCTGGCTGCGCACTGGCTTTTATGATCAGCGTTAATGGTGGCGCTGTCATACGTATTATGGCTGCTTTATTTCAAAAGGCTCTAAGAAGCAGAGCATAGTAAGAGTATTTTATAAACATATATTTTTTTAAAGTCAGGTTTTCAGGTTTTCAGGGTGTTAGATGATTCTTCGGAGGGTTTAAACAGGGAGAGGGACGAAGGGGACGTGGGAGGAAGTAAAGCAAATAGTACCATTTATTTGATGTAGAAATTTGGAGTTAGCCATGGTCTACATTCCTGTTACCATTTTTTGTTTTAGCCTAAGAGGCAGCAAAATTATTTTACAGATTAGCAACTATTTCTGGGATTGAAGAAGACTCATTTTCACCAGAGCCATCAAAGCCAGTGACTACTTCCCATCACTCTTCAGTATGGACCTCCAGAGTGCAGTTGGGTTAACTCTGCTTGTGATTATCTCGTGAAAGATAAAATTCCCTATGCCACTTCCCAGACCTCCGAGCTCTTACCTGAGGTTTACAAAGCCATAGGAAGGAGATAATCTTCGCCATCTCTCTTCTCTTCTGTGCATCCCTTTTGTTTGATAAGGCAAGTTAATGTATATGACCACAGTCTCAAATGTACCCAAACTGTATTCTCAGTAAATAGCAGAAGCCCCATTAGCTAAATAGGAGGCTTTCAGGCAGGTTCTGACTCAGAAACATTTTATGGATGAATGCAGATGTTAAAAAGGAGATCAGCCTTCTTTCCTTCCTCCCATCTTGCTCTACTATTAGGCTCACACCTGCAGAGGCCGTTATGATAACAAATCTGTGGTTTAGAAATATGTTGGTGAAGAAAAGGAAAAAAATAAATGCAAAATGGATGTTGTCTATTTTAGTAACTCTTGACTTTGAAAATTCTACTTTCTCTCACTGCCTAGTTGTCTGAATATTTCTCTTGTGGTTTGCTTATTTACCCATTTATTAGTGAAACTATTTAGTATTTAAGTGAAGCCTGATGCCCCACTGGTTGGTGTCTGTACTGGTGAGGTGCAGACACATTCTGGTCAAGTAGAGTTAACATAATCAGATGGAGAAGAGGGCTGGGTGTTGCAAAAGCCTGGTACCCAGCAATCTGACTCAGTCTAGAGAGACCAGGACATTGGAGAGTTGGTAAGTGAAGGGTAATTAAAGTTAAACTCATGATGGAAAGTTTCATAAAATAGTGCAGATAAAATAATGCAAATGACCAAATACACATACCTAAATCATATTTTATCATTGGTCTTCCTGTTATTAAGTAGTTAAAAATATATGATACTTTAAGATCTTAAAATATTTAATGTAAACTATGATAGAATTATTAAAAACAGGGTAGGAAATGTCTTATTTATAGTTATGATATTTTTCTTATCCAGTAAGACTGTCATTTTTCTGCAGTTAGTAATCTATAATCAACTAAATATGTGATTCACTCAAACTTAGGGACTTGGCTTCTTAGACCTCATCCATGAGGAGAGGCTAGAAGAACATGCAGCTCCATCCCTGGAGTGGAATTGCAGGTATTAACAGAGTTTTCGCTGCTGTTGCCTGATATGGCAGGTAGATGATACGGTGTGATAGGCAATTCTGAACCATGGTTTCTTGTCCTGATTTATCAATTAAACAGGCAAGTGGCCAAAGACAAGATATTTAATTTCATTTTTCTTACCCACAATGTGATGATATGTAAATGGAAAACAGTTTACAGACACGTGCTCCTTGCTAGTGTTGTCCCTACATCATACTATGTTAACTGTTCATCTTAATTCTTACTAAGAGGTTCAACAGAGCTTACATTACACATTGGCTCTCTTATTCTGTGGAGCAATTCGTCATTAAATTCTGGGTCTAAGGCAACTCTAGTTCATGGTGATTGCTTAAGTTGCATTATTTCTATAGTATCTACTTGCCAAAATTTGTTTTAATGGTTTTGAAATTTATAAACTATGTTGTTGGTCTTGACTGGGTAATCAAAGCCTTCCCATGACCTAGTTAAAAATTGTTATCCATTACTGCTACTATATAACAGTTAAGCCCCAAGGTGAGAAAGAATGAACCATTGCTCCCAGGTGACAAAGCAGAGGTCCAATTCATTGCATGAGAGTTCTACACTCTGTGTTCTTGCCACTTAATTGCACCCTCCTGCTTAAAGTGAATTGATTGCTGTGTCATGTGTCTAAACAATGTGTACTATGGTGTTGATTTGGGCTTTGTTGAAAATTCTCTTTATTTGAAGGTTGTAGTCAAGTCTTGCTGTCCTTTGACACGTAGCTCTGCTGATAGAATCACTGCTTTTGGTTTAGAAGACAAGTTTTTCGAATCCCTAGAACACACTTTGACCCGGCTTTTCAAAATCTTGAAGGAACTGCAGCAGAAGTGAGAGAATTTAATTGTGCAAGGACAGCAACATGTGAGGCTGCAGAGGAGAGAGGCTTTGAACTTGTTAGTCAGGTATGAGGAAGGCATTGCCAGGTTCCTTTAACAGTGAGGACTAGTGTCTCTTACTAGTTTTGAACACACAGCACATATGATTTTGAAATGAAAATCACCTTGTAAGGCATCTTCAGAAAAACCCTGCTTTTGTCCTTTCCTTCTTTGTAGTTATTACCTTGTCACTATGAGCAGCCATTTTTAATAAAAGTAAATAAACATATCATATAAAAGGAAGCTTAGATAATGTACTAGTTTTCATTTAATGTTTTGGAGCTAGCATTATATCCATGTATAGTAATCATTATTTTTGTTGCCTAGTATTCTATTTATGAATGGATCGTAGTTTGTTTGACTGGTCTCTGAAAAATTTTGATTATGCATAAACTTTTGATTTTACAAATAATTTTGTAATTTTCCTGTATATGCTTTTATGGGATGAATTCCTAAAAAAAGACATTTCAAAGAGAAATGCATCTTCATTTGTTCTATATAGTGCAGATTTTGGTTAGTTCAGTTAGTTTGACCACCAGAAATTTGAGGAAATTTCTTTCCCTAACATTCTCTCTAATATATTTTATTGCCAGATGTAGTGATGAGCCGCGGGCAGGCCTGCTTTTCATCCGACCCGGCTAGCTCAGTCGGTAGAGACTCTTAATCTCAGGGTTTTGGGTTCGAGCCCCATGTTGGGCGCCAGATGAAGGCGAAAGTCACAAACAATCCCACATCAGTTTGGAATTATGATTAATAGAATGGTTATTTATTTGAAGGGGAAAAACTTACAGATCACCATCCCAGACAACAGCCCTCTGCATAATCAGGAAGGGAGCCTAGTCGCTGGAAGCCAGAGAGCAAGTGGAGGGAAGTGGCCACATTTTTAAAGAGAGAGACCACGCCCCAATGGGCTGGTATCTCAGCGACTATTGGCTGAAGGAGCGGAGGGAGCTCCTGCAACAGCCAACTTCTAGATTTTTGTATATTAGGTAATAAGGTGAGGTTGAGTTCCCTCCCCTCTGCTCCCCTTTCTTCCTTCTGCTCATCTTTCCTCTCCTCTTTCATCTCAAGATAGGGTCTTATGTAGTCAGGCAGGCTTGGAACTTGAGAGTCTCTCATCTTAACTTCTTCAGACATGGGCCAAAAGGCCCATTTTCTCCTCTTTTCATGAAATATTTGGGAAGCTTGTCCTGTGTTCTACTCATTCCTGACTTTCTTTCAATTTCTGTTTGATTATGATTAACCTTTTAGTATTTTTTAATTTTTATTTAAAAAAACCAATCTTTTCTCATTTTACATACCAATCCCAGTTCCCACTCACTCCCCTCCTCCTCTTCCAGGGAAGAATTTACTAATTGTTTATCCAATACCAAATGATCAGTCATGAAAACATAAACATACAAGTAATAAGAAGACTAACCAGGATATATTTATATAGTTAGGAATGTATATAGGTAAAAATTTTTAAAAATGAGGCAATAATTTTGAGTGTGAGGGGGTGTAACATCAAAGTGGTGGAAAGGAGAAAAGAGAAAAATGGTCTAATTATATTTTAATTTAAAAATATTTATTTGCCTAAATTATTAAAATATTATACATAGTTCCTTACTACTATAGCTTTTAAAGCCTACATATGTTGGTATTATGTATAGTTAACATATTATTGTGCATTATCATAAACTGTGTCCTTAGAACTTTTATGAATAAAAATTTATTTGAATTCTAAAAGACGACTATTCTTTGGTCTAATAGATTTCCACTATGATTCAGACTCAGTATCTGGATGACAAAACTGATATAGATGGTGCTATAATTTTTATTTCTGACCTCCATTGGCTTTATAGTTTCTCTTTTATAATCAGTCAGTTTCAGACATATGTTTCTTAACATTTTATTATTTTTTCTCTAGAAGATCCTTCCCTAGTTGATAGCTTCTTCTCTCATCTCAATAATTTAAATCTTACACCAAAGTTGAGAAAAATAAAAACATCAGATGCCCCAGAATTGGTCCCCCATGCCCATAAAAATCCTTAGCTAGATCTTGTGTTTGTATAACTAATAATAAAGATAATAGGTCTCTAATGTTTAACAGCAAATTAAGTGGGCGTTAAGATTTCTCAAATGCTTAATTTTTACCTCTATCCCCTAACTTTAATGTTAGTGTAAGAAAGACAACACACAATGTGGTTAATGTTGTGTTCTCTGGGGTTTCTATAGATAACAGAGTAGTGAATAGCTATTCTGATTCTACATTGTGATAATGGTAGTACACACTGTCCTGTAAACACAGAGGTGGAAAGCTATAATCACATCTGACTTTAGGGGTAGACCAGTTGTCTTTGCCTTCCATCTCTAATGTTGGAATGCTGTGGAGTACTGTCAGAATGACTAATAGAGTATTTGAAGCTATAGAGTCAGGAGAATGATTCAGTTATATGAGTATAAATAGTACTTTCCTTGTACAGCAATCTGTATGTGTAAGTAGAACAGAAACCGCCTACATGTGAGTGATTTCACAGTGTAAAAAAAGACAGCCTTATTGCATTCTAAAATCTCTTTCTTAGTCCCTCAAAGATACCAAAATTACTAAGTTTATTAAATTGTTGTCTTCATTCAAAATCTAAGTAAAGAGGCAGAGAACTTGAATGGGTACTATTACAACATCAAAATAGCTATAGAATGGTTTTGAGCTAATAAGGAAGAGTGCAAAGTCATCACACTCTTGCACTTAGGAGATGGAGTTCTTGCTAGAACAATGGGAAAAGTGTACAGAAGAAGAGAAAAATTAGAATTAACCTTATTTATTTTATGTTCCAAAGTTTTGGTTGGATTTTGTGTCTATTTGTAGTTATATAATATTTATTTTCTTTAACTTGTGTAATATAAGCCAGCAGAAGTTATTTGAAAATTTACCTGTATTTTTTTATTTTGTCTTGGGTGCTAGCAATTTTATGGAATATTTTCTATTAAAGAAGAATTCCTACTTCAGATACTACTGGAATTTGACCATGGATTTCTATTTGACCAGGTTGGCCATTCTTTGAAAATCACAAGAAAATTGATGTTAAACAAAGGCACAGGATCAGCGAATCACATGCACTTTAGTGGCACGCTAAGCACAGAAACTTTTCTTTTCAGCTAATTCTAACACAGAAGCATCTTGAACTGATAAAATCAGTTGATCAGGATACGTATGTTCTATTCTCAAAGGGATGATTTTTATTTCTATATTTAACTTATTTCACCTTGAAAAATAAAAAAGTCTGCTATGCTTTAATTCACAGTGATATAATAATCATTTGATATATAGACTTATAAAAAATTTATGAAAGGTGTGGCAGTGAGTTCTGGCAAAATAAGAAACTTAGAGCTTCTTCTTGTGTCTTAGAAAACAAACAAACATTGATTCAGCTGGTAAAAATTATTAAGAAACAACAACATGTAAAATCTCACACTTCTCACAGACTCCCCCAGGTCTGTGGCACTGAAGCTGTATTCTAGGGGGATATTGTCAAGAAGACACATTGTCCTCTCTCTCCACTCCCAAGCTGGTGTTAGAATCGTACTTCTAAAGGGGGTGGCCACCAATTTTAATTCATGTTGCAGACAGAGACACCAAAGACTGGTTCTCTGTGTTAGTTATCTTTTAATTCCTGGGAAATAATAACAGCTCCCAGAGGTGGAGGATATGTTTATTTAAGCTCACGGTTCAGATGTTTCAGTGAATGTCTTCTTGGCTTTGTGCCTACTGAAAAGCAGTGAGTAGAGCATGGGTGAGAGCAAGGCGAGGGGAGCTACTCATCTCTTGGTGGCCCAGAGGTGAACAACAGACAGGGAACCCAATGTCACCATCGAGGGTGTGCCCCCATATGACTTAACTACCTCCCTTTGATCCCTACCATTTGAAGTCTCTACTACCTCCTGTTAGTGGAATTGGCTGGCAACAAAGCCTTAAACACATAGGAATTGGGAACATTTTTTCAAACCATACAGAATCTGTTACCTGATATGGCCTAACTTCTACCCATATGAAGGAAAATGGACTCCAACTAGCTAATAAAATTCTAATAACAAAAAGAACATAAAGCAACCAAAGCAGAAATAAAAAGATTTGAGTGTTCATGCATTCCAATTAAAAACAAAACAAAACAAAAATCAGGAAATTACCACAAACCAGGTATAGTGGTGTACATCTTTAATCCTAGTACTCCAGAGGCAGAAGCACAGGCAGAGGATCTCTTGAATTCAAGGCAAGCCTGGTTTATATAGTGAACTCCAGGAGAGTTAGGACTAGAGAGAGAGAGAGAGAGACTGTCTTTAAAATCTATCCCCCAAACCCCCCAATCCTTCCCCAAAACATATCACAGGACTATAGTAATTAAGCCATTATAGTGACATTTTTTCAAATGAGTTTATATAAAACATGTAAGCTTTTAATACTGATATACCTGTGTGTTTGTCTGTATATGTGTGTGTATATGTGTATGGGGTGTGTGTGTGAACATGTGTGGTGACCAAAGGTCCATGCTATGTGTATTTCTTCATTATTTCTCCCCTTATTTCATGAAACATGGTCTCTCTCAACTTGGGCACTGATTTAACAAGGCTAGCTGGACAATGAACTGCAGAGATCCAGAGTGTCCACCTTTGAAAACTGGGGTTACAAGTAGCCCTGGTGAGTCAGACTTTTAGGTGGGTTCTGGAGTTCTGAGCTCAGGTCCTCATGCTTGAATGACAAGCATTTTGTCAGCCAAGCCCTCATATGAACCAATCCACCTTTGGATCCTTTTTGAGAATTATATTGCTGTTGCCCAAGGAAGAGAAGTTTCTTCTAGCTTTTTCTTTTTTACATAAAATAAATTAAAGATGAGCAAAATGGCATGTCTATAATTCCAGCACCAGGGAAGTGGATAGAGTGTATCAGAAATGTCATGCCATTGGGTATCTATGTAGCAAATATGGGTCTAGATCCTACCTCAAAAATAAATAAACAAAAATAAAGCTAATGCCCACAAAATTAAAAAAAGAGAAAAAAATATTTGCAGTGATGCTAAGCTGTATAAATGAAGGAAGTTAATTTGAAAGCTAACAGTTCTCTTTCAGTATACTTTATGTTTTAATGAAGAAGTAAGTCATGATAGTTGTAAGAAAGAAAGAAATCTATTTTTATTGTATAGAAGAATTTAAAAAAGGATCTACATCTGTGCTACTTGGTAGAAGACAGATTTCATTACCTGTGACATTTTAATGAACAGACTTTTTAAACTTGTTTTTTTTAATGAGTAATTTTTAACTTATACATAGTTTTGTAACTTTTAGTTTCAAGGTTACATTTCAGAAAAGTTTAAGTAATTAAACAGTTAAAATATAAATTTGAGCCTGGTGGTGGTAGTGGTATATGATTTTAATCCCAGTACTCGGGAGGCAAGAGTGAGGCCAGCCTGGTCTACAGAGTGAGTTACAAAAAAGCTAGAATGAGATAAAGAGAAAGCCTGTGTCAAAGAACCAATGTGTGTGTGTGTGTGTGTGTGTGTGTGTGTGTGTGCATAACATATCAAATAACACAGCATCATAGAAAATCATGCTTACTGTTATTGAAACATGTTTAATTTGCAAAGGCAGTTCTCTAAATCTTATCTTCATTTGCATCCAGAACTGCATGTTTATTTCTGTATTAGCTATTATGGTTTAAAGAAAGTGTTGAATGCAGGTTCATCATAAAGTTCTTCCAGAAAGCAATGAATGTAGGTTCATCACACAGTGTCTTTACTAGACAAGAAAACTGAAGATAGGAAGAGAACACACATGAATTGATTGATTACATTCTAAATAAAAACATAACATTTAAAAAATTTATTTGATTAATTGATTAATTTTGTTTTTAGGAGATTGTTTGAAGAAAGATGATCAAAATTTATAATTTCAGCCTGGAGAAAAATTTTTAATTTTTTAAATTGAAAATACATTTTTTCATACAATAGATTCTTATGGCAATTTTCCCTCTTCCTTTCCCTTCCCTTCTCTTCCTCCCCTCTTCACTCACTCAAATCCATGCCCTTTCTTGCTCTCTCTCATTAGACAACCTACAGGCAACAAAAAAGGAAACAAATAAATAAGAGATAAAATGAAAGCAAACAAACTTGGATAGGGATAAGAGGAAACCAACAACAGCAAAAGAGAAGCCAAAGAAAGAGCACAAGAAACATATCGATGCAGAGACATGCATATTCACACACATGAACCTTCCATAAAGACACAAAATTGGAAACTATAACACATAAGAAAAAGACTGGTAGAAAAAAAAGTCAGACAAACACCTTCAGACAAATACCACTGAGTTAACTTCGTGTTGGCCATCTATTAGATGTTCAGCCATCTCTGATCTCTTCTCTTTCTGATGAGAACTCACACTGTAATTGAGGCTATGGGGCAGAAGTTTTAGGCAGAGGCTTCTCATTCATTTCTGGCCGCCCAGATCCAAAATAACCACCTAGAACTAAATTAATTAAAAACTACTTGGCCTATTAGCTTACACATATTTCTAGCTAGCTCTTCTATCTTAAATTAACCCATTTCTATTAATATGTATATCACCACATGCTTGTGGCCTACTGTTAAGATTCTGTCTGCAATCTGGTGTCTGGCTCCTGCAGCAGCTACATGGTTTCTACGTGACTCTGCCTACTCCTTCCTCTGTCTCTTCTTGGAATTCCCACCTTGCCCTAGTCTGTGCTGCAATAGGCCCAAAGCAGATTCTTTATTAACCAATGATATTCATAGCATACAGAGGGGAATCCCACATCACCTCCCCTTTTCTGTCTAAATAAAAAAGAAGGTTTTAACTTTAACATAGCAAGATGACATTCAACAAAACCATTATTAAGCAAGAATTATAGTTACAATATTTATATCTACTTTATCTCTATCATAACTAAGGAAAACTATAGCCATCTTTCTTCAACTCTGTCAAAGCCTCCAGAAGGATATATTACCTAAGTAAACAGGAAGTACATTGTAAACACATTTAAAACTCTAGAATTGACAGAGATATCTCACTGCCTGGACAGTCACCCAAAGTTCTTTTGTAACATCGGGCATTCATCTTTACCATACAGGCCCATAGTATCCAGCAGACTTTTCTTGAAGCAGGAAACTTCAAAGACAGTTCCACCTGTATTGACAGTTTATCAGTCACTTTCTACTGTGTCCTGAAGAATGTCTGGAAGACTCTCTCATGAAGCAGGAACCTCAGAGGACCGTCTCACCTTTAGGCAAGTTCAGCAGTCATTTTTCTGTGGGTCCTGCATGTCCAGTTCATACAGCATAACATCAAGTAGTCTAGGAAAGAGCAATTTCTTCCCAAATGGCTAGCCAACTCTTTAAGGAGCCTCTTTGATGCCCATCACCCTCTTAAAGTAGCTTGGTGTTACCAGTAACAGATATGTCTCATTATAATGAAAAGTCATAAGTTCTTTAAATGTTGTATTACATTAGTCTTTGAAAGGTTTGAAGAATATCTATCTATCTGACATATATCTCTGTACATCTAGAAAACATAATTAACATGAGTACAAGCTTGACTATTATAGATAACTATCTACTAACCTGGAAAGAGAAAAGGTTCAGTCTGCAGTTGTCACCCAGACACAGAGAAAGCAATATAAGAATGCCCCACTGATAAATGTACCAAGCCACATAGCTAACACAGATAAGAATTATGGGCTAATGTAAGATGTAAGAGTTAGTTATTAAGCAGCCTGGGCTAATAGACCAATCAGTTTATAATTAATGTAGGTCTCTGTGTTTTTATTTGGGACTGAATGGCTGCAGGACCAGATAGGACCAGAATTAAACCAGTAGTTTAATTTTAGGATTCAGTTTAGGAATATCTACCTGCTTGATCTTGTATTTTGTCAGTCAAGCGAGCTCTTCAGAACAGCAAACTTTTCCTGTAAAGGACCTGTTTGTAAATATTTTTGGCTTTATGGGCCATGAGGTCTTTATGGTAATTAGTCATCTCTGTTACTGTAGTACAAAACTAGCCAGTAGAACACAGTTTGTCTATGTCAGTTTTAGAATTTAACTTACTTGGTCACAGTATTCAGTTTCTTATCCATTCTAAGTCATAATAATATTCTTTATTATTCTTTAAAAAATTAATTTAAAAGTTAAAGGTGGAGGAGCACACCTTTAATCCCAGCACACGGGAGGCAGAGGCAGACAGACCTCTGTGAGTTTGAGGCCAGCATGGTGTATAAGAGCTAGTTCCAGGACAGGCTCCAAAGCTACAGAAAGACCCTGCCCCCCAAAAAAAACACTGTCTAAAAAATTCACATATGTATGCAACATATTTTAATTATATGTAACTTCACTTTACCTCCTTCTAAAACCCACAGGAGCTACCACTGTTTTCCTCTCAATTTCATGTTTTCTTTTAAGATTTTTATTATTAGTAGCAGTAACTCCTGAGTTACACAGCAACTCAAAGCAGCTGTCTGAGATCAAGCCAGTCAGAATCCCAGCATCGGGGGTGCTGGTGAGGGATTCCAGAGATCCCACAATAGCCAAGGAGCTGTGGGAGGTTGATGGCTTCTGAGAGAGGGAGTCACTTTGTGATGGGGATGTGGTCAATGTAGATGTACCGCTATTTTTGTGCGTCAACTTGACACAAGCTAGAGTCCTCAGAGAGGGAGGAGTCTCAGTTGAGGAAATGCCTTCATGAGATCCAGCTGTAAGACATTTTCTCAATTGGTGGTTGAGAAGGGAGGCTTAGGCTATGGTGGGTAATGCCATTCTTGGGTTGGTGGTCCTGGGTTCTATAAGAAAGCAGGCTGAGCAAGGGTAGGTAAGCCTGTAAGCATCATGGCCTCTGCATCAGATCACGCCTATGGGATCCTGTCCTGTTTGAGTTTCTGTTCTGACTTCCTTCAGTGATAAACAATAATGCTGAAGATAAGCCTAATAAAGTATTTCCTCTCCAACTTGACTTTTGTTCATGGTGTTTCATCACAGCAATAGAATAATTAAAAGAGTAGGTTATCTATGTGCCAGTGGATTGCTCAATACCCATGCACAAAAAGTTGGTAGTAATTGAACTTAGGGGGTTATTATTAATAATAATTTATTATTTTTAATCAGAGCATTTAGATTTGTGTTTGTTTGGTTTTAACAGATGCCTAAGTCTTAGGTTGCTTGATTTTAGAAAATAAAAATAAAATATAGTATTCCACTTAAATTTGATTTTTATATAAACAGTGACATATTTTTATTATAGGCAAATTTCATGCAATATTTGGGGCACCACTCTATTAAAGTTTATTATTTATTTGAAATTTAAATCAGGGGGGGCATTTGTATTTTTATGATAGCCCTAATTAATCTTTCACCTTGATACTTTAAAACATACTCAGAAAATAAGTTGACATTTACCATAGCCGAGGATGTTATCATTATTATTAGTTTGTTCTAAATGTCTTCTCATAGCTTGTCATATATTTAGCTACAGTCCTCTTTTCATAATAAGTTTAAATTACTATACCCAAAGAAGTTGTGCATGCTACCCACCCAAACACGTGTTGCAGCAGTTTCTTGAGTGAACTTTACTGTTTTTTGTCCCCTTGTTTTCCTGACACACCTCATATTCTCAGTTCATACATAGCAATGTGCCACAGTTTCTGTTTATCAATTCATCCCTTCTTTTTCCACTATTTAAATTTGCCCACTAGTCAATGATTTACTGTAGTGTATAATTCCAATATCTAGGCAAAATTGAAATACATATAATTGAACACTTTTATTAATGTTTATTAGAAATTTAAAGGTAAAGTAGTGATGGTGGGCTATTTCAGAATAATCACCAGCTGATGAATCTTCTCTTCTCTTGGTTTCCTCTAAGTCGAAATAAACTTGTTCACGTTTTTAGTCGATTACTATTCTAACAATACCCTCTACTAATAAGGCTATTTATCCATTTATTAATTTATATATTATTTACTAAGGTTTTAGCCTCTTATTTTTAAAACTCATTATAACATTTGCTTACTTTGGCATTCAATATTTATATTTTTATAATAATATTTTTATTATTCATGTGTGATCAAGAAGTATTTGAGGGTTAGATTTCTTATAGTGTTTTACTCTCCTGAAGTTAATAGCTGTTTAATATTGTCATTTGATGTTTTCTATATTCTTATTGTTAATAATCTCCACTCTATAGAAATCTCCTCTAAAGTTCTTTGGATACTGTATGCATCATATCATCTTTGCTTTCATCTTAGAGACTTTCCTAGGTGTCCAGGTTATATTTCCATGACTACTCTCTGACATATGCTTTCTCCTTGTGTGTTTATTTGGCTGTCAAACTGGAAATCCCATGTGCTCTGTTGTTTTGTGATAACTTATGGCTTATCTCCAAACTTTAGTTTTGAGACAATATGTAATCTATTGCAGAAGACACCACAAACCTGGGTCTTAAGATGTGGGGAAATCAAACTGGTTCTGACCTGGAAGCTCCGTTCCTACCGACTAGTTTTCATATTGCTGGAAGGTGCTATGTGTGTTACTTGAAAGAAAAAATACCTAGCTATAAACTTTGCAAGCTACAATAACCACTAGCCCAGCAAGACACGCCCACAGCTGCAATAGTGGTGCAAACATGGGAATAACCAAACACTTTAAACTTGGATTTAAAGCCCAGTCCACAATCCATACCTGACACCATTATTAGTGTCAAAAACGTGAGGCTAGACGGGTCATAGGCCCTATGGGAGAATCTACTACTGTTACTCTGCTAAATGGTCATAATATTAAACTAGTTTCTGATAAATTATTATTCAAAGATTAATTAATTATGCTTCTTTCAAGCATAATCAGAGAACTTTCCTTTTGTTGCAGGGAGGGCTTCTTGTTGGTTCCGGCTGCCCAGCCCCCAAATAATTACACAGAAACTGTATTAATTAAATCACTGCTTGGATCATTGGCTCTAACTTCTTATTGGCTAACTCTTACATCTTATTTTAACCCATTTCAAGTAACATGTGCATCACCATGCTGTCGTGGCGTACCAGCAAAAATTTAGCACATCTGTTTCCAGTGGCCCCATGGCTTTTCACTAACTCTGCCCGTCTTCCTCCCAGCATTCCATTTAGTTTCCCCTGCCTAGCTCTGTTCCTCTACAGCTCTGCTATAGGCCCAAAGCAGTTCCTTTATTAACCAATGGAAGCAACACAGTGACAGAAGGACCTCCTACACCATCCTTTTGAAGTAGATAGCAATTAATATAAGGTCAACAACTGGAAAGAACAGGACTTGGATAAATGGTATAAATATCTAGGCTTAAAACCCAAAGATAAAAAACTGGCAAACCAATAGTCATTGTGATAAATGTTATAAAGTAGAAAGGTCAAAAGATTATGGGATCTGATGAGGTTACAGAATCAGTATTGGAGGTAATGAACAGTTTGACACCACTGGAGGGTAAGACACCATATGTAGGAAGTGATATGAGTGAATGCCATGTTTCAAGAAGAAAGTAATCTGGGTGATGAACCTATGCGTGCTGTTAGGATTCCAGCTTTTTATATTGACACTGGCATTCAGGCAAACACCTAGCCAGCCCAGAGGCATCATGCATTCTGTAGCTGAATAGGGCTCTGCACTCATGCACAAGCTTTCCCATTTGAAGAGGTGCCAAGTTCACTGAAATAAAAAAGTGAAGTAACCAATAGGCTGGTTAACTAACTGATCTTACCCATGAATAGCATCACAGTGTTTTGTTATTGTTGTCTCAGTGTAGGTTTTTTTTTTTTAAGTTTTTCTGTGAAGTTTGTTTTATTGCTGTGAAGAGAAACCATGACCATGCAATTCTTATAAAGGAAAGCATTTAATTGAGTCTGGCTTACAGTTTCAGAGGTTTAGTCCATTGTAGACACCGTGAGGCAGTCATGGTGCTGGCAAAGGAGGTGAGAGTTCTATATCTTGATCTACAGGCAGCAGGCAGAGAATGACCTGAGCTTCTGAGACCTCAAAGCTCACCCCCTCAGTGACAGGCCACTCCAACAAGACTACACCTACTCCAACAAGGTCAGTCATACCTTCTAATAGTGCCCTCTTCTGGCCTTCTCAGGCACTAGATATGTAAGTGGTGCATAAATTGCTCTTTCTCCAAATGTTCTTGAGGTTCTTTGTTCTTCCCAGAAGAATGTATTTTGTCTCATTTTCAGTGACCCTAGGTGGTTTTTATCTCTTAGACTAAAATAACAAACAAATAAAAATTTAAAAATGAGGCATTAAGATCATTTTAGTTTTAAGAAAGACACAGGAAAATAAAGACTTGAAACATTTAGGATGTCTAGATACTAAGGAGTTGGATTATAAGCTATGATTATTTCTAAAGAAACAGCCCCATTTTCAAATTTTTGGTTCGAATAAAATACATTTCATACAGGTTTTATTACTTTTAAAAAAAGTAATACAAAAGTTATATGGGTCATATGATCATGATATTGTCATCTAAGTCCTTGAGCTCCAACATTGCCCTATAATTCTGGAGATCATGCGTATGGTCGCCCCTAGAGTTCGTTTAGTGCCTCTGAAAGTTTAAAGTGATTTTCAACGTGACAATGTGCCATTTTTGCAGCTGTCACACTGTTAAATGTTAAAATATAGAGCATGTGAAAATCAAATGGCTTCTAAACTGTACAAACTTTCCATATGCCTTGATCAAAAATAATTTCATTGTTTTAAAAGCCATTAGGAATAATGGAGGCAAGTGACTTGTGACACTCGCCTTTTTTTTCTGTATCCGCTTTATTTCACTACTATTTTATTTCTGTAGCTCGTATCTGTCACCCGAAGAGTCCAACGCATTTAGGAGACATGCCTATTGGAAATAACATTATGATTAACAATGAATGGTAAAGCCAAGGATACAGACAGATAATTTAAGTACTCCACTGAAATCTAGAAATGGTTGCTGCCCATGAGACTATGAGGCCGGTGTACTCAGAATGCTTCTTAAACTACAAGGGTCAGATGGTGGAATGAATCAAAGAGGCGTGTTTTTGAGTTGTTGAGGTCTTGGTTTTAAATGAAAAAAAAAAAAAACAAAACAAAACCCCAACAAGACGACTTAAGTTAAACAATTAGGATTACCCACTGACGTCTTGCCCTCATACTGCCTCAAATTGGTGCCATTGTTGGAAAGGATCAGAGAGTGGGCATAATGCGTAAGCCTCCGCCTGGGTGCCACAGAGGTACCGAGAGAGAAGCCTTGGAATTCAATTACAGCTCTGCCCCTGACCTGGTTGGGGACAGCTGGATCTTTCATATCTCACCGGGAAGTCATGTGGCAGTAGCAAGAGCTCCCCATCAGTGTGCCTTCCATGTCAATCACAGATAATATATGTGATTTGAAATATTTCTGCCTGTTTCCCCTGCTTTTCTCCCATTTCTGCAATCCTTCCTGTCTTTTTAATCTCTTCTACCACTCCTATATAATTATTTATTGGCCAAATACTGTTCACTAGACAATACGGTAGCGTATGGACACGACATCTATTTTTGAAGAATAAGGTGCATCTTTGGACATTTATTACAGACTCGTTTAATTAGCAAGGCTTTGTAAAGTAGGTTAGGTATCAGAGAGATAGGAAAACAGAGGGAGAACAGGAAGATTAGAGGAGGAGGACTGCAGTTCTCCCCACGCAACCCTGTGTGATTTATGGAAATGTATTCTAATGAGAGAGTGTTGCTCAGTCTGCAAGGTAAAGGAATTTGTGTGGGGTTGGCTTCGTATTTGATATTTAGCAAAAGAGAAAAGATATCATTAATCACCTTGCCTTCATTTAAATAATAATTAAAGATGCTGTCTGAAGTGGTTGCTGCAGCTCCTAGGTGCACAGTGGGCCTGTTGACTACACTTAAACACACGTTTTCTGCAGCTCACATTTAGATGCCATGCTGGTCTGACAGCTGCTGCTGCACCCCAGTCAAGTGTGGTCTTCCATCATTATTTTTGATGTCATGGGGCTTTTGCTGTGATGTGCATCACACTTGTGCTGGTAAGCTTGTTTATTATTCAGAATCTTGAGTTTCCACCTTGGGTTCATCATAGCTCAAGAAGTTCTAGAAGCATCTTATTTTGTTTTAAGGTACTTTTAGATCTCTTAGGTGGGGAACAGGGAACAATGTTTTAGGGTTAGTCCAGGATATAGTAATGCTGTCTTATTTGCTTCTTAAAAAGTAAAATGCAGTTTTGCTTTTTAAAAGTAGCTATGGTACACTTGGACAGTGGCTTGTTCTAGAAGCAGAATTTAGAAATGCTATTTTGCATTATGCTATAATGAAAATGTTAGATATTATGGAAAATTTCCTTAATTCATTCTGCTGTTAATACTTAATGGGTAATTCATAATATTGCACCCTGCAAAACCGTGTGTGATTAATGGCCCACCATGGGCTTAGTTTTTTACATTTGGCCACATTCCTAGATCAGTGGTTTCATGATTTTGGATAATACCTCTTGCCTGCTTGCTTAGAAAATGGGAGAGATTAAAAAAAGAGACTTTTCTTTTGTGGGCAGTTTTCAGTGAACTCCAATCTTGTCCATTGCTTCTTGATATATGGACACACACACATGTGTGCATATTTGTGTGTGTGTGTGTGTGTGTGTGTGTATTTGTGGGTGACAGGTACCTTTACTCTCTGAGTTGTCTTAACATTCCAGATTACTCTTCAAATAATTCTGACACCATTTCTGTTATTGGTATTAATAATTTAACTTGCATAACAACTAATTCACACATGTTGCCCTACTTAAAAAAACTGTGTCTGCTAGGCATATGGCAATATGAACAAAGTGAGCCTTATAAAGACACTCTGAATCCTAAAGGTAAATGGCCAATGAATGGCAGGTCAATAATTGGGAAATGCTATTCTAAGAGTAATACTTGTTCTTTTAAACACACTGCCAATCTGCTTCTAAATAGGATAGTAATAAAGATACACAGAGCTTATTATCATTGTAATCACTTAAAATGCTGTTGAAAAATTCTTATAATTTTTTTTTTCAAGACAGGGATTCTCTGTTGCTTTGTAGCTTGTCCTGGAACTAGCTATTGTAGACCAGGCTGGCCTACAACTCATAGAGATCCGTCTGTCTCTGCCTCTTGAGTGCTGGGATTAAACGCATGTGCCACCACCACCCGGCTTCATTACAATTTTAAATCAATCTAAGAAATGGGATAAGTAGACCTTGAACTATGGGAGACTAATTAATTGATAGTATTTATTTTAAAAGTTATTTCAACTGAGCCAGGCGGTGCTGTAGGAATTCCTACCGCCAGTAGCATTTAAGTTACCTGCCCACTTGGGTGTGGCCCCTTATACTATATGCCGATTTAAAGCGCCTGCCTGTCCGGCCTTTTTTCCAGCTGTGGGATTCGGTTGCTATTCCCCGTTCCAGCAGAAGACTGTGATTTGTGAGTCTATCCCTAAATAAATAACCCTCTATTATACTCATTTCTGAGCTAGTGTGGGATTTCTTCAAGGCGGTGGTGGCTCATGCCTTTAATCCCAGCACTTGGGAGGCAGAGGCAGGCAGGTCTCTGTGAGTTCAAAGCCAGCCTGGGTCTACAAAAGCTAATTCCAGGATAGGCTCCAAAGTTACAGAGAATCCCTGTCTCAAAAATCAAAAAAGAGAGCCGGGCGGTGGTGGCGCACGCCTTTAATCCCAGCACTCAGGAGGCAGAAGCAGGCGGATCTCTGAGTTTGAGGCCAGCCTGGTCTACAAGAGCTAGTTCCAGGACAGGCTCTAGAAACTACAGGGAAACTCTGTCTCGAAAAACCAAAAAAAAAAAAAAAAAAAAAAAAAAAATCAAAAAAGATTATTTCAACTGTATACTGAGTATTAAGTCATTATTACCTGCTACAAGAGCATGTTGCTAATTAAAGCAAAGACATCTTATGAAGTGACAAATTTTTTTTCTCATTTTTTTATTAAAAATTTCCATCTCCTCCCCTCCACCTCACCCTTCCCTCCCCTCCCTTCCACCCATACCTCCACTCCGCCCCTCTCCAAGCCAAAGAGCCATCAGGGTTCCCTTCACTATGTTAAGTCCAAAGTCCTCCCAGCTCCCCCTAAGTCCAGGAAGGTGAGCAACCAAACTGACAAGGCTCACAGTGAGCCCGTCCATGCTGTAGAGTTCATGCTCATCGCCGTTGTCCTTGGTTTCTCAGTCCTCCTCCATCGTCAGCCACATTCAGAGAGTCCGGTTTGGTCCCCTGTTCCATCAGTCCCATTCCAACTGGACTTGGTGGGAAGTGACAAATTTTTAAACTTTACCATATCTTCCTCATGGTAGAATGTCACTGCCTGAATAATTGTACTAATGGCACAATGACTTCCTA
This sequence comes from Arvicola amphibius, assembly GCF_903992535.2. Classification (NCBI taxonomy): domain Eukaryota; kingdom Metazoa; phylum Chordata; class Mammalia; order Rodentia; family Cricetidae; genus Arvicola; species Arvicola amphibius. The sequence continues at coordinate 18,921,085 of NC_052047.1, forward strand.
CCAACTCCTTTTCTGAGGTCTTTGGCCCCTACTCAGCAGCCACCTCATGCATTTTTTTTTTTTTGCCCCGTCCACCAGTCCTCGGTGACTGTTTACCTCCTGCACATCGACTATGCATGTTAGGTATTTTTCCTATTTGACCCACACTAGAAATAACTTTCCCACAGCTTTATGTAACTGGATGCTGCTTTTGCACCTGTAAACCTTTGTCTCCTATTCACTCTTTCTGATATTTTTTTCTCTATTAACTAAATATGTTGTGCATCACCATGCCAATACTTTTCCAAGGCACCCATCTCTGAAACTAAATCCCATTTTAAACTAAGAAATGCATTAACAACCCAAAGTAAGTAAAAACCTAAGTAGAAAAGAGTAAAAGCAAATTTAACCCACCTGGCATTTCCTAATAACTCTGTAGAAGGAGCCGGCAGGAGTGGGTGCTAAGGAGCTCTATTTGTGGAGAAATGGATGATCAGCGGCTGAGGCTAGGGGAGGGAGTGGCTGAGCTCTGCAAGAAGACATCAGTCCTGGAGACCATCAGGTGTTCCTGGAAGTGGGAGCATGACTTGGGCTATGGGGCCAATGACATTAAGCTATTATATTCTATGTGGTGAGAACACGAAAACTTAGCAATGTACTCCATGCAAATACTCTCTATAAAGGACTGTGATTGAAATGAAAGCAGCCATCAGCAGTGGTATGAAAGGAGTGGGAGAAAGCGCGTGGTCCAGAATGTTTATCAGCTGCAGGAGTCCTGGTACTAGGAGACTCTTGGCTGGTAGGATGTGGGTTCTTGAGAAGTGGGTCCTATCAGACAACATAGTGAATGAGTCAAGGCCCCTTTCAAGGTCACATATGGGATGTTTATCTTGTGATTCATAACACTGGCAATATTATAGTTATCAAGTAAGTGTAAAATACTTTTATTTCACCAAAATGTGAGGAACTGTAAAAGGTCGCATCATTAGGAGGGTTGAGAACCACTGATGTAGTGTAAAACACAAAGGCCTCAGATGATGTGTGCTAACAATGTGCTTTTCTAGGCATCTGTGTGAGTCACACAAACAGATGATATTAGGTCTAACTAGACAAGAAAAACATAAGTACCAGGTTTACAGAATTGGATACTGAAGGTAGGGACACCTTTACATATGAGCACTATTAGGAGCTAGTGTATTGTATTTATAAAGGGTGGTTGATAACTATTGTCACCTGTGAAGCTGCCATACCTCCTTCATGCTTTAAACATTATTGCAATATTCTAGGCAATTTATATCACAGTAAAAGTTTCAAAACAAGTCTCCTTTTAAATTGTTTATACTAGTTCTACCTAGATCATTTTTCCTCCTTAATTGGTATGAAAAACTTAGTACTTAGCAATGGCATCTTAATCTTAGCATGGAAATTGTAAAGTCAATAGACTACCAGTTTGAGCCCCCTTTGTCCTAAGTCACTGAGAAAATATTGAAATGTAATTTGTAAGGGGTTTCTAGGGCTGACTGCAAGCTCTCAGCAGAAAAGTTTAAGTTACTACAGAGGAAGAAACATTTCTCCTCATCGATTAGCAAAGACCAATTCCATTATAAATATATATGCATGGTGACCTTTTAGCTTGTTTTCCGGAATACAAATTCAGTAGCTCTCTCACACAGCTGCACACGCTGTGATAGTATTTTGGGGCACTGGAACACAAATGGGGACATCAATCTACCCTCTTCATTTGAGAGGCACTGTATGGAGCCTAATTGCTGGTTCCTCTACGGTCCCCATGCAGAGCTTATGCTTGCCAGCAGGCCTGGCGTTTAAAGATTTCTCCATAGTGAAGTTCGCAGCTTAAATGAGGAGGTTAGAATCTTGGACAAAATAAAGCAAATATTGAGTGGCTTATAATACCTTCCCCCTTTACTTGAAAAGCAAATATATGTACATTGTTAGACTACAGGGTCATTGAAACAGGCTTGCACAATATAACTGCTAAGCTAAGAAGCCAACAATAAAAACAAACTCAAATTATTTTTTCCATAGACAGAAAAGATTAATTTTCATCTGTGCAGTTTGAAGGTCTTATCTATCTATCTATCTATCTATCTATCTATCTATCTATCTATCTATCTATCTATCTATCTATATATCTATCTATTTATTTATTTTTTCTCAGGGGTGAACATGCATGCAGCCTCCCACTACCACAAATTATGCAGTCGAGTTTCCAACATTTGGGGAAATCACAGAGGGCAGAACCTCCAGAGTACAATGGATCAGACACATCCTGGGAAAACCATCTTTGTGATCATGGTCTCTCCCCTGCCAGGTAAGTATTTGAAACTCTCTTTTAAATGTGATGCTGCCAATCAAAACACTGACAGGGAGACTGAGTAGTAGAGCACTTGATTTGGAAAGGACTTTTCATATTTCTTGAACAAAATTTTACTCTAGATATTCTGTGGTCATGACACAATTGTTGCCCTCATGTGATGGAGGAGGGTTATCTGTCTCTGTGTTACTTTCATTGATTAATAAAGAAACTGTCTTGGCCCTTTGATAGGACAGAAAATTAGGTAGGTGGAATAAACAGAACTGAATGCTGGGAGGAAGAAGGCAGTGAGACAGATGCCATGGAGCCAGGCACCAGTTCAGACATGCTGACTCTTTCCCGGTAAGCCACCACCTTGTGGTGCTACACAGGTTATAAGAAATGGGTTAATCAAAATGTGAGAATTAGCCAATAAGAGGCTAGAACTAATGGGGCAGGCAGTGTTTAAATGAATACAGTTTCCATGTAATTATTTTGGGTAAAGCTAGCCGGTGGCCTGGAGCCGTGCGGCGGGAAATGGCCCGCAGTTCCTTCTACACTCATGAACTGACATGCCTGAGTTATAAGCCATGCTTTGCATCAGTCAGTGTTTTCTGTGAGTACTGTAGCATAACCCAGGAAATCAGCTTCGAGTAGAACAATTTTGGCTCACGGTTTCAGACATGGTTCTCTTGGCCCTTTTGGATCTTGTCTGAGACAGTGACCTTGGGAGGAGATTTATGGTTGAACAAAGAGGTACATTTCTTGGAGAAGGCTAGAAAGAGAGCAGGAGTTATAGCAGTAATACTTCTTTAAGGGCATATACCTAGAATCTAGCTGTCTTCAACCAGATCTCACGTCCCAAATGCTCCCAGCATCTCTCACTGGTGCCACAGTAAGATAACTGGTGCCATAGTGCACAGGCTTTTAGGGAAGATGCAGAGTACAAACCATAGTAATCTCAGATGTTGTATATACATGTGAGTTCCAATTTTTGACCCAGTCTTTAAAACAAAATTTTATCTCTTGAATTGTCACAAAAGAAACAGATTTTTGTAGAAGTTAAAAGTAATTCCAATGTACTCTACACTCAGTGTAATGTTGAGGAAATTTAATAATTTGGAGAAAGATAATTATTTTTCTGTCTCATCGTCAAGTTCATGGCTGATATCTCTGTCACAAAAGACATTTCAAGAGAAAAGCACACAAAAATATCTAATGTTTTTGTGATATGGATGCCTTCAGAATAACCAAAGGAATGGGCAAGCCTGTGTGTGTTTACTTCAGTTGATAAAGGTGACAGTTGGGAAGAGGTGGGGATAGACAAAGACAGACTGAAATACTGATTTACAGAGAGGAGCTTTGCAAGGCCTGCATGGTCCATCTTTTCTCTGTATCCCTGTGTCTTTAAGGCAGGGTCATCCTTCTCTTCATATAAATTAGATACCTTTCCTGAAAGGGCCTTATGGATAATGCCAGTTGATTTTATAGACTGCTTCAGAGCAGAGAACTCTTTCTGAGTTTATGGTCTTTATTGGAAATATAGGTGTTGGGAGGGAGTGAATGGCCTTCTTCATTTGATTTTCTTCCATACTAAGGTGACATATTTTGATGTAGCATGCTCTGAACTTTATCATTAATCTCTCTGTCTTAATTTACTTCTCTAGAATACGTAGACATAGTGTAATCTATTTCTTAGGTTCATTATGGAGATTAAACTTGTTAATTATGTAAATATACAGCTATACACAAAGCTACTGAAACATCTTGATGTATAACATTATAGTTTATTATTACAACACTACTATACTTCTATTATCTATTTAATAAATGTCTAAGAACTTTATGATTTTAAAATTGCTTTATTTTATTTACTCAAGATATCATAGAATAAAAGACAAACAAAATCCTTGCTTTCATCCTAACAGGGATTATCCAAAATGCATGATGAGATACTATTAGGATAAGCAAAGCATGAAAAGGTGATAGAGTTGAGGGTTCTATATTTATTTATTTCATTGTTTAAGATAGTCTTGCTATGTAGTCCAGGATAGCCTTGAACTGATGATCTTGTGACAGCCATCTAAGTGATGGGATTAAAGGCCTGTGCCTAAACACATGACTTGTGATTTCTGTTCTTCAAAATATGGTGGTCAGGGCAAACCTACATGAGAAGTGACTATCTGACAATGATAGTGCATAATGAACTGAGGAAAAACCCCATGGGGACATCTGGTAGAGGAACATTCCCGACCATGGGGAAATACTGATGCATGATACTCAGAAGAAAGTCAGGATATAGGGAAGTGAGTGTACAGGAAAAGAGGTGAGGGTGTTATAGAGCTGTGGATGGCATAGTACAAACCCTGGGTTTTAAACTGAGTGAAATGAGAGCTATTAAAGGATTTTGAACATAAGAATGAATTTATTTGACTTGTAAGTTTTCCAGGGCTCTCTGTTGCTGCAATGTAGAGAATTCATAAAAGCAAGAATACATTTGAAGATGTCGCAGTCATCTAGATATGGTGTAATGATGGCACCTGACTAGGGAGTTGTAGTGTGAAGAAGCTGTTTGTCCTTACATACATTTTTTCAAATATTTATGTATGTATGTATGTATGTATGTATGTATGTATGTATTTATTTATTTATTTTTTCATGATTTTTTTAGCATAATAGTTTTTTTTCTCATTTTTTTATTAAAGATTTCCATCTCCTCCCCTCCTCCTCCCCATTCCCTCCCCTCCCTTCCACTCATACCCCCACTCCACCCCTCTTAAAGACAAAGAGCCATCAGGGTTCCCTTCACTATGTTAAGTCCAAGGTCCTCCCAGCTCTCCCTAAGTCCAGGAAAGTGAGCAACCAAACTGACAAGGCTCACAGTGAGCCCGTCCATGCTGTAGAGTTCATGCTCATTGCCATTGTCCTTGGTTTCTCAGTCCTCCTCCACCGTCAGCCACATTCAGAGAGTCCAGTTTGGTCCCCTGTTCCATCAATCCCATTCCAACTGGACTTGGTGGTCTCCCGTTAGATCTGTCCCACCGTCTCAATGGGTAAACGCACTCCACACGGTCCTGACTTCCTTGCTCATGTTCTCCCTCCTTTTGCTCCTCATCAGGACCTTGGGAGCTCAGTCCGGTGCTCCTATGTGGGGCTCTGTCATTTTCTCCATCCAATGCCAGGTGAAGGTTCTATGGTGATATGCAAGATATTCATGAGTATGGCAATAGGATCTGGACATTTCTGGGACCCTCTCCTCAGCTGCCCAAGGACCTAGCTGGGGATGTCTTCCTGGAGACCTGGGAACCCCTCTAGAGTCAAATCTCTGCCAACCCTAGAATGGCTCCCTTAACTAAGATATATAATTCCTTGTTCCCATATCCACCCTTCCTATATCCCAAACTTCCTATTCCCCCAAGCTCTTCCCATCCTCTGCTTCACACTTTTCTCTCCCCATCCCCCCACCCCACCCCACCCCCATGTTTCCATTTTTTGCTTGGCAATCTTGTCTACTTCCAGTATCCAGGAGGATAACTATTTGTTTTTCTTTGGGTTCACCTTCTTATATAGCTTCTCTAGGATTTTTTACGAATTATAGGCTCGATGTCCTTTATTTATGGCTAGAAACCAATTATGAGTGAGTACATCCCATGTTCATCTTTTGGGGCCTGGGTTACCTCACTCAGAATGGTGTTTTCTATTTCCATCCATTTGCATGCAAAATTCAAGATGTCATTGTTTTTTACCACCGAGTAGTACTCTAATATGTATATATTCCACACTTTCTTCATCCATTCTTCCACTGAAGGGCATCTAGGTTGTTTCCAGGTTCTGGCTATTACAAATAATGCTGCTATAAACATAGTTGAACAAATGCTTTTGTAATATGATTGGGCATCTCTTGGGTAAATTCCCAAGAGTGGGATTGCTGGGTCCTGGGGTAGGTTGATACCAAATTTCCTGAGAAACCTCCACACTGCTTTCCAAAGTGGTTGCACAGGTTTGCATTCCCACCAGCAATGGATGAGTTTATCCCTTACTCCACATCCTCTCCAGCAAAGGCTATCATTGGTGTTTTTGATTTTAGCCATTCTGACAGGTGTAAGATGGTATCTCAACGTTGTTTTGATTTGCATTTCCCTGATTGCTAAGGAGGTTGAGCATGCCCTTAAGTGTCTTTTGGCCATTCGAACTTCTTCTGTTGAGAATTCTCTCTTCAGTTCAGTGCCCCATTTTTTAATTGGGTTAATTAGCATTTTAAAGTCTAGTCTCTTGAGTTGCGGGGTTGGTGAAGATCTTTTTCCAGTCAGTAGGCTGCCTTTTTGTCTTAGTGACAGTGTCCTTTGCTTTACAGAAGCTGCTCAGCTTCAGGAGGTCCCATTTATTCAATGTTGCCCTTAATGTCTGTGCTGCTGGGGCTATACGTAGGAAGCGGTCTCCAGTGCCCAAATGTTGTAGAGTACTTCCCACTTTCTCCTCTAACAGGTTCAGTGTTTTCATATTGATATTGAGGTCTTTAATCCATTTGGACTTGAGTTTTGTGCATGGTGATAAACACAGATATACTTTCATTCTTCTACAGGTTGACATCCAGTTATGCCAGCACCATTTGTTGAAGATGCTTTCTTTCTTCCATTGTGTGCTTTTAGCTCCTTTATCAAAAATCAGGTGTTCATAGGTTTGTGGGTTAAGATCTGGGTCTTCTATTCGATTCCATTGGTTGACTTCTCTATTTTTATGCCAATACCAAGCTGTTTTCGATATTGTAGCTCTGTTATAGAGTTTGAAGTCAAGGATGGTAATGCCTCCAGAAGTTCCTTTATTGTATAAGATTGTTTTGGCTATCCTGGGTTTCTTGTTCTTCCATATAAAGGTGATTATTGTCCTCTCAAGATCTGTGAAGAATTTTGATGGGATCTTTAAGGGGATTGCATTAAATCTATAGATTGCCTTTGGTAGTATTGCCATTTTTACTATGTTGATCCTCCCAATCCAAGAGCAAGGGAGATCCTTCCATTTTCTGGTATCCTCTTCAATTTCTTTCTTCAAAGACTTAAAGTTCTTGTCAAATAGGTCTTTCACTTCCTTGGTTAGAGTTAGCCCAAGATATTTTATGCTATTTGTGGCTATCGTGAAAGGTGACGCTTCTCTGATTTCTTTCTCTGCTTCCTGATCCTTTGTATATAGGAGGGCAACTGATTTTTTGGAGTTGATCTTGTATCCTGCCACGATACTAAAGGAGTTTATCAGCTGTAGGAGTTCTTTGGTGGAGTTTTTCGGGTCGCTTATGTACACTATCATATCATCTGCAAATAATGAAAGTTTAACTTCTTCCTTTCCAATTCGAATCCCCTTGATCCCCTTGTTTTGTCTCATTGCTATTGCTAGAACTTCAAGCACTATATTGAAGAGATAAGGAGGGAGTGGACAGCCTTGTCGCTTTCCTGAATTTAGTGGGATGGCCTTGAGTTTCTCTCCATTTAATTTGATGTTAGCTGTCGGCTTGCCGTAAATAGCCTTTATTATATTTAGGAATGACCACTGTATCCCTAATCTCTCCAAGACCTTTATCATAAAGGGGTGCTGAATTTTGTCAAATGCTTTTTCTGCATCTAATGAGATGATCATATGGTTTTTATCCTTCAGTTTATTTATATGATGGATTACATTGATAGATTTTTGTATGTTGAACCAGCCTTGCATCTCTGGGATGAAGCCTACTTGATCATAGTGGATAATTTTTCTAATGTGTTCTTGGATTCTGTTTGCCAGTATTTTATTGAGAATTTTTGCATCAATGTTCATGAGTGAGATTGGCCTGTAATTCTCTTTCTTGGTTGAGTCTATGTGTGGTTTAGGTATCAGGGTAATTGTATCTTCATAAAAGGAATTTGGCAATGACTGTTCTGTTTCTATATTATGAAATACCTTAAGGAGTATAGGTATTAGGTCTTCTTGGAAGTTCTGGTAGAATTCTGCATTGAACCCATCAGGTCCTGGGCTTTTTTTGGTAGGGAGGTTTCTGAAAACAGTTTCTAATTCTTCGCGACTAACAGGACTATTTAGAGCATTTACCTGGTCCTGGTTTAACTTTGGTATATGGTACTTATCTAGAATGTCCATTTCTTTTACATTTTCCAATTTTGTGGCATACAGGCTTTTGTAGTAAGATCTAATGATTCTCTGAATTTCCTCTGTGTCTGTGGTTATGTCCCCTTTTTCATTTCTGTTCTTATTAATTTGTGTGTTCTCTCTCTGCCGTTTGATTAGTTTGGCTAGGGGTTTGTCAATCTTGTTGATTTTCTCCAAGAACCAGCTTCTTGTTTCATTGATTCTTTGGATTGTTTTCTGTGTTTCTATTTTGTTGATTTCTGCCTTCAGTTTGATAATTTCCAGTCTTCTACTCCTCCTAGGTGAGTCTGCTTCTTTCTTTTCTAAAGCTTTCAGGTGTGCTGTTAAGTCTCCAATGTGTGCTTTCTCCGTTTTTTTTTTAAGTGGGCACTTAGTGCTATGAATTTTCCTCTTAGCACTGCTTTCATAGTGTCCCATAAGTCTGAGTATGTTGTGTCTTTATTTTCATTAAATTCAAGAAAGACTTTAATTTCTTTCTTTGGTGTTCTGTAAGCTTCTTGAACCTTATTAGGAATATCTTTCTTTAGTTTTGGGAAGTTTTCTTCTATAATTTTATTAAATATATTTTCTGGACCATTGAGCTGTAATTCTTCTCCTTCTTCTATGCCTATTATTCTTAGGTTTGGTCTTTTTATTGTGTCCCAGATTTCCTGAATGTTTTGTGATGAGAATTTGTTGGATTTGCTGTTTTCTTTGATCAGTGCGTTTATTTTCTCTATGGTATCTTCAGAATCTGAGATTCTTTCTTCTATCTCTTGTATTCTGTAGTCTCTGTTCGTTTACATAGATTTTCCATATCCAGCTGGCCCTTGGGTTGTGTTTTCTTCCTTGCCTCCATTTCAGTTTTCAAGTCTTGCACTGTTTCCATTATCTGTTTGATTGTTTTTTCTTGGTTTCCTAGGATATCATTTACGGATTTACTCAATTCTTCAAACATTTTGTTATTCTTCTCGTCCATTTCCTTAAGGGAGTTTTTCACCTCCTGTTTAAGGGACTCTGTTACTTTCATAAAGTCAATGTTTTCTACTTCTTCTTGATTAGTGTGTTCAAGTCCTCCTGTTATAAGTTCGCTGGGTTCTGGTGCTTTCATGTTGTTTTTCAAATTGTTGGAGGAATTCTTGCATTGGCGCCTGCCCATTTCTTCCTCTGAATAATCCCCTTTGGGTCTTCTTTTAGAAGTTCAATTCACCCCCAATGAATTCAGTTCACTCACCCCAATGAATGATGGATCCTCTGGCAGACTGTCAGGTCTCCTTGCAGGCCTAGCAGCTCGCTGACAGAGGGCCTACCTTGCTGCAGGCAGGCTAATGAAGGAGGGGACCACCCACCGGCCTGGGTGCACTCAATTCCAGGTCCCCGGCGCCCAAACAGGCTGAGCTGTGGGATTTTGTGGCCCCAAAGATGGGAGGATGAGGCGGGGGGGGGGGTGTTCTGGTGCAAGCTGGGAAGGGACAGGAAGAGAGAGGCAGTATCCGGGGAGAATAACCCCTGCAGGAAGAGCAGGAAGTGTGTGTGTGTGTAGGGGGAGGTGGTTGGGGAATGTCGGTGGTCCCTCTCCGGGCAGCTGCCGCGGTTCAGGTGCTCACTCACCCCAATGAATGATGGATCCTCTGGCAGACAGTCAGGTCTTCTTGCAGGCCAAGCAGCTCAGTGACAAAGGGCCTACCTTGCTGCAGGCAGGCTAAAGAAGGAGGGGACCTCCCACTGGCCTGGGTGCACTCAATTCCAGGTCCCCGGCGCCCAAACAGGCATGATTTATTTTTTTATATTTAAAAATTTCCATCTCCTCCTTCCCTCCTCCTCCCCCTTCCTTCCCCACCCCTTCACCCATACTCCCCCTCCCCCCCTCTCCAGGCCAAGGAGCCATCCAGGGTTCCCTACTTTATGTTAAGACCAAGGTCCTCCCAACTCCCCCCAGGTCCAGGAAGGTAATCAACCAAGCTGAGAAGGCTCCCAAAGAGCCCGTCCATGCAGAAGAATCAAAGCCCAGCGCCATTGTCCTTGACTTCTCAGTCAGCCCCCACCGTCAGCCACATTCAGAGAGTCCGGTTTGGTCGCATGTTCCATCAGTCCCATTCCAACTGGAGTTGGTGATCTCCCGTTAGTTCTGTCCCACCGTCTCCATGGGTGAACGCATCCTTCACGGTCCCGACTTTCTTTCTCATGTTCTCCCTCCTTCTGCTCCTCATCAGGACCTTGGGAGCTCAGACCGGTGCTCCATCATTTGGGGCTCAGTCATTTTCTTCATCTATCGCCAGGTGGAGGTTCTATGGTGATATGCAAGAAATTCATCAGTATGGCTATAGGAACTGGCCTTTTCGGGCTCCCTCTCCTCAGCTGCCCAAGGAACTAGCTGGGGGTATCTCCCTGGAAAACCAGGAACCCCTCTAGAGTCAAGTCTCTTGACAACCGTCAGATAGGTCCCTTAATTATATGCTTCCCTGCTCCCATATCCACCCTTCCTGTATGATAGCATTTACTGTTTGATAAGATAGGTTCTCTCTCCCTCCCCCCCTCTCTCTGTGTGTGTGTGTGTGTGCATGTGTACTTGTGTGTGTCTGCTTATGTGTGTGTGTGGGGAGAGAGAGAGAGAGAGAGAGAGAGAGAGAGAGTCAAATGAGACCTCAAGGTTTTTTTTAGTTTGAGCACTTAGAAGATCAAGGCTGCATTTCACTAAGCAAAATAGTAGGAAGTTTAGAGGAACATGGTAACTTTGTGGGTATAATTAGAGCTTGCTATGCTTGTCATGTATGTGGAGATTGTGAGTAGCAGTTTGAGGTGGAGAATGAATTTGGAAATGATAGGTGCCTTGGAACTGGATGAGATACCATAGAGGTGGGTGGAGAGAGAAAACAGATGATTTCTAGAGAGTGAGCCATGGGCTTTCTCAATCAATAAGAGATGGATGAGCACAGGAGGAATTACCAGGCAGACAGAAATATTCATTTCAAGATATAATAAAGGTAGGTGCAGAATTTTAGAAATGATGGTAAGGAGTAATGAACAATGATATCAAACACTGCTGACAAGTTAGGAAGGAAACTGAGAATCATGTGGCTTTAGGAATGATGAAATCCCGGTGATAAAGAGAGGAGTTTTAGCTGGGTGGTGGAGGCCAGAAGAATCACTAGTAAACATAACCTTGATAATGCAAAGAAGCACACATCACCTAGACCTGAAGGTCTACTGAAAGGTAGAGGAGTTACCCTTACCTAGAACCATGAAGAGCTAATTAATAGTAATGAAGGAGAAGAAAGGAAAATAAGTAGGTCTAGTGTTAAACCTGCACATTCATGTTTCTTGGCTTTTGTTGGTGGAGGGAACTCTCTCCCAGTTCATTGCCCTATAATTGGTATTTCATCAAAGATGATGTCTTTAAAAAAATCTAAAGATAAAAACTATAGCTTTAGAGGGAACATTAAAGTAGCAAGTAGTGCTTTCATAGTGATATAGAGAATCGCCAAAAGGAATAAGGTCCAAGAGTTTAATGAAGTGTGTAAATCTAGAGGGTTTGTGACTTAAATTATTTTTACATATGTTTTTTATTTGACCCATAGCACAGGTTTTTATCTGTTTCCATTTTTATTAAACTTTTTTCCAGCATTTAGAAATTTACTGAATAAGCTGGTGACTTTTATGACATCATTGATGAGGGGGCACAAATCACTGAAAGGAGAAAAAATGAAAAGCAGTAGTCTACCATTGAATTATGCAAAAGCAACTACAAAATAACTAGACTACATCTTTTAGACATAAACTAGTATTACTATTTTATCAATAGTGATCCTGCCTTGCAAATTCATTTTACAGAAGAATCAAGTCTTTAGCAGCTCTTGATATAGGAGGAGTAACAACATTAGGTCCCAAGATTTGGGATTGTTACTGAGTTAATTTGAATAATGATGGGAGGTAGCTGTCACATGTGTTCTGTGCAACAGATATCTTGTTTTCTTTAGTCTTTAAAATAGCAATGGGACAGTTTAGTTATGAACACTGAAGTATGGATGAGTTTGTAACCTGCTCAGTGAAGCTGCCAAGCAACTGTAGCAGAGGCATTTAAACCTGAGTCTGCTTTCAGGCCAAGCGAATAATGACTATGGCATTGTTTAAACTCTTTCTACCTTGAACTCCTCACCTTAGACAAATCATCTGGGACTATTACTTATGCATTAAAGATGAAGTCTACTTCCTCTCATCTCATCATTATAATTTCAATCTTTTAGGTCATAATGCTCTGGTCTTTGGGAATCCATTTATGCTTAAAATGCTATTACTTGTGGCAAGGGTCAGTCAATTGACCATTGTCTGTGAATATCTTATTAGTCAACTACACTACATTAATTATCAGGCAGTTTTACTATCCCAGGAGAGAAGATATTTACCCAGGATTAGATCTGGAAATTGGAGAAAATCGGAAATGTATGAAGAAGAAGGATCTCTGGACTGATAGGGAAGTGGTAGGCCTCTGTAGGCAAGAAGAGAGAATTTTATAGACAAAATGACCCTTAGGGCCAAGAGCTTTAACGCCCTCACTTTGCCGTTAACAAACCCCTAGACCACGCTACGGGGTTTTAATGCCCAGACTAAAGCTCTTCTCATTGCAAGACTGCCAGAATTATTTGTCGTCAAGTTTTGGCAATTCTTCTCTATGTTTTGGAACCTGGAGCCAAAAATTCTCTTTCCCTTTACTTGTGCTTTTAATTCCTATAACTCCTTTAGCATTTCTTGGATATATGACATAAGAAACCACTCTTATACCCCTGTTCCCTTCTGACCTTTTTTGTGAGGCTCCAAAATTAAGCCTCCTAATTTGTAAATTTCTACTCATAAAGAAACCAATTACTGAAGACTTACAAATTTGGAGACAAGGAAGGAAAGATAAATTGCACAATCATGCTTAAGACAATTCCAGCTGTCAGTGTTATAGAGTCTGCCAGCAGGAGGAGAATGCACAAGTGGTACTTTCAGAAATCCTCAGAAACAATTAGCTCAGTCTGGGTCATCTTCAGTTTCAATAAAAACTCAAAAAATGTTATTTGTTTTCCTTTCCTTCCTGACCAGGTTTTGACTGACTAGGTTTCTGAGTAGATTTGGGAATAAGAATGAGAAATAGCAAGTAGACAATACTAGGTGCTATATATGAATAAAAAAGATCATGTGTTGGCCACATTCAGAGAGACGGGTTTGGTTGCATGATTCATCAGTCCCAACAGCGGGGACTGACTGAGAAGCAAAGGACAATGGCGCTGGGCTCTGATTCTTCTGCATGGACGGGCTCTGTGGGAGCCTTCTCAGCTTGGTCGATCACCTTCCTGGACCTGGGGGGAGTTGGGAGGACCTTGGTCTTAGCATAGAGTAGGGAACCCTGATGGCTCCTTGGCCTTGAGAGGGAGGGAGGGGAGGTTTGGGTGGAGGGGAGGGGAGGGAAGGGGGAGAAGGAGAGGAGGAAAGGGGGAGGAGGAGGTGAGGGAGGGGGGAGGAGGAGGGGAGGAGATGGAAATTTTTAAATATAAAAAAATAAACCATGAGGAAAAAAAAAAAGATCATGTGTAATTTTAGAAGCCGTGCATGGAGCTTATGCAGTCTTTGAGGCAAGTGGCTGTACCCATGGTCAAACAGAATCTTATAGAAAATTTGATTTTTCATGAAAGATCCTATTAATTTGCAAACTTATATGATTGCCCCAGTTTTACTACTTAATAGTGGTTGTTGATTCTACAGCCAACCATCACTCATCGAACCAGATTTCACTCTTGCTTTCTCTCCTGTGCTAAACAAAACAGAAACAAGAAGACCCGGCATCCTTTGAGGTTATGTGGAATTCGAAGCTATCGATGGAATTTGCCAATGAGTTAGTCAATAGGTCGTTTGTCTGGAGAATCTGTAGGCAGACAGATATTGAACTTTGCATCTTCATCTGGAGTTTACCTTGAAGTCCAGTTTAAAATCAGTCTGTGCAAGTTAAAAACAGGTGCTGGTGTCTTACTTCTATTTAAATAGTATATTATTAGCCCATGCTGAGAAGGCAAGAGGGGAATCCAAGTGTGGGTATAGATATTTTCTTTTCCTTCCTTTCTTTCTTCCTCCCTCATTCTTTCCTTCTCTTTTTTTAGTTTATAACCCTTGTTTAATAGTAGAAACTCAATCTATTTCTTTTATTTTTAAAGTATTAAATTTAGAAAGAATTACAAGACTTCTCTTCCTCTTTTCTTCCTCCACTCTTCCTAGTTACCCTCTTTTGAGTTTCCTCCTCCCCATATCATCCTTCCAGTTGACAGTTTCTTTTTCTTTGAATATATTTTTACACACACACACACACACACACACACACACACACACACACACGCTTGTATTTGTATGCGCAAATATATGTAAATGCTACCTGCTGAGCCTGCTTTTTTATTTATGTGTATATAGTTTTAAGGCTGACCATTCTGTTTTAGACAACCAATAACTCATCCTTGGGAGGAACTATTTCTGCCAGGAGTCAATAGTTGTCTCTAGTTCTTTGTCTAAATATTTCCCCTTCCATATTAACTTGTTCATTGTTAGACATTGCCGTTGTCCCAGACTTACTTTGCAGTTACTTCATTAAGAGACTGTTTCTCAACAAGCTTCCTGGTATTCTCTGTTGGGAGTGTAGGTCTTGTGCTCATAGAGCTCCAGGGAAACCAGGAATGTTAAGTACACAGGTTTGTCTTTGCAGTGGGAGAGATACCCCATTTTTACATTCACAAAATTAGGGATTAGAAGTGATTGATAGCCTGATGATCTGCATTATCTATCGGGTCAGGCCATCTCAAGCTCCTACAACTAGGACCCGAGGTGGCTAGTAATCTAAATGACCCTTACAGGTAAGAGCTCCCCCACCCCCCAAGTTCCCATAACCAGGACAGAAGATATATATCTAAATGATCCTTACATTATCTGTATACTGAGAAGCTCTTCCCAGCTCCCACAACCAGGACCAGAGGTAGCTAATATATCTGAGAGGAGACCAGAGACTTTCTTCAGCCCTTAAGCTAGTACAGGTATTCTATCTCTGAAACCCGTCTTCTTGGAAGAAATGACATGTACTCCAAGTCGAGTTTCAATGCAATTATGTTTACTTGTGTAACAAGGATTGTAATACACCAGAAAACTTCAACCAATTTTTACTGTTTAGATTTATTTGAAATAAACCACCTGAGATCCCCAGGTGGAGCCCCGCTCCCTCTTATTCAATTTCCTACTTCCTATCACCTCTCTCCTGCTATTTCTCACCAAGTTTCCCCCAATTATGGTACCTTTAAGCTTTCCTGTTTTTTTTTTGTGATTATTCCGTGTTGTATATTCTCAACAGAGGATTTGCAGCTAGACATCAGTTTGGAACCTGAAGTACTAAAACTTCATAAAGAAAACATAGTATCTAAGAATAGGAAATGACTTTCTGAACAGAACTCCATTACCCAAGGAATTAAGGCCAACAATCTACAAACAAGTCCCCATAAAACTAAAAAGGTTATGTACAGCTAAGGAAAAAAAATCAGTAGAGTGATGGAGAAACCAATAGAACAAGAAAGACTCCTCTCCAGCTATACTTCAGAAATATGCAAAGAACTCAAATCAAAGAAACAAGAAAAACTCCAAATCTAATAATTAATCTTATTATTATTAATCTAATAATTAAGTAAACAATAACCCAATAAAAAATGGACCAAGTATCCAAATATAGAGTTCCCAATAGAAGTAATAAAAATGGCTAAGAAATAACTTAAAAAGTGTTCATCATTCTTAGCAATCAGGGAAATGCAAATTAAATCAACTTTGAGATTTTGTCTCACCTCAGTCAGAATGGATAACCAATAAGATGACTGATAACCTTGTGGAGAGAGAAGATTCATTTATTGTTGGTGGGAATGCAAATTGGTACACCTTGCAAATCTGTATGAAAACAAACAAACCAAACTCAAAAAAACTAAGATGTACACACACACACACAAACACACACACACACACGCACACACACACGCACACACACAGGTATATAGCATATATTCCAGCCATACCACTCCCGAGCATATGCCCAAAGTACTTGACATCTTGCTCAACTGATACTTGCTCAGCAATGTTCTTGACTGCTCTATTAACAGTAAGCAGGAAATAGAAATAATGTATATATCCTTCAATAGATGAATGGATGATGAAAATGTGCTATATATACAGAATTGAATACTATTCAGGTGGAAATAAAGATGAAACTGGGGCTGGAGAGATGGCTTAGAGGTTGAGTACTGGCTTCTTTTCCAGAGGACGCAGACTCAATCCCAGTACCCACATGGCAGTCCACAACTGTCTGTAACTCCAGTTACAGGGGATCCAATGCCCCATTTTGAACTTCACAA
Source organism: Arvicola amphibius (assembly GCF_903992535.2). Taxonomy (NCBI): domain Eukaryota; kingdom Metazoa; phylum Chordata; class Mammalia; order Rodentia; family Cricetidae; genus Arvicola; species Arvicola amphibius. The sequence continues at coordinate 18,937,894 of NC_052047.1, forward strand.
GCACTTGGCATGGATGTTGTGCATAGACATATGGGTAAGCAAAATATACACAAAATAATAAGATAAAAATAAAAAGGCAAGATAAAATCATGAATTTTTCAAATAAATAAACGGAACTAGAAAAAAATCATATTGAGTGAGGTTAACCTAGACCTGAAAGACAAATGATGAATGTTCTTTCTTGTCTGTAGTCCTTAGCTTCAAACTGAGAGTTTAATTAATATTTTGGGGTATGTATAACAATGAAAGTTTGTTACAATACCAACTCGATGGTGACAGAAAAATTGCCAAGTGTGTTTCTTTTGCTTAACTTAATTTGATAATTCTCAAAATTAATTTGATAAGAACAAAAACTTTAGTTTTTAAAGATATCAGTACAGGAAAAAATAGAGTAAATTTTTGTACCAACAGGTATTCGTCTATTTCTCAGACACTTTTAAAGGTATATACATAGTATGGAGTGGGAGGCTTTTAAGTTTCCCTCTAGTATGTTAGATCTATTTCTGTATATGTGCATATATCTGTGTGACATGTACAAGTGTGTGCACCTGCCATGTGTAGAAAGTAGGTGTTATAGAATGTCCTGTTTTCCCTAGATTCTGTTATTCATAATATTAAGAATAATATAATAATCCAATCATAACAAACCCCAATTCATCTTGTTAGATGGACTGAAAGAGATACTTTGCGAATACAGCAATTCATGGGACTCAACTGGGCCTGTCTTCTGTGATTTTATTTTTCTTGCACATAGGATGTAATTGAGTTAGCAATGGGTGAGTAGTGGTAAACAGAAGTCAAATGAATGCTTCAAATAAAAGAAGTAACACCATTAAGCACCCCCTCACTGTTGGGATGATAGAGAATAGCACTAGAAGTGTTGCATGTGGGAGGCATCTGTGGTCACAGACGTCACCCACGGTTTCATATGGAGCTGGCATCTAATGCTTACATCTAAGTGGTATTCCCATTGGACTGTGTTCATTAGAGCGGAACAGATAGATACACAGTATTGGAAAGGCAGGGAGAAGACATGGCTGTGGAGGGACAGTCAAAGCTACTCTCTTGGTCTATCAGGAGCAGTGCCACTTCTGATACTGTGACCAAATGAGGATGGTACGCAGAGAAATTCAGGATCTAGTCCACCTGATGTAATTTCAGGTTTTTATTTTTTCATTTATGTGAACAGGAACAGATATTCTGCTGAGAAATTTTCTGGATCTTGTTAACAGGACCTTTGTGGTTTGTGCACATGACATGTTACCATGATGAAAGGAATAAGGCATTTATATAGTTTTTATTGGTGCTGTTTGTTTTTGTTTTGTTTGTTGAGATAGGGTCTCTTTATGTAACACAAGTTGGCCATTATCATAGCTCATTTTCCTTTTGCTTTGATAAAACACTCTGACAAAAGCAGTTTAAGAAAGATAGGGTTTTTTTAATCTCACAGCTCAGGGAACAGTCCAGACAGCAGGATCCTGAAACAGCTTTCACCTTATATCTATAGTCTGACGAGAGCAAGGCGTGCACGCTCTCAGCCTGCTTTCTTTATCTTATACTGGAAATGGTTCCACCCATAGTTAAGACTGGCCTTCTTACATTAGAGGGTGTGATCAGCATATTCCCCCATAGGCACGCCCAGAGGTTCGTCTCCCATGTGATTGTAGAGTTTGTTAAGTAGATAATTAACAAAAGCCATCAAAGTTTATCCAGGCCTCTTGCTTTAGCCTCCTAGTGCTGGGGGATTCTACACCTGTGCCACCATGCCAGGAATTATTCTATAAAGCAGAGGATACTTGAAAATTCTGGAACGTAGAGTTAAAGATTAACCGATCAGTAAACAGGAAAAAGGAAGATAAGGACAATCTAGAAACAATCTTAATGCGATGAAATCAGTTTTTATTTTATATCTTTCATAATTTCATCTTCTTTGCTCCTTCTTCTCAACCCTTTCTCCCCCCCCCCCAACAGTTCCTCTTCTGCTCCCTTCCTCCTTCTCTTCCTCCCTCCACCTTCTTTTTCCATTTCAGTATTTATTTTTGAAGCATGGGTAAGAAAACAGTTACTAGCTGTCAAGAGGACATAGATAAAAGGGCGTATATAAACTCTCTCCTCCTATTCTATTTTATTTGGCAGAAAAGAATAAAAGGTAGTAAGGGAAGGTAGTAATTATTGACCCTTGGTATTAACTTTGTTCTCTTGGGTAAGCACATAATTAGGTTGTTCTTTAAAATGCATATTATGTAGTTGGCAGCACACTCTGGCTCAGATCCGATAACTTCTTATGTAGGCAGCTTTTAAAATGTACATCATGTACCAAAGGAGCTTTTCTGGTCTATTGGGTAAATATGTATTAAAGTAATTTTTAAAATACTTATGAACTCAATAGGCTGGAAGTGGTCAATGGTTTAATGAATAGTCATGCATTTTTAAACATGTATTATTATTTATGCACTGACCCAAGTGAGAAAAATCTCTTTAAAAATGGCATATTCTTGATGACTGTGTAATTTTGCAGTAAAATCTTAAAAGTATTTCAGGAGAGCAGGAGCCAATTTTAAAATTGCATTATCTCATTGTCCCTTCACCTCATTTTTCCTGCTTCTCCTCCTCTTATGGGATGTATTTTAATAGGTTCATTTTTATGGCCTCCCTGCTGGCCTAATTTCATTTTCATAGATTAAAGCCGATTTACATTCTAATTGTAATTTAAATTTAGAATTTATCCTATGTTGATTCATAATGCCTGGCACACAGTAGGAACTCAATCAATATCTACCGAGTGGGTCTTTATTTGTTGTCCTGTGGGCAGGCAAGCATTCATCTTGTGCCTCATATGCTAAGCACCACACAAGGGATCAGTTAGAGGCTTCTCTCTGTCGTAAATAGAACATTCTGCAGTCCAAAAAAGATGCAGTTTCTATGTTCAGTTTGTCGGTCACATAGCTTCCTTTAAGTCTGTTGGTATTCTCTTCTAGGAAAGGGTAACAATAGTGTAACATCACAGGTTTCTCAGGCATCTGTGGTCACCTTAGAAATAAAATGCCTGAGATAGCACCCAATGCCCACTGAGCCCTCAGAGTTCTTCTTTTATACTCTGGCCTGAAACCCCACCCAATATGGAATATGCTTGTTTCAAAACATTAGAGGTATCTATAAACCACAGTATGTTAATCATAAGTACCAAGAGAAAAATCCAGGGGCAGTGAGATGTCTCAGCAGGTAAAGGTGCTTGCCACACACAGAAAAGTAATTTTTAAAAATAAGAAAACACAATCTAACAGACAAACATATATCATCCTCTAGTGTCAGAAGCACAATTCCTCAACAATTCTGTGTTACAATTGTAGACCACAACTTTCTCTGGACTTCACTGGCCACCAATATCCACACTACCATTCAGATCCCAGAATTCCCTGCCCTTCCTTGCCCCTCCTCCCCGAGTATGGCTATACTCCAGGTGGGCTTTTCCTCTTTCCCTATTCTGCATATCCTGTGGAAATACAAGAAGGTCCTCTCTTAATTTCAGAAAATTCCACAAATAAACAAACTACCTGCCAAAAAGCGAGATTTGTCTAAGAGCAAGCAGGGTAATGATATCTCCTGCAGCACACCACAATAACTAGGGGCTTGAGAATACGTGTTATTAGCATGCTCACTGAGCTGCCTCAAATCTTATTTGGAGGCAGGCATGATATAAATAAATAAACATGTTCCTTGGATCTTTACTGCTTGAGGTTTAGTGAGCTGCTTCAATCTTGGAAGCACATTAAAATGGCTGCTACATAATTGGATTTCTTTGCTATTAGGGAAGCAGCTCTCCAAGTTTTACCATGTAGTCCATGTTCAAGAAGAAGCAGCAGCTGTATCTGGATGGAAATGCTAGCAGTGAGGTGACTTTTGGCTCACTTGAAGAATGGGAAAGGAGATAGGAGTATGCAAATTCCCATGACCCTACTCTACTCGTAGCATGGTATTTTTGGTAGATGGATGAGCCAAAGGGCATGCTAGCTGTCAAAATATTTGTTGTGTTGGCCTATGACATTTTCTACTACTAAATTTAGACTGTGGATTGTTCATGGTTCTTAAACTAGGAAGCTCTGATGTATTCAATGACTTTCTTTAAAATGGAAATTCTAGGAAGGTGATCGACCAAGCTGAGAAGGCTCCCACAGAGCCCGTCCATGCAGAGGAATCAGAGCCCAGCGCCATTGTCCTTTGCTTCTCAGTCAGCCCCCGCTGTTGGCCACATTCAGAGAGACGGATTTGGTCGCATGATCCATCAGTCCCATTCCAACTGGAGTTGGTGATCTCCCTTTAGTTCTGTCCCACCGTCTCCATGAGTGAACGCACCCCTCACGTTCCTGACTTTCTCCCTCATGTTCTCGCTCCTTCTGCTCCTCATCAGGACCTTGGGAGCTCAGTCCAGTGCTCCAATGTGGAGCTCAGTCACCTTCCCCATCTGTCGCCAGCTGGAGGTTCCCTCATGGTCCTGACTTTCTTTCTCATGTTCTCCCTCCTTCTGCTCCCCATCAGGACCTTGGGAGCTCAGTCCGGTGCTCCAATGTGGGGCTCTGTCATTTTCTTCATCTATCGTCAGGTGGAGGTTCTATGGTGATATGCAAGAAATTCATCAGTATGGCTATAGGAACTGGCCTTTTCAGGCTCCCTCTCCTCAGCTGCCCAAGGAACTAACTGGGGGCGTCTCCCTGGAAACCTGGGAACCCCTCTAGGGTCAAGTCTCTTGACAACCCTCAGGTAGCTCCTTAAGTTAAGATATATGCTTCCCTGCTCCCATATCCACCCTTCCTATATCCCAAGCACCCCATTCCTCCGAGCTCCCCCCATTCTTCCCTTCACACTTTTCTCTCCCCATCTTCCCTTGGCCCAGTCTTGCCCAACCCTCAAGTTCCCAATTTTGCCTGGCGATCGTGTCAACTTCCAATATCCAGGAGGATTACTATATCTTTTTTTGGGAGTTCACCTTCTTATTATCTTCTCAAGGATCCCAAATTTATAGGCTCCATGTCCTTTAATTATGGCTAGAAACCGATTATGAGTGAGTACATCCCATGTTCATCTTTTTGGGTCTGGGTTACCTTACTCAGGGACAAAGTCAGGAACGTGAGGGGTGCGTTCACTCATGGAGACGGTGGGACAGAACTAAAGGGAGATCACCAACTCCAGTTGGAATGGGACTGATGGATCATGCGACCAAACCCGTCTCTCTGAATGTGGCCAACAGCGGGGGCTGACTGAGAAGCAAAGGACAATGGCGCTGGGCTCTGATTCTTCTGCATGGACGGGCTCTGTGGGAGCCTTCTCAGCTTGGTCGATCACCTTCCTGGACCTGGGGGGAGTTGGGAGGACCTTGGACTTAGCATAGAGTGGGGAACCCTGATGGCTCCTTGGCCTTGAGAGGGAGGGAGGGGAGGTATGGGTGGAGGGAAGGGGAGGGAAGGGGGAGAAGGTGGGGAGGGAGGGGGAGGAGGAGCGGAGGGAGGGGGTAAGAGGAGGGAAGGAGATGGAAATTTTCAAATATAAAAAAAAATAAACCATGAGAAAAAAAAATAAAATGGAAATTCTAAATGAGGCACCTATCTGTAATGCCTACATTTGGGAAGCTGAGGCTGGAGGATTATGAGCTTGAGACTAGACATGCTACATAGAAAGACCTTGTATGTGAAAAAATAAAAACAAACAAACTAAAAGCTCAACCCAAATCAAGCCAAAGAAAACTAAAACAAAATGAAGCAAAACTAACAACAACAAAACCCCATAAAACATATCAAAAAGGAAATGCTTCTCACTTGAGTCTGTTACTTATCTTTCCTCATTGGAAGATTGCTTTATATACCTCATCTGACACATTTTCTATTTTTTTATTTTATCTTATGTAGATTTATCTACTTTATTTTACATGTGTGGGTATTTTGCTTGCATGTGTGTCTGTGAAGCATGTGTATGCCTAGAACTTGCAAAAGTCAGAAGAGTTCACTGGATCCCATGGAACTGGAATTTATAGACAGTCGTGAGTTGTCATGTGGGTACTGGGAATTGAACCTAGGTAGTCTGGAAGAACAGCCAGTGCTCTTAACCACTGAGTCATCTTTTCAGCCCCTGGAATACTCTAAAATATGTTCTATATGGCTGTCCTTAACTTCTTTCAATAAGAAATTATCCATTTTTAAAGCCACCAGCAGAGGAAGGCATCTCTCCTTTCCTTGAAGATTAGAAACATAGAGAAAAAAGAGCAAGGCTTTTTCCAAATGGCCGAAAAACAACTAGAAACACTGAGCAAAGGTGATGCTGGATTGGTATATTCTCTTAGACAAACTTGGCTTCCATCAAACTTAGAGGCACATATAGTTTTAGGGATGAAGACAGAAAGCAGAATATTGCAAGAGAAATTTAGTTTTAAGGCCAGCTATTGGGTAGATTTGAGGGAAAACAGTAGTTACAAGTTCAGAAGGTAGCTGAGGCTTGAGCTTTGGTCCTCCAACGGAGGGACCCAATTTAATTAGTGGAGATATAGCACAGTTTAGAGATAGCTAGGGGGACCCGGATTGCCCTGGCTGTTAACTGAAGAGCTTATCTCTTTCAGGGTAGCTGGGGGAACAGATAGCAGAGCATTAGTTGAAGAATGAGTCCCTGCAGCAAGCGACACTGATAGAACAGATTTCCCCCCAGCAACTTCTGAGGCTCTTATTTTAGGAAAAGAAAGGAGTTTGCAGAGCCTGTTCATTCAGGGCTACACAGTGTGGTAAGGAGAGGGAGTTAGCATGCATGGCATGAATGTGTTTAAGAATGAGGCCATGTAAAAAGGACCTAAGAGAAGGTAGAGAAAAGATTGTTTTACAAGAAAGGCAGGTGCACGCCAGAGGCAAGGATATTATATGATAAGCAGGGATGACCTAGATGCACTGGAAATCTATAATCTCAGATAAGAAAGGTGCTTCTGGAATCAAGACCAAAAGGTCATAGATAGCCCTTAGGAGACCAAGATTCTTAAGATAAATGTGAACAAAATGGCAAAAAAATGTGGTTATATGTGTCTGTCAGTGGAATACTGATAGGCATGCTTCAACACTACTTGCAGAAGGGGTCTTCAGGGGAAAGCAGACACTGAATGTTCAATTGGTTGGGAATAAATCAGACCAGGAGTACCCTCCAAGGACAGTTTTAGAATCAGAATTTTTCTACCCTTTCTGTTCATTTAAAGTATATTATTCATTGGGCAGTTCTTGCTCCACAGGCTTCTGTCTGCTGGTGGAAGGGATGAGATTAGAATCTTAGATTTGATATTTGTCCCTGCTTCCAATCCATGTGGTATTTTGAGAACAGAATTAATGATTCTTGGCAATTGTCACTTAAATACAATGCTTAATACTTTTTGTTAAACATAGGAAATAATTATACCAATAGGAATAATACTATTAGTGTGTCTTCAGTGGACTTCTAGGCAGGGCTCTCTGAGATCTCTCTGCTTTTACTGCTGCTGCCTCTGGTCACAGGGATCCCCAAGACAAGAAAGGTAAGACACCTGGCTGTTGGAGAAAAAGTTGTCCAGATTGCCTGCCAGGGTCTGGCTTCTCCAGCAATTTTTGTTTTGTTATTATTATTATTATTATTATTTATTATTTTAGAGTAGTCTTAAATCACAGGAAAATTGGAAGGAAGTTATAGATATATTCTATATAGCCTGCAATCCTCACATGATCTTCATCTGCCTCCACAATCTATGTTTCTTACCAGGAAGATACCTTTGCTAGAATTAGGTATTGACATGTCTTTACCATAATTTCCATGGTAATAGCAAAGATACATATGCATGATTGTAGTTTTAAGATTTATATTAATTTTGGTTACATATATATATATATATATATATATCAGGCAATGTACCATTTATCTTGGACGTTCTTTTTCTCTGCCTCACCTTCCTCCTTCTCTTCTTACTCTTTCAAATACCCAGGTATTTGAAAAGTTCCAGGTCAGAAGATACCCTTATTTATAAAGCCTCCTAGATACAGTTGCTATGTAGTCTCTATGGTTGAGAAGTTCAGGCATGGCTTTGCCCATTATCGTTCCAAGACTTAAATAGTTTGTGGTCTCATTTGAGACTTGGCTAGGGAAAGATTTGCTTTCAAGTTCATGTTGTTTGCGTTTAGTTTCTCAGTGGCCCAAGAGAAACTTCTTGCTGGTTGTTGTTTAGAGGCTGCTTCAATTTCTTGACATTCTGGCCTTCCCAACATGACTTCTCATTTTCTCTAAGCCAGAAAGAAGAAGTTTCTTTACAAGATCTGCATGACATTTTTATTTAATGTCAGCGTGTAGTTGTAATTATATATAGTTCGCCATCTTTCCCATATTTAGCAAGGCAGAAATAAGTCATGCTGTGTATACATACTACTCAAAGCAGGGAGAATGCCGAAGTAGTTAAGTACTGGAAAGCAGGAACCATGAGGTCTATCTTAGAGGAATCACTCCATCTATTATCTAAAATCCTTTCAAAGGCCTTAGTTTTTTTTTTTTGTTTTTTTTTTTGTTGTTTTTTTTTTTTTTTTTGTTTTTGTTTTTGTTTTTGTTTTTGTTTTTTTTGAGACAGGGTTTCTCTGTAGCTTTGGAGCCTGTCCTGGAACTAGCTCTTGTAGACCAGGCTGGTCTTGAACTCATAAAGATCCACCTGCCCCTGCCTCCCAAGTGCTGGGATTAAAGGCGTGCGCCACCATCACCCAGCCAAAGGCCTTAGTTTTAATAATAAAAATAAGTAGAGGGGTTTTATTTACTCATTCAAAAACATTTCACTCAACCGGCACTATCTGTATATCCAGTCCTGCCTTCAATAGCAGATTTATGAATTGACTATAGTAAAACATAGTAAATTCTGTTAGAAGTGTACAGAAAACCCAGGGAAGAGTACCTGGTCTTCTTTGGTTGACTGTCATCATTTAATATGGCTAAGATTCTAGAGGAGATTACTGCAGGGATAGTTTGATAGTCCAAATTAGGTCTGCCTAAAAGTTTCATGCTTTTTTTCTCTCACAGAAAGATGCTGAGAATAGTATAAAAGCTCAGAATATCTGAACAAAAGCTCCTAAAGAAGTTCTTGCTTTGTCTTTTGAAAATAAAAGTGGACAGAAATCTACTGTAAGTAAAGCCATTGTTGATAGAGAAAACATGTTCAAAGGTCACTCATCAGACCTCCCTAATCAATGAACCTATTGGCTAGATTTGCAGGAAGGCAGCCCCTTTGTCAATGACAGAGCTCAGTCTTTGTCCTGCTACCCTGGGACACTTTCATTGATGAAGGAAATGACTTTCAGGGTCTGATGACTGCAGAGAGGAACAATGACTATGAGTTGTGACAATCAAAACAAAAATGGGATAATCGGTAACAGCAGCTGGGTTCTAACAGAACATGTATTTCTAAGACTCTTGAACTTCCTTCTCTTGGACCCAAAAGGCCAAGGCAAGGAGTGATTTGAGGAAAATGAATTATCAACTTAGGAACTTATGTTGCTCAAGTTGAATACGAACTATTTATGTGATACTGCTGCTATAAGGAATACTGCAAATAAAATGGCAATGCACATTCATTGAAATTGATGTCTAGAGGTACAAGGAGAAACAGTTTAGAGTTCCTCAACTGTGAGGTTTTGTGTTAAAGAGTCATCTACTATAGGCAAGTCTTTCTTTCTTTATTTATTTATTTGCTTGGTTTTTGAGGCAGGATCTCACTTAGTAACTTGGACTGGTTTTGAACTTGCAGTCTCCTTGATTCATCCTCCTGAAAGTTGGAATTACTCACTACCACACTTGCTTTAAGGATATAGGGGCAGACTCAGCCTACATGGTAAAAGGGCAATTAGTCACCATGGAGAGCTTGAGAAATTTGTAAGACCAGGAAAGGGCTGCCCCAGAAGGGAATCACTTTGAATTACTTGGAAGTCTATTGTATGAAGGGAATGGTACTCAGGATTGATTTGCTGGGGAAATAGGAGAACTTCTACAAGGTGCCCTAAGATCAGCTTTGGAACTCTGAACCATGAGCAGTTGGAAAGAGTGGCTTAGAATGTATGTTCACTGTCAAAGGGGTATTTTAGTTGTATGGTGGAAAATCTGATAGGGTGTTGTTGATTAGCTGAAGCCCTGGATATATAGTTGGGTTGGAGAATGGAATTTAAAGTCCTTCCAAAGTCAGTGGGTTTCAATCACTATTGTCCAAGGAAGTTTAATACTGCCATCTATATCTTGATTTTATTTCAGCCCTAAGAAATAATTATTTCAAATTATTTCATGTTTTACTTCTTGTATGTGCTGGTGTGTGTGTGTGTGTGTGTGTGTGTGTGTGTGTGTGTGTGTGTGTGTGTAGAGGCCAGAGCTAACTTCAGGTGACTTCCGATAGGATAGCGTTTTCTGCTTTATTGTTTGAGACAGTATCTCTTACAGAACCCAATGCCATCAGCTCTAGGGATCTACCTATTTCAGTAACCCCTGAGGTAAGGTTATAAACACCTCTGAAATGCTGATACCCAAGCTCAGGTCTTCATGCTTGTGTCCCATGACCTTTATGGACTGAATATTCTGCCAAGATCTATATGTGCTTTTTTCTCCCTCTCCTCCCTCTTTGCCATATCTGAGACAGAGTTTCAGGTAGACTACTAGGCCAGCTTCAGACTTATTATGTCTCAGGATGACTTTGAACTTCTGATCCTCCTGCCTACACTCCAGTGCTGGGATTACAAGAATGACCATGAAGGCCAGATTATGTGATACTGGGACTGGAACCCAAGGCCTTGTTCACTCTAGACAGTTACTTTATCAACTGAGCTATAACTTTGCCTCATATTATTACTATAAAGTTAATGCTGCTACAGTTTTCAAAAGTTCTACAAGTCAATTTTTGGGACAGTTAATGTTGGTCATGAAGAGTACTAAGAAGCATTTTAAAGTGGCTCCTACTTTCTCTGTATCACCATGATTTTGAAATATGTACATTATGAACCATTTGATATTTTTCTACTTACTTTGGTGGCAAACTTGTATAAAGATGTATTGATTCCATTTCTCCCCAACAGGCTATACTATAATAGATAACTAAACTAAGGGAGTTGAATCCTTTGAAACAAACAAACAAACAATAGCATCATCAACAACTTCAACAACAACATGTACTCAAATAAGAGGAAGGAAAGGGACATGCATGAAAATAATATGTTGAGGACGATCCCCCCCCCCATATAACTTCAGGAAACACTTATTACAACAATGCACTTTTCATTAACTGAAATGCTTATGCTGATTTTCTGGATCGCATAATTTATCGACTAAAGTAGTGTTCCTCTAAATGTTTTGTCTGTGACATCAGGGCACAGTTACTCATTGTCTTTGCTCTATTCTAATTTATATTTTCTGTCTGCTTTCTCTTTCTGTAGAGGACTCATTTAATAATTGTTGCTATGTGAAAAGCAAGAGGAAATAAAACTGTTTTAAATGACAACCCACAAAAACATCAAAGCACGTTGGAAGATTTGAAACAGTGGTAAGAACAGCTTTTATGCAAGGAGGACCATGTAAGTGACAGAAAAGCTTTTCAATTTAGGAATTTTATAGAATTAGAAAGCTTTATAAACTGCAGTCAAGCGAATTACCACTTTTAGAATTAAAGGGGAAATCTCGATCACACAGGCATTTCCTTTTCCTAGAAGACTTTCATCATGAAGCAAGAAAAGTCTCATTTACTAGTGTAGGAAGTCGCCTTTCTGTCCTGGATTGTTATAAAGAAGACACACTAACTGTTACTTCACTGCTTGAGTCCATACACTTTCTTTTACAAACAAGGAAATTGGCAGAGAGAGTCCTTAAACTCAACCAGATAACTGTTTAGGGATGCATCTAACACCTGTGCAAGAATTAGCCACTCTGTGTTATCCAAGTATTTTCGAGGTTGAAGGGGCATTGTTTCTTATTTGTGGTTTCTTTGAGAAAAGGAAAAGTAACCTTCCATTTCAACCTTATAGAATTATCATCTTTTCAGTTTGCTGAGGGACAACACCCCAGATTATGATTTAACATATAGTTAATGCAATCTCAGTGCAATTTAATATGTGGAATTAAGCAATAGTAAGTCATAAGTGTTCTTGTTATTTTGTCATTATATTATTTTATATACTGAGCTTGAGTCTTTGGAAACACAAATAATCATGGGAAAAATACATTAAATAACCATTAACCTTTAAGCTGTGCAAGACATTAAGAAACATGTGGTCCAATTATAATATATTATATAGAAAAATTCATGCAATATAGAAATTTATAGTTCAGCATGTTTTTCATGCTATCAGAAGAAATAAAAACATGATGTGCATTTTTTATCAGGAAGTCAAACAAAAACGAAAGAAGCAAAAATGAGAAAAATAATAAGGAACAGGAATGAATTTTCTAGAGGACAGCAAAATAGATGATGAATAAAACCAATAATTGTTAAAGCGAGAATAGATAAATAGAATAGATAGATCCCGGGCAGAACTGTCTGAGGGAAACAACTCAAGGTGAAAGGATCACAGCTACAAATAAACTAGTATTTAAGAAATAACCGAAAAATTCCAGGGAATTTAGGGATATTTATTTTAAAAAATAATCTAACTTTAATACCAAAACGTGGAGAAAAATAAAATAGAAGAATTACTAGTTATTATTATTAATCAAGATAGATACATCACACCTAACTGTGAACTCCCAATGGTATAATTAAGACCAAGAGAGATCTGGAACCGAAAGGCAGTGCAAGATGGGTTGACACTGGAGAAGCTTTGATGACATTTTCTGCACATTCACAAGAGAGGCAAAAAGCTATATGACATTCAAAATGGATGTAAGGGAAATGTTGGCATCTAATGTTAGCTTTGGTTAGAATCCAAGATTCCTGCAAGTAAGGCTGTGGGTAGACTCAGAGGGGTGAGGAATAACACGTTTGCAAAGTACCAAGATGTATATGTTCACGGTTCTTACTTATAAAGGAAGCCGTATATTGATGATACTCTTTTTTGTTGTATAAAAGAGTTACATATTATTTTGTATGCAAAATAGCATGTCTTACAGTTAGAAAGCATAAAATATATATACATATATAAAAACATGAATATGGATCACTCTAAATGTCTAATATTCTTAAAGTATATGAGCAGGATTAAATATGTGGTATAATGCTATTTGAATAAGTTCAATAAGATTAGGAGGGAAATGAATAGAACGAGATATTAGGATTGTAGAAATGATGGGAATAAAAACATACAAGTGAGATTGTTCTATGATAACAGAAAAATCTTACTATGAAATAATATTTTTAACATGTAATTGAAATAATATGTTTTTGAAATATCAGAGCAATATTTTTAAACTGAAAAGGGGAAGCAGAACTATTACAGAAACCTATTGTCTACAAGAATTTTCAGACCTGTGCTATTTTAGATAGATTTTATCTTGGAGGAAAGATATATAAATGGAAAGTTATGAAATTTTCACATTAGCTAGAATGAAAAAAATTCAAGAAGGGACAGTAATATTTCAGGTCCATGGTACAAAGACCAAACAGAATGGAGAACTTCTTACAAATTGATAGATAGTGGTTAGGCCAAGATAGATACCAACCATGGTGTTTAGTTGCTGAAAGAAAGACATTTGGGGTGAAGGACACAGCTAGGCACAGGTAGCAGGCTGGATTATGAAGGAGACAGTGGTAGCGAGAATGGAAGAAATATAGAAATTGTCTCCCTAGAGCAAATGGTATTTATCAGGGAAGAAATGTATAAATGTAACTCATTAAAATGAATAGCATGTTTGTAAATGGAAATTACAGCCAATTAGAGTGAGATTTATTTCTCTTCCACCTGGATTTTGGTTTACAAACCTCCCAAGTCACCAGGAACTCCCAATAAATAAATTATTGTAAAATAATTCACTCTTTTTTTTACAAATTTATTTAATTTTTGTATTTTATGTACACGCGTGCTCTGTCTTCATGCACACCAGAAGAGGGCATCAGATCCCATTACAGATGGTTTGAGCTGCCACATGGTTCCTGGGAACTGAACTCAGGACCTCTGGAAGAGCAGAAGAGGGGGACTCTTAGCCACTGAGCCATCTCTGCAACCCCAATTAATCATTCTTAAATTTTCTTTGAACTTGACCCCAGGTTACCTCTGTGGCCTTCTGAGTCCAATTTTAGCAAAAATTGTTTAAGTCAGTATTGTAGATTGAATATGAAATGTCCCCCATAAACCTTCATTTGAACATTTGGTTTCCAGCTGGTGGTACTGTTTTGGAAGATTCTAGAACCTTTAGGGGGCGGAAGTTCACTTGAGGAAATAGTCACTGGGGGCAGGTCTTGAGATTTTATAGCCCACTCTCACTTCTCTGTTCTCTGATTCTTGGCTTATGGACATGCCATACCCACTGCCTCATGTTCTTTCTGCTATGATTTCCTACAATGACAGGCTGTGTCTTCCCAGGTGTGGGCCAAAATAAACCCTATCTTCTCTACGTTGATTTTGTCCAGCATTTGGTCACAGCAACAAGAAAAGCAATGGAAGAAGTTGTTACACTAAGCTCCATCATTTAACTCTGCTCATTCTGGCCTGCCTTCAGCAAGAATCTTGTAAATCATTTCAGCCAGTAGCAGATGGTTTCTGATAGTAACTTAGTTCAGTGATGGTCTGGATCCCGTTCATTGCCCATAAACATCAGCTGCATCTTTAGCTCCTATTATGAGAGTCTCAACATCCATTTTAATAGTTCTTGATAATGTCTACCATTTGACCAAAGTAAGAACAATGTTTTTTTTCAAAGAGGTATCAATGATAAAGAGTCACCAAGAGAGGTGAATGTAGGAAGACTTGGAATGTAAGAATAAGGTGATCAATTTATCGTATGCAAGAGAGCTAAACCAACTCCTGGGAACTGCTTCCTTTTTTTTTTCTTTTTCTTTTGAAGACTTCCTGCAAGACATATAAACTATGATACTAAGGAAATGTGAACCACATCGAACTGAATTGTGTCCGATTCCCTGGAGAAAGACACGTAGGCATGATGACTAGTTATAGGGCCATATGCTGCCAACAGTCACTCTCAGAGCCTGGTGGATTTTGTCTCCGTGTCTGCAATGCTAGTGGCCACTTCAGAGGCAACAGCTTCTGAGGCACTTAGCAAAAAGCCTTGCCACTTGGGCACTTCTCCAGACTGTGCTCTTGAGTTTTCCTGGAGTGTTGTGGCATGCTGGCAGGGATTCTGCAAACAAAAGGATGATAGTGAGATTGTGTTTCTCGCCCTCCCCTCCACTTTGCAGTGCTTTGCCTCTCTGGGAATCCCATTTGCACGAGCTGTACTTTAGCTTTCCACGAAGGCTCCTCTTCTGGCAAAATGTACCTATCTGCTGCCCCTCCTCTGCAGATGAAGAGGAAGGTAAACATTTCTGCCTACTGAGTCTGGTTTATGTGATTGTTGCCGGGGCTTTTAATTTCCAGGACAAATGATGCATTAGTGGAACTGGGCACACAGGAAGCCACAGTGCCAGAGAGTTAAGTGCCCATGCCGTACTCAGCGAACAGGCTACTGATCTCAATGGTAGGCAATTAGCAGTGATTATCAAGTGCGTGCATGGTGGGTGGCTCAATGAGATTCTTCCTACTGATGAGACAAATGTACAAACATCTCAGAGAGGCGTTGCCTTGAAAATGCAGGAGAAAACTACAGTCCCTATGGAGGAGCGTTTGAGGGAAGGATCACTTCTGTCAATGTTTTAATTTTTCTTATGCCTCTTTGCAACTCTCAAACAATTTGGTGATGTGTGGGGAGGGCTGGACTTACTTAAAGTTAAACATTTATATGCATCCTGAGTTAGAGAAATTAGAACAAGAAGAAAATAAATCCTTTAAAATTGTGCAATCCTGGGGAGCTCAGCTTCTTCTTGCTCATTTCAGTATTTCCTTCAGACCTAGTACAGCTTTGCAAATGTTGCTGAATGTGGATTGAAAGTAGACATTACTTTCTCAGATGCTCATAACTGTATAAGCCCCTTCTTACCTCTGGTATTATTTTATTTTTATTTATTTTCTTTACTTTGTTTAATTTTTGCCATGTTCCTCTTCCCTTTCAGAAAATTGTCATGGCTCCATGATGTGGGTTTTTTTGTTTGTTTTGGTAGAAGGAAAGATACAAGAAATCACTTAGAAATTTTTATTTCTCCTGTCACTTGTATTGTAATTTTATCGAAATGTCCCAACTAGAATATTTGTGCTCCATGACATGATAATGAACAGCTGCTATCCATTTCAAAGAACTCCATATGACTGAAAATAACCAATCAAGAACATTTATTCTATAATACAACAAGAAATAATCAAATGGCTGTCTAATTAATGTGTTCTTTAGCCACTTTACATAGTAAATCACATTATGAAACTTCCTTATCCTTTGGAGCTTTTACTGCCTTTATAAGACTTGCAGGTTTAATCACATGAGCTGCACCAGGTATTTAGGGAAACTCCCTAGGTAGGAGAATGTAACAGAGTACTTCTTCTGTGGCTGGTCTCTCAAGAAGCTAAGTACCTCTTATTCTTACTCTAAAAGCCCCAGTTCTGATGTAGGTGCTGGACATACTTGAGGGAATAAATAAATAAATTGCTCAATACAGAAAAATTGCAAATAGTGCTCCATTACATATCTAAATAATAATAACTTCATTATTATTCTTTTCCAGAAATTATGGGCAACACTGTAACCTCATTCAATTCCATGCATAACTTCATAGTAGAAAATAATATATCGTGTTATTGTATCCTTTGGGGCTCATATTTTCATGAGGATGTTTTCTTGTTGCATGGTAATATTTGAATAGGCAATGATGTAATATGATCTGCAACTAAATTCCGTATTTCATTATCAAGAACCAAGGTGAGAAAATAAACTTAGTGAAGATAGCAAGAATCAATGCCTAATAGATGAACTGATGGTAACCCAACTCTATAGTTCAGGTCAGATGAGCCTTACGTGCATGGAACACAATTGAATCTTTAACTGTTTCAGCTAGCAGTCAAATACCTGTAAATCCAACTTTCTATTTCTGGGTAGATGCAATATATATTGCAGTTATTTGGAGAATATTTTGCTTATTGGAAATGTGTGACCTTAACATTGTGTTGTATACATTAGTTAGTTTTATTGATATTGAGTTATCCTTAGCTAAAGTGATTTTGGTTACACAAAATTGAGGAATAAACCTACCAAGACTTATTACTTATGATTCTTTCTCTAAATTATCTGCTATACTCTACTCTTAACAATCATACCTAGTGTCATTTAAAGCAACAGATTCATGCCTAGGTTACGTCAAAGTCTAGGTTCTCTGATTTTGAAAACTTTGACACTAGATTAATGAGGATTAATTGTGCATTGTGTTTGAAGTTCTTTTGACCTTTTCATATGAATTAATCACTGTAGCCCTCAGCTCTTCTGACAGCTTTTTATAGAAGTCTGCGAATTCCTGGTAATGAGATGCTGGAGACTGAACAAAGACTGTTCTGGGCTCCTCTTGTTATGGACAATTAGCATGCCCATCATTATCACCTTAATAACATTTAACTACAAGTAGACCAAGGGCTTCTTTTTCTGTACTTTAGAGATGCCTGTTTAATTGGTGGTGGACCTGCTATGATGGTCAGTGATAATGAACTCACCTTCTCACTTCTTCCCCAGCAGAGTTCATGGCATCAAGTGATGATGAAACTAAGAAATATTTCACTCTCATCGAGATGTGCAATTTTATTTTCACAGCATATTTTAATTTCAGACAAACCTTATCATACTTCACAGTTATAAGTACATTCAAACAATGGTTAGTTTTGCTTTTTGACTTTGCTGTGTTTGACTGTTCACCCATCATGTGTGGTTGACTATTGATATAGAACACAAACCTTTCTTTGTCCATTGACACGGTGCTGGTCCAGTTCTAATCTGTGTATATATAAAAGTCTGATTGATACTTACTTTGTTGATCTTGATTTAAGTTAGGAAAATTTAGGCTTTATGTCCTTCTAGAAAATCAGATTGAAGTTTTCATTCACTAGCCTGTGATGGTAGATATATCAGTTTATCAATCTATTTATCTATCTAAATAGTCATAGGGTCTTACTGTGTAGCCTTGACTGGCCTTTACGTCACATAAATCAATTTACTTCAAAACCTTTTTAATACACTTTATTTAGGTGTGATTTATACCCAGTGCCTTCACACATTTCAATCATAATACATGATAGGTTTTGAAAAAAAAGTAATACAGTTATATAATTAGAACATGTAATATGTTTATCTTCCAACAAAGTTCTTTTCTTCATCACAGTCAGTTTTCTGTTTTTTCACTCTGTTCCTAAAGGCTACATTTTTTATTGCTTTTCTCATCTCTATGACCAAATACAGGATAGACAGAAGTACATAAGGGGAGGACTAATTTTGGCTTATAGTTTAGAGGGTACAAGACACAGGCAGAAGTGGCAGTCTGGTTCTTGTCATTGGGAAAGAATATGAAGTAGCTGATCTTCTCATGCTGTCAGACAGCAAGCAAAGAGATGGATTCAGAGGTGGTACTGGGATATAATGCTTAAGCTGCCCCCACTTGTATGTCAGGCCTATGTGTCATAGGTTCTCCAACCCTCTGTTAAGGCACGACCATCTGGGGAACAAGGATATTCAACTCTAATGCTCCAGCGCTGTCTCTTATACGATCATTCCCATATCATAATGCAAAGTGAATTTAGTATAACTTCAAAAGTCCCGATACTTTTAACAGTCCCAATATTTTTTGAAAGTTCAAATTTTTGAATGCAACTAATAAAACTCTGAAACACAACTAATAAAAACCCGGAGACAGAAATTGGGGTTCAACCTGAAGACCAGAAAAACAAAGCAGCCAGACACTGACTCTTACCTCGACCTCAGTCAAAACTGGTGATCCTGCCTCCAGAATCTCAGAATGAGACTGAGTCTGTGAGCTGTATCCTCCCATCTTATATTCCTCTCTAAGGCTGGGGTTAAAGGAGTGCAGCACTGAATTAAAGGCATGCACTGCCAGGTTTCTATGCAACTAGTGTGGCTACTGGGATGAAAGGTGTGTGTTCTCACTGCCTGCTCTGTAAGGCTGACAAGGGGGACTATTTTACATTCTGATCTTCAGGCAAGCTTTATTTATTAAAATACAAATGGAATGCTACTCCAAGTGTCTTCTAAGACTTTAGGGCAACTTAACTGTGAGCCTTTGTAAAATCAAATGGCCCAGTTCATATTTCTAATGTACAATAATAGAGTATAGAATTGGATAAAGACAGGATGATAAGTAGAAATTCAGCAAGACCACGTTTTAAATGCTGCCACTCTACATATACCATCCAGGACACATGATAGTACCATCTTGGCCCTGAAGGCATTGGGTAGTCCTACCTCTAAAGTCCTATTGCCTATAACAACATGTCTTCCATGTTGGGGTAGCTTGGTCAGTGCCTGAAGCATCCCTTGGTGATGAGCCACATTGAAAAATTGGGCTCCACTTTTAATATTATTCTCTCAGATATCTTCTTCAGGGTCTTTTTTTTTTGCTTGCTAGATAGTGCCTAGGTTCACTTACTCTTTGTTTAGAATCCTGGTTTAAATGTCCATGACCTTAAAAATTTTGTGGTCATCAGGGTAGAGTCTGGGACGCTTTTACCATAACTGCAATGGTCCTATAATTGTTTGGATAGCATGATTTGGCAGAAACATGTCCTCATGTGTTACTGTTCAAGCAGAGAAACTTTGTGTGGTATTTTCTGTCTACTCTTTTTTTAATGCAGTCTCCTTTCACTTAATTGTCACCTTTACACAGGAACAAAGCCTACTGTCCTACTACAGAATGTTCTACCACCTTTTCAGGGCACTCTTCTCTTCAGCAATGACAGCTGCTTTGTTTGCACCCACCTTAGCATAAACTTGCTTCTTTCTTTGCCAAACTTTTGCTTCACCTGTTGATCTGAATTCTCACTATGAATCTCACTAAATGCATGGAGCAGTAAATAGCTGCAGTGGAATGTTATATTGCTTTTAATTTGTCTCCAGCAAATAAGTTAGTGCACTACGTTCAAATTCAGCTTTATGTGAATTTTGAGGGCAAAGGAAGAGTATATATATATATATATATATATATATATATATATATATATATATTCAGCCAGAGTCTTGGCTGGAATGTATCATGAACTACACACTTTTTTTTGTCTTCTAATATCTCCTGACAACATGCTTCACTATCCATATTTGTATCTGTAGTCAGGTTTTCTGGGCTCCCACAAGAATAACCCATTGGACTATGGTTACAGTATTCTGGGTATTCTCCAGTCACAGCTGAAAACTCTTCCACATCCTTTCTGAAAACCAGGTCTAAAGTTATGTAAGCCACAGGGTCAGTTATATCACGACAATAAGCCCATTCCTTGGTATCTACTTTTTCCTTTTAAGTTAACTTTTCATCACTGTGACAGGATGTAAAATATTTATAAAAATATTTTATAGAAGCAACACAAGGAAGGATTTATTATGTCCCACAGTTCTGAGGGTACCGATCATCATGGATAAAAAGACTTGATGGTGGGGCTGGTTTCTGTCTTTGGTGGTGGTGCAAGCATAAGAAGCTGGTCACACCATGGAAATAGATAGGAAGCAGTGTACACTGGATAGAAATGGGGCTAACCCATAATTTAGGTTCCATCCCTACTTTCCTTTATCAGTTAGCAAGATCCTATGTCTTAAATGTTCCCCAGGTTTCCAAATTGTCACTGCCAAAAGACTAAGTGTTCAAGTACATGATTCTACAGAGGATTTTTCACAACGAAAACATTGAACCATGGGTCACACTAGTTCTGTAATTGGGTCTTTCCTAATAATTTAAAAAATAAAATTAACGACTATATTTTCAAAGTGTAACTTCCTTCATTTGACATAATGCATTTAAGATTCTTCTTTATTCCATTATTATTGCTAAGAAATATTCTGTTGTGTAGGTTTGCTCCAATTTGTTTACTCATTCCTTGACAGGTGGGGGATGTGGAATGTATTGCTGTATGTTGTGAATATGTGCTGCTCTCATTGGTTGATAAATAAAGTTGCGTTGGCCTATGGCTAGGCAGGATAGTCAGGTGGGAAATCCAAGCAGAGATACAGGAAAAGGAGGGCAGAGTCTGGGAGATACCAGCAGTCGCCCCAGGAACAACATGTCAAAGCACTACCAGTAAGCCACAGGCCACATGATATTACACAGATTAATAGAAATTTAAATGTAAGAGCTAGGTAGTAATGAGACTGAGCCATCTGTCAAAGATTTATAATTAATATTAAGTCTCTGAGTGATTATTTAGAAATGTCTGTGGGGCCGGGTGGGACAGAGAAGCTTCTGGTTACAAATAGCGTACCAACATGAGACCCTCAAATTTCTATAAAGCCCTAGAAAGCTTAAAAAAGAGCTTCTAGTCACACATAAATCCAGGCAAAAACAGTTTTCTAGTTGTGTCTCTCATGTGGGCCATGATAGATAGACACTGTGGCATGTGGGCTTGAGCACAGCATTGCTGATTACTGCAACAGTATCCAGAGGTGTCTCCAAGCCGTGCAACATGCTGCAAGGCAGATTTAGCTTTTACTCATACAGACAAAAAAAGTTAAAAGATTTGCAGTATAAGAGGTTCAGAAAAAAAAACTTTTAAAATGTTCCAATGTGTTTTGCATTGTGTGTAGGTTTGAGAAAATGGGTATAGGCAGTAATGGAAAAAATAAATAATTTTAAAAATAAAGCAAAGTATTTAAAGAGACAGTAAAAGTAATATAAAGATAAGCCATGTAGAGATAGGAAATAAAACGGAGTTTGGATCCTGTGTGTCATTGTGTTGATTATGAGGGTTTTGATGGCTGACAGGCAAGAGGCAGCTGCTGGGAGACATGGGATTGAAAGAGAGACTGACAAAATAATCTTTTAAAAATGCCTTAATGTTAAGACAGAAGTCAATAAATATATTTGTAAAATGGAGCTTAAAAGATACTTTGCTTTGGAGAAGCAGTGTTGCTTTTGTTCCCACAGGAAACAAGAGCCTATGGATGCATTCTAGGTTAAAAGATGGACCAGATTTGACTAAGAAAGTCCTCCTGAAACTTGACATGTGATATCTATTAACAAAAGTTACAGGTGGCCTTCCCAGGACTTGGCCATTAACACATATTTTCTCAGAGATCCTAAAGATACTTTGTCTACAGACAGCAGGACACAGTTTGGAGAAAATGATTTCCACATTCCCAAGATGTGGAAATCTTGATGGTCTTTGATTATTTGGTAGGTTATAGATGTTTCATATATTTAGGGAAGGTATGATGATACAAATTCAAAGTTAATTTTGTTATATTGTGTATATGTTTCTATTCTTGTTTAAATGATTTTTGTATGTTGCTCCAAATTTAAGGTTATTTTTGATATACTATATATATATATATATATATATATATATATATATAATGTTTCTACTTCTATTTAAGATATTTTGTATATTGATGCAAATTTAACATTGTTGTCCTTAAACTATACATCTGTTTCTATTTTGCTTAAGGTATTACATATATAGTTCATACATATACAGCTTGTTTAATTATACAATCTAAAGTTTTAGTCCTTAAAAGCTAATAAGATTAATAAAGAAATGTAGACTAATAGTGAGCCATATCTATTAAATTTATAGTAATTAGTGAGGTTTTCAAGGTAATACAGATGTGTATTTTAGAAGATAAGTAACCTTCAAACCCTTCAAAGACCTACAGAATATGGCATTTAAGATGTTTTAAAAGTTTTAGACATTTCTCAATGCAAGACACAGCTGCTCCTGGCAGTACCAATTACTTTAAAGAGGATGATGAGCATTAAAGAATCTCCTTATGGAGTTTGCTTTTAGTGTGACAAGATTAGTCATATGAACAAGGAGCTGTTCTTTCCTGAACTGCTTGACAGTATGTTTTATAAACTGTACATGTGGGGCCTACAGGAAAATGACCACTGAACTTTATCAAAACAAGGCAGAATGATCCTTCAACATTTCTGCTTCACAGAGGAAACTGCTAGACATTCTGTAGGATACAGAAAAAAGTGACTGACAAGCTGCTAATATAAGTGGGACAGTCTTTCAAATTTCCTGCTTCACTAAAAAGTCTTATAGATACTATAGGCTTTTAGACTCAAGATGGGTGCCCCACTGTTACAAAGAACTGTGACTGTCCAGGTAGCCAGATGTCTGTCTTTGTAGACAGAGGTTGTGTTTCATTTCCTGGCTGCCCAGACCTGAATAATCCATAGAAACTGTATTAATTATAACACTGTTTTGCCAATGACTTAGGCATATTTCTAGCTATCTCTTACATCTTGAATTAACCCATTTCTACTAATCTGTGTATTACCTTGAGGCTGTGGCTTACCAAAAAGTTTCTGGTTGTTTCTTTCTCCTTCAGCAGCTACATGGCATCTCCCTGATTCTGCCTATTCTCTCTATATATCTCTGTTCAGATTTCCCTCCTGGCTTTACTCTGCTAAGACATTGGATGAAACAGCTTTATTAATCAACCAGTAACAGCAACACATATACAGAAGAACATCACACATCATGCCATTTCTAGAGTTTTGGAATTTGCTTGAAATGCATTTACTGTTTACTCAAGTATTCTTCTGGGGTCTTTGAGGGAGTTAAAGTCTATAATTATAGCTTTCCTTTGTTATGATAAAAGATAAAATTAGATATGACATTTTACTCACAAAGATAAAATATTTTCTTTACTTATATCAAACACAAATAGACCAAATATTGTAACTGTTGTTCTTGCTTGATAACTGTTTTTTATATAATTTTACTATGTTAAAGTTAAAACCTTTCTTTTTGATTAGATAGAAAAGGGGAAATGATGTCTTTCTTTATGTTGTGAATATGTGTTACTCTCATTGGTTGATAAATAATATTGCTTTGGCATATGTCAAGGCAGGACAGAGTCAGGTGGGAAATCCAAACAGAGATACAGGAGAAGAGAAAAGGGCCCACTTGTTTGTCCCATCTGTCCGGCTAGCTTAGCCCTGAAATAACCACACAGAAATTGAATTAATTAAATTACTGCTTTTCCCATTATCTCTAGCCTCTTATTGGCTAACTCTTACATCTTGATTTAACATATTTCTATTAATCTGTATATTGCCACATGACAGTGGCTTGCCAGGAAAGATTTGGCATGTCTGTGTCTGGTGGCTGCGTGGCATTTCTCTCCTATTCTGTCTCTCTTCTTCCCAGCATTCAGTTCTGTCTTCCCTGCCTATTTAAGTTCTGCCCTATCAACTAGGCCAAGGCAGTTTCCTTATTCATTAATCCATGAAACCAACACACAAACAGAAGGGACTCCTATACCAGAGAAGAAGGGTAGAGTCTGAGAGACACCAGCAGCCACCCAAGGAGCAACATGCCAAACACCTTTGATAAGCCATGGGACACATGATAATACACAGATCAATAGAAATGAGTTAATTTAAATGGAAGATCTAGTTAGTAATAAGTCTGAGCCATTGACCAAACATTTATAATTAATATTAATTCTCTGAGTAATTATTTAAAAATAGCTCCAAAACTGGGTGGGACAGAAAAGCCTCTGGTTACACTCAAGTACATGATCTTATGGAGGCTTTTTCACAACCAAATATCAAGGTATATTGCATTTGCTTATCAAAGAATGTTTTGATTTTTTCTTTTAAATTTCAACTATGTATATAAAGCTTTTATGAACTCTTGGTGTACTGGTTTCTGTATGAACATATATTTAGAACCTTGGATAAGTAACTATTCATTTAATTGCAGAATTAAGAAGAATTTATTTAGTTTTGAAAAAAAGGATCTGTCTTCCAAAGTGGCTGTTACATTTACATACCTATCAGCAGTGGCGGATAGTTACTGTTGCTCCATTCTTACATTGACTAGTTGGCCAGTGCTCTGAATTTGGTTCATTCTAACTGCTGTGTGGCAATATTACATTGTTGTTTTATGTCTCACTGTTGACATTTGACATGAAGTTTTTTTTTCTTATTCTTCTTTACATTTAACTATATTGTCAGCTGAACATAGTGGTTTGAATAAGAATGTTTCCTGTCGTCTCAGATGTTCTGAGTGGTTGGTCCTCAGGTGGTGGTGCAGTTTTCATTGGCTTAGGAGGTGTGGATTTCCTGGAGGAAGTATGTCACTAAGGGTGGGATTTGAGTTTTCAAAGCCTTGTATCATTTTTGTTGAGCTCTTTCTGCTTCCTGTTTGTGGTTTGTGATATGTGATCTTAGTTGTTTCTGATGCTGTGTCTATTTGCTGCTGCCACAGTTCCCTGTCATGATGGATTTTAACACCTGTAGAACTGTCAGCCCAAATAGACCCTTCCTTTTAAAAGCTGCCTTGATCATGGTGTCCTTGTCACAGCAGAAGAAAACTGCTACACCGAAACTTCTGTCAAGGTCTTTCATCCATTTTATACTTGAATCGTTCAGTATCTTATTTGCATGTGTGTGCGCATGTGTGTCATGGATTTTGTATATGTCCTCATGTGTGTACATTTCTATAAATGTACATGTGTGCATATGTGGGGAGGCTGGAGGTAAGTACTGAGTCTCTTCCTCTATCATGCTTTGTCTTATTTTTTGAGACAAGATTTCTCACTAAACTTGAGTTTACTATTTGCCTAGTATTCTCCTGTCTTTATTCTCCCAGTATTCTCTTCTAGTATTCTCTCTTTTTATTCTAGGTATACACTGCTACATGTTTTTTTTTTTTTCCTAACACAGGTCTTGGGGATCTGAACTCAGATACTCATGTTTATACGAAGGATTTTACCATTAGGCCATCTTCCTGACTCCTTCACATAATTATCTTAGAATTGAAAGAGTTCACTCCATATATATCCAATACATTTAAAAAATGTCTTCAAGTCTATGGTTTGTGTTTTCTTTCTTTTGGTATTGCCACTTTCTAGGAAACTTTTAATCTTAATGAATTTTAGCTTCTCAAGGATTTCTTTCAAGGCTTGTGCCTTTGGTGTGTATCTCAAAAGTTATCCCTGTACCCAAGGTCATTTTATCATCCATGTGATGCGTAGTTGGACAATTTACACTAAGGTCTAAGATCCATTTGAGTTTGCTTTTGTAAAGGGTTCAAAATCTGTCTGTGTACTTTTCTTTATTTCCTCCTAGGTGGATATCCAGTTGTTTCAGCACAAGTTGTTTTCTGCATTGTCTTGCCTTTGCTTCTTTGACACATATCAGTTGGCTATACTTATGTAGGATCATCCATTTTGTTACATGTTATTCTTATAGCAAGACTTATTACTCACGGGGAGAGGTTTGAAAGTAAGAAAGTGTTTTTTTTTCTTTTTCTTTTTTTTTCAAGAAAAAGCTGCAAATTGATGGCTTTCACTTGAACTTGGCTGTTCATCTTTGCTATAATTTATTTTCTGTCATTTGTGAAGTTATTGCTGCTTGTAACATCAACAGTTCAGAGAAATGTGAAAAATAAACACCGATTAGGTGAGAAAGTTTATTTGGCTTTTAATATCAAAGATGAAAATGAAATAAAATTATCTGAAGTAGCCGTAGTAATTTTTTCATAAATAAAAGAACAGTATTGTGAGACTCACAATTTAATTCAAATTAAATGCCTGTCACATGTGATGTGTGTGATACAGTGACCATAGGACAGAGTCCTTCTGAGAAACTCTCAGTCTCCAGTGATTGATATGAACAGACAGATTAGAGCTAAGCTGGTACTTTATATGTTTGCAGCTCACTAGGAAAAACATAAGTGATTTTGAAAATATTTTTAATGTGTTATATGGCTTGTGTGGGAGTAGGCTATTGGAAGCTTCAGACTTCATTTACAAAATGGTATAGTTCTGACTGTTTTAAAGATCCACTTTGTTTTAGTTTTCAGTCAAGACATTTAAGGAGAGATTTCATTATGAAATACTCTATGATGAGCTTTTAGAGAGGTGGAAAGTGGCCAATGAACACTAATTAGTGGCTAAGTTATTATAATAAAAGAGAGACAAATTACCCTCATGGTCTAAAATAATTATAAAGCTGAGTCATTGCTGCACTGAAATGCTGAGCCTAAGTGTTGCTTGATCTTTTTGTTCTAATTAAGATTTTATTTATTTTCAGTATCTTGTAAGTAGACTGAGAACAGATCACCAGAAATGGGCCATTATACAGCAATGTCATTTGAACTTTTGAAAGACAAAGTAATTCTTGATGTGGCAGAAATCCACACAATGCCCAGGCTCTCTTTAATAAACTTGCAAACAAAGGCAGCAATAACATCTTTAAATCACTTTCTCAAATGCATCTCAGCTGTGGTTCTGATGAATACACGTTTTACCACTGAGTGTGTAATAAGTAGGGGAAGTATTTCCAGGAGGCAGAATGGTCTCATTAAAACTCAATTCAGAGAAACACAAACAAAAAGAAAAGGGAGAAAAAAAACCACCTAGTCTCCAATCCAGTTAATAAGGCATCAAACAACTTTGAAGAGATACTATGTCCCGATTTTATTAAGTCTAGTATGTTATGAGCAAATATGTTCGATAGTCTGCATTTGGTCCTTGATTTAGAACAGCAAATCTACTTACGTTTTTGTTATATAGTATTCATTAGCATATATATTACTGCATATATATATACATACATACATACATACTTACATATACTATTACCTAGAAGTTCTTTTTTGTTGTTTGTTTCTCTGTGTAGCTCTGGCTGTCCTGGAATACCTTGTAGATAGGCTGGCCTCAAATTCATAAAGATCTGCCTTTCTTTGCCTTCCAAGACCTGGGTGATTAGAGATGTGTAACACCACCACTGCGGATATCTGGGAGTTTTAGCGGAGGCTCTGGCACGGTATGTCAGGGGAACTGATATATTTAAACAAAGCTTTGATTTGATGATGTGTGAGTCAAAATAGTTGGTACTCATAGGACCTGGAAACGGAACAATCAGAAAATATGATACCTGCGAACAGTGAAGATGGCAGTTCTGGTACTGGCCAGGTGGATGACAGTTACGGTTGTCCCACAGGTGTGAGGATTTCGTTAACACAGAAAAGACCGTTTCAAAAAGCGAGTTGGCTTGTGTAACAATCACTGGCATGTAAAAAAATAAAAAAAAAATGAGACCGATATTGGAGGAGTGTCTTGAATCAACATCTTCACCAAGTGAGTTTGAAGAAATGGAAAGAGCCAGTTCTTGGAGAGATTTTAGGTCTCAGTCACTTACTTATTTTCTAAACTTGATGCAAATATTTTTGGTTTTATATGCATCAAGTATTAGACTTAGGACATGTGTCCAATCATAGACATGGTATGGGAATTATGATTTGATATAGTTTTCAAAAGATAATTCTATAAGGAGGAAGATCACTTATTAGGCCAATCATATGGTTATATTTTGGTTAATGATGGAGACAGCCATTAGAAGTACACTATTAGGTGATAATGTTGTTGAACAAACATCATAGTTTATTTGTACAATCTGTGGTGACTGTGAAACCAACAGAGGACATAGAGGGAGTAGGCAAGAATAAAGCCTGAGAAACAATAGCCACTTGGGAAGAGAGGAGATAGGTGAGTATGTCAGGAGACCATGAGATCTGTCTGTGA
Source organism: Arvicola amphibius (assembly GCF_903992535.2). Classification (NCBI taxonomy): domain Eukaryota; kingdom Metazoa; phylum Chordata; class Mammalia; order Rodentia; family Cricetidae; genus Arvicola; species Arvicola amphibius. The sequence goes on from NC_052047.1 coordinate 18,966,667, forward strand.
GTGGTTAATTGCTGAGCTGACCCCACATCCCAGGTTACACAACTCTTAGCAAAGACCTGCTTGTAATGCCCTGATATATCTCTTCCTAATTCTTGTTTGTAGCTCATTTGTCACTGCAAACCAAACCAAAACCAAGGGGAGGGAGTGTGCATATGTCTGCATGCACGTGCGTGGAAAGAGAGAAAGAGAAATGTGGTCAGATCTTTAATTTTTTTGACTGGTTTCACTGCCCAATAGTGTTTATTTGGATTTGTTTAAATTATTCTCTGACCATATTTTCTCATGTATTTGAGACTGTAGAGTTCTTGAGCTTAGAATGCCTTTTGGTCTCTTTTAAACATTCCTGGTGATGGGCAGGCTGACTAATGCTTGAAGAAGGGACAATGGGATTATGTTTCTCTTGTATATGGTCTTCCTGCTGTAATTATCTTAACAGCATTTCCCAGGGTCTGATAGCTTCCACTTCAGCTTTTCCCTTTGACATCAAATGCAAACCCTGCAGTAGCCTTATGTGTCTCTACCCTTTACTCTTCCCACTGATTGCCATATCTCATTGCTTCACTTCAAATTTGCAGCTTTCACTCTCTCCCTCCACAGCTGCTCTAGATGTTACCCGAGTGATTGTCGTCATCACGACACTTTGCCTGTAAGCAGTTCATCTGCTCCAGTTTTGCCCACCTGCTACTGTCCAAATGATCTCTGTTTTAGCATTTCCCTTCTTACCCTTCAATACCACATGGGCTTTCTGTTTTCTGAAGAGTCAAGCTCATGTTCCTTATCCGTGTTAGGTGTTTAAGTCCTGAGTGATTTTGTTTTCCTCGTTTCATTCAGTGTGTCTGATTTTCTTTTCCAGTTCTTTAAGGTTTTCAGAATTCTCTTCTCACAACTATTTCAACTACTACTGCAAGCCAAATCATTTGTCTTGGAAGAGGTATTCAACCTATAAGGAAAATATGAATTTTGGGGGACTATTTCTTGTTTAAAATCTGGCTCAATTACTCATGCTCTATATTTATAACATTGGATGTTGTTTAACAAAATTAATGAGCAGTGCATATGAATTTTTTTTATTCCATTGGCTTCCCTAAAACACACATATACTAAACCCAAAGAGAACATATAAAAAATGATCCAGTGATGCCCTTTAAGTAGATGCAAGGAAAATGCTTGAGCCAATAGGGGGAATGGAAAAATGCCCTCTAGTACAAAAATGCCTATTTATACTTTGACCTCTCACTTTGTGTCATGTGGTATTAATGTGTAAGCAGCAGGAGGCTCAACATGAAAAACAGCAATCGAGTTAGTAAGCACCAGTTGCCATGTGAGCGGAGACCTGTTTCTGTCATGGATCTTGGCAAAGATCAAACCTGAGATCAAAGGCTTTGATAAAAATATGACTGAGTTTAGCAGCCAGTAACCTCTTCCCACTGCCATAGGGAGTAGCTGGGGCAGTCTGCTGCCTGAGGTGTGCCTCATACACGAGTCCACACGAAAGCTGCTGCTTAGTACTGAGGTCAGCCTGGATAGCCATGATGATGATAGAGGAGTTGAGGTGCCGGGCTCCAGCAGACACCACGCTATTAAGGCAGTCAAGCTTGCCGTGATCCCAGACAGATGTGACAGCAGCTGGGGAAAGCTGCAGGAGCAAAACAAGCAGCAGTGGTTTCAAAGACAGCTGAAAGATTCCAGCCTCGGATCAGTGATGTTTGTGAAGCTCTCAGAGAGGAGACAGGCTTGAGTATCTAATTTCTGTATCTGCCATTATCGTTTGAAGGGTGCAGTGTTAGCCTACCCTGATTATTTCTTATGCTTACACTTAAAAACACCCAAAGTGCACGTTTCCTTGGGTCTAGCACAGGTAGTAAATACATGGTATATACCACAAATATTTGTTGATGGAGATGTTAAAGGCTCTTGTTGCCAAGCCTGATGATCTGAATTTCATCCCAGGGATCCACACAATGAAAGGAAAGAACTGACTTGCAATTTGTCCTCTGACTTCCGCACAATTAGTCCTCTGACTTCCTTGGACTGCAACTCTTCTCTCAATAAATAAATAAAAGTGTAACGAAAATCATAAAAATTGTCGATAGATGGAACAAAAGGAAATGGAAAGGAAAATAGGTCAGAGGGCTAAAACTTTCTCATAGTGTATAGTGTATCTTTAATGGGGTTGCAGCTCTATATCCTGACTTCTACCATGTTTAACTGATTATATCTATTTTGAAATTTCATGCTCCCTAGATTCTTGAGGAACTGTCCTTGAATAAAGATGAGGAAATCGAACAATCACAAGATTAGTTAAATGGGTTATTAAATATCACATAGCTAGATTATACTTTTGTCTCTCATAGCTTATGTTGAACAATTGATTGACTAGTTGATTGATATGAGTAGTCACTGCTTCAATCATCAATCTAATTACCGATAGTGGGAAAATTCAAACAGTAGTTGGACAAGAACTAGTATTGGTTATCTTCAAGACAAGATCCTAACTAGGCCAGTCAAGAATATGGCAAAGCCATGAGGAACACAAACAGGGTCACAGAGTAACTGAAACTCAATATGGATACAGATTTTAAAGCTATACAGAGCGCTGGGTCCCAAACATGGACCAAAATAATGTATACAATTATTTATTGAATGCTTTGGAAGGCATTTTCTAAGCAATTTAAAGTCCTGGCCAATTGTCCTTCATCAAAATAAAGGAAAAACATGAAGACACGTTCTGAACATGAGTATGTGCTCCACAGGAGGCAAATTACTTGAATTTATGTTTACTACACATTTTTTTAGTAGTGAGTTGCTTAGAAAAGCCCTATATACTTACCACTAAGTTTTTTAGTGATGACTTAAAAAGTAAAAACAAAATATCAAGTTAATTCTAATAATAAAAACTATAGGCAACTAAGGAATGCTGAGATTGGGGAGAACAGTCCTTCCCCCAGGGAAGAGCACACCCATTGGTTCTCCAATCCCAAATGGTCAGCACTGAAAACACATACTGAGCAGGTTATATTTAGGAACACACACACACACACACACACACACACACACACACTGACATATGCATATATGTACATAGAAACAAACTATGTGGCGATGTAGTGTCTCCATTATTAGTTTTGTTAAACCTTAGCTTTTTATTTCTTTTTGTTCTATTATTCCCTAGTCATGGGGCAGAGAAGAGGGGAAAGTGAGCTATTGCTTCTTAATTTGGGGCAAATTAGCATTAAAAGAGACAGTAAAGCAAAAAAATATGTCAAACTTTGGTGGCTACGTTTATCATGTCAAACAGGATACCTGTTTATCAGGTCCATTAGTGATGCTAGGAAGTGAAGCGGTGGCGTGTAACCCTACAGCCTGTGTAAGTGAGGCAGGCCACCATCAGGCACAGCCATGGTGGGGGAAGTAGCTCCTGTAACGAAGAAGCCAAGGCAGCGTTTACTGTGACTGATTTCCTCACACGGGGGAGGCCAAGCTCAGCTGCACTGGTGGTGGCTGTGAGGCTGGAGTCCCCACAATGTGGGGTAGATTCATAGCGATGCTGCACTGACAGCGTGGTCCGTGGAAATAGATGCAGCTATGTAGAGAAGCCTTTTACTGAAGGAACAAGAGAGAAATGAATAACATGAGGGCGTAATCCCCCCTATCTTCAATTTAAATATAATCTATTAAGGGAAAATAAGGCATAAACAAGGGGGATTTTAAGTATGTAGGAGTAAAAGTGTGTAACAACGTTAAAATAATGCTAAACAGAACTAGAATACCAAGAATACTGCCAGGCATTGTGGCGCCTGCTTTGGATTACAACACATGGGAAGATAAAGTAGAATGATCATCTTGAGTTGAAGGCCATCCTCCACAACAGAGTGAGATTAGCCTTGACTAGAAAGAGACACTGACTCAAAAACAAAACAGAAGCAAAAATAAAAACACTAAAACCCTCAAAGCAGTAGCAATAGTAACTACAGACCTAAAACAAAACCAACCCTGGAACACTATTCATGGCTAAGTTAACTATCTGCAGTTCATATAAAATAAAGGAGATGGCTGTGCGCTGTATTCATCAGGGGAGGAGGCAAACTAAGCTGAGCCTTAGGGTGTTTTTCTTGAGTCGGTATAGCAGATTCAGGTCAGCTAGCAAATGTGTGCACAGCTCTGCTCAAGGTGCTTTCCTTTTACGTGCCAGTTTCAAGTTCTTCAATGCATGGAATGTGGGTGAAGATATCAAAGCAAAATGTCTAGCTTATTGTTATAGGAGCTATTAGAATGAAATATTGATATGGAGTTTTATGTTATTGAAATGTTTATGATTTTACTACCTCTTAAATAATAACTATGTGAGAAGGCCAAGGGGATCCTAATTATCTCCCCTTTACAGAAAAGTACACTGATGATCTAGAGGTTAGTCCACTTGTCCAGATGACGGTGGTGAGTGGTCCCCAGTTTTGGGATCTAGGTACCCTTAGATATGCCCTTAGATATAGGGCTGTCTCCATCATATTTCAGTATATATTAGATGTAGGAGTTCTTAAAATGCTGAACTGTTAATGCTTTGATCTACTGACTGCACTATTGAAAGTGATTAGTTTGAACTAAATCTAGGCAACATTTGTTAATAAACATAATTGACCTTTAACTGCCTCCATTTTTTCTGGGGTTTCTTCACATTCCTTGCCAAAATCAAACTCCTGGTGTATTCATAATTTCCCCCAAATGTCTATAGCCTTCTGTTCTTGGCCTAAAAAAGCAACTTACTTCTTAACCGTCTTGCCCACTTACAGTGTACCTGCCTCTTGTCTCATTTTTCTGGACGTGCCAGTTTGTAACAGATGCTAATGAACAGTTAATTTACATTAACCTTGCCTAACATTTCAGTCTGGAATTTTTTACTTTATAATAATCTAAAGATAATCAAAAGCATCAAGTGAGTTATTTTATTTTTTATGCTACGGAAAGACCATTGTTTTATTTCAAGGAATTTTTAATTATGTAGAAATCTTGAGGCTTAAACAATACGCATCATTCTGCTTCTGGAATGTGTGGCCGTATGCATGCAAAGCGGTCTTTGACTTCTTTTGGGATTATGCATAAAAGAATCCGATAGCTACTGATACATGTCTGCTTTTCAATTCAGTTGGAACTTCATCCAAAACAGAGGTGAATACCTGCAAATAAAAAGAACTTATTGATCATTTGAGGATGGCATACAGCCACAAACCTAATTGCCTCGTTTATTATTTGCCTCTAATTGATTTATGCTCCCTCAGCAATCTCAGGCAATTACCAGGTAGTAGTATTTCACAGCTACATATTTCTACCAGAAATCTTACAATGATGACAATTTTATGAAAATATTGTTCATTTTAATTGGAGCATCATATTGAAGGTTGGTAAGTCTTGGCTGTATTATTTCCTCCAAAGCGGCTTACTAAGTGATCTGAGGCATGCTATTTTAGCCCCGTTTTTCTTGCCTGTGAACCAGGGATAATGCCACATGACTCTGCACCAAGCATGTGGTGAGGATCAATTAGATAAATATCAGTGGATCCCCCTGAGCTCCTTAGGGTTGAGAAGTCCATCCACCCAACTTATTACTGTCATTATCATTATCATACCATTTCATCCGGATCATAAATAAAATGCAGAGATGTTCAAGATTGAAAAGATGTCTTTGGCTTGCCAAATCCAACCCCATAACCTCACTAAGTAGCAGGTCAAGGCAACGGAAGTCTCTTGACAGGAGGCATCGAATGGATTAAACTGATACTTCACTTGATCATAGCCAAAAGGTTTGTGGAAACGGGCTTAATAGTATTTACTTGGTGGGTGTCCAGAACAGCTGTCCTTTCTTGTTGCAGGTACCAGAACCAAAGCCAAAGTCAGTTTGGATTTAGCAAATCCAATTATTCCTCGGGATTTGCTTGCTTCCAAGGCAGCACTTATCATAATCACTTGCTGATAATGGACACCCTGTTAAGTTGATACTAGATACTTAGAACCCGAGCCAAGGATCAATCTTCTTTCTTAAAAATCACCGTTTCAACTTCATATATATAAGGCTTATGGGCCACGTTTTACATTTAGAATGAGAATTTGCCTTTGATAACCTTAACACCTAACACCCGATTCCAGATCCTTACCTTTGGATAACACCTCTACAAAGAATTGCATTTTTATCATTTCTGAGTGCACAAAACAACTCTTGATTAGTGTTTTTTTTTTTCTCATCTGCAAGAGCAAAAAGGGAATTCAGAGGACATCCTAATTAAAAATGAAAATGAACCAGCACGCAAATAGCTTATGGTGGAATGTAAAACCCCATGAAAAATGAATATAATCTTTCTTGAGCAGGGTGAGCTGTGTGTGCGTTTTTTAATAATCCAGAACACCTGGATATTTCCCTGCCAAATAGAAGGCAGGGACGGAAGGGGAAAGTGACCTTGGAATAAGGAAGGATTCATGTACAGAAGGAGGATGCCTGAGTGAGCAGACTAACTGGCGGTTGAAATTAGAAAACCCTTCCAATCATATGAGGTAGAGAGAGTATGTGCGGCGGGCAAAGTGACTGAAATGACATTGGCAGCTTCAGTGGCTGACAAACAGTGAGCCTGAGATGGTGACATGCAGATTTTTTTTTTTTTTTTTTACTTTACAGAAGGGAAATGCCCAGATAGAAGAGGTGTTCTTGGTTTGGGAGTGTATGATTTTATTATGAACCTGTTTTAAACTTGTAACTAATTCATATTTATTTGTGAGTAGCTATTTTCTTTCTTTTAATAAGCAACCCTGCTTTAGTATACTAGTTTGAAAAATGCTTCTTTCATAAAGAATATGAGTGTTCTGAGATTAAGAAAAAAAATCTCTCTTGCCTGTTTATGCCACATAGAAGATAATTCAGTCACTGATTTGGCTAATTGAAGGTTCACCAAAGAATATTTTTTTGGGGGGGGTATGTTAGAGGCTTTTTCTCTGTCAAATTCTGTCCTTATATTCTAAAGTTCTCCAGAATAAGACTATTTTTTTTCCAGTGAGGCTTGTTTGACTCATATTGACCCCCTTTCTTTTGTTCCTGTTTTCCATTGCTGACCTTTGCCCCGGCTTCCAACTTTGTAGTCTTCCACAGTCACAGAGCCTGGCTCACTCAGCCTTTCAGGGACTGTCCCAATTTCTCCCTGTAATTTCACAAATCTCTGAAGTAAATGCTTGAGGCATTCAAATAATGTTCACTGTATACTGCATAGCCTGTCTGGCAACTGTATAGAATTCCTGAGTCAATTGAGTATTGAAGTTTTGAAGGATGTTATGGTACTTATGCACATGAAATTTATGAGTCTCAGAACTTAAGTAAGTCCACCTTTTTATAGCTTGTGAGTGCTTCATTTTAGTCAGTAACTAGGTCTTCATAATGAAAGTGCAACTCTGTATAATGACATCACAATTAGGACTTTAAAAATGTATAGTGATTATGATCCACCTTTTTTCATCCTTCTTATAGTTAACTGTAAATGCTTATTAAATGTCTGCTCTATTCATACTTTTCATCTTTTCTTGTTTATTGAGTTTGTACCAGGAATAAAAGTATTCTGAAATGAACCAAAGAGTTTATGTTTAAACAGAGTCATTTCAGAGATTTTTTAAAAAAAATTATTTTGAATTTTATGTATATGATTTTTTTCTGCAAGTGTTCAAGAGTACCACATTCCTGGTCCTGAGGCCAGAAGAGGGTGCTAGATCCCAGGAGCTGGAGTTATAGATGGTTTTGAGCCATGTTATAGGTGCTGGGAACTGAATTTGGGTCTTCTATAAGCATAACAATTGACCTTAACCACTAAGATGTCTCTCCAAGCCCTCAAATATTTTTTCCATAAAAATAGTACTAAGAATGTTATGAAGGAGACAGGTAACACCATTACATTAAATTCATAAATATCTGTATCTAGGATATACTAATATTATTTATTCTTTATTTTTCAGGAGCTAAAATATGATATCCAGAGAGAGATTATTATTATGTTATTAATAATGTTATCAGTATTATTCTAAATATGAAAATGCCATTGTGGACCAACCTTTTATGGATGGAGTTTTCTGAGAGGAAGTTGAAGGCAGAGGAAACTATTATTTATGTGATAGGGACCCCTACTTTTTCACCCATGCATGCCCTACCCCTGGACTTGCTTCTTTACTTGTAAAAAACTATGTTTATTTTACTTTTTATTCAATAAAGTGAGGACATCTTGCCAAAGAGAGGAAGTTCTTTAGTAACTTTTGACTTGTTCCTAATATGTATTTATTTTATTCTAGTTTTAGAAGAGGGACAGACCAGGCATTTTGCTTGCTTGTTTGCTGCTTTTGACAGGTTTTAAAGACTCATCAGTAAAGACTGACAAGTTACTGCTTTCTCCCTCCACTCATCTACAGACACAGTCATAACCTCGACCAAACTGGAGTAGTAGATATCAGGGATACATACATTTTAATATTTTTATGCATAGAAATTATAAAGGCCAGTTCCTATAGCCATACTGATGAATTTCTTGCATATCACCATAGAACCTCCACCTGACGATAGATGAAGAAAATGACAGAGCCCCACATTGGAGCACCGGACTGAGCTCCCAAGGTCCTGATGTGGAGCAGAAGGAGAGAGAACATGAGAAAGAAAGTCAGGACCGTGAGGGAACCTCCAGCTGGCGACAGATGGGGAAGGTGACTGAGCCCCACATTGGAGCACTGGACTGAGCTCCCAAGGTCCTGATGAGGAGCAGAAGGAGCGAGAACTTGAGGGAGAAAGTCAGGAACGAGAGGGGTGCGTTCACTCATGGAGACGGTGGGACAGAACTAATGGGAGATCACCAACTCCAGTTGGAATGGGACTGATGGATCATGCGACCAAACCCGTCTCTCTGAATGTGGCCAACAGCGGGGGCTGACTGAGAAGCAAAGGACAATGGCTCTGGGCTCTGATTCTTCTGCATGGACGGGCTCTGTGGGAGCCTTCTCAGCTTGAGCGATCACCTCCTGGACCTGGGGGGAGTTGGGAGGACATTGGTCTTAGCATAGAGTGGGGAACCCTGATGGCTCCTTGGCCTTGAGAAGGAGGGAGGGGAGGTATGTGTGGAGGGGAGGGGAGGGAAGGGGGAGAAGGAGGGGAGGGAAGGGGGAGGAGGAGGGGAGGGAGGGGGGAGGAGGAGGGAAGGAGATGGAAATTTTTAAATATAAAAAAAAATAAACCATGGGAAAAAAAAAGAGAGGAAAGAGTATAAGTGATAAAGCAATAAAATTATGCAATAAACTGTCTTATTAGAAAAAAAAGAAATTATAGAGTATTTGGAATTATAAAAACATTATCTATCTGTCTGTTTGTCTATATATCTATATATCTACCTATCATCTTTTATCAAAGAAAAAAGTATTAACTCTTCTATACATTTAGAATCCACTCTGCGGATTTTCCTTTGTGAGTAAGGAGTGACTTTTTTGTCTATTTTTATTGTACTCTTTTCTGATTAAGTATGAAATGGACCCCTGTGTATCTTCTGTTATTTCCATTTCATCTGATTTACAATGTTGTTCACATTTTAATGAAAGTGACTGGCATTTTTAATAAGAATTAAAAATACTCAACATCACCTTGGAAATGCCAACAAAACAAAGTTAATTGCTTTAAAATATTTCTGCATTTATGGTCAGGATTATATGAGGAAAACTGTTTTTGTTTTGTTTTTATTTTGTATAACCCTAATGAATTTATAAAGAAATCCTCATAGATGCTATACAACTAAATTAACAAGAAAACATGAGTATCTATTTGTGCAAATATCTTTGTTATAGAGGTTTCCTCTTAAATATATCTTGGGTTTTATGTCTTATATTTTCTTTTCTTTTTTAAATTTATTTTAATTTTTTAAAAAATACTATCTTTTCTCATTTTATATACCAATCCCAGTTCTCACTGCCTCCACTAGTCCCACTCCATCCACCTTCCTCCCCATCCTACCCTCCATCCACGCCTCAGAGAGGGTAAGGCTTCCCATTGGGTTTCAGCAAAGTCTAGTACATTGCTTTGAGGCAGGACCAAGGGCCTCCCCACTATATTTAGACTGAGCAAGGTTTCCCTCCAAAGGGAATGGGTTCCAAACAGCCAGTACACCCAGTATTGATAAATCCTGGTCTCACTACCAGTGGCTGCATAGTCTGTCCCAGTCATACAACTGTCACCCACATTCAGAGGACCTAGTTTGGTTCTATGCTGGTTCCCTTCCTGTCAGGCTGGAGTTGGTGAGCTCCCATTAGCTCAGGTAAGCTATTTCCACGGGTATCCCCATCGGGGTCTTGACCTCTTTGCTTATATTCTCATTCCTCCCATTCTTTGACCTTATTTTCTTATGGTATTGACAGTTAGCTTTCCTTTCTCACATTAGAGCAATAGAAAGTGGAGAAGCCACAATTATCAGTATAATTGCATGGTTTCTAGCTTAAAATGAGCTCTATGTTCCTTGGACTCAAACTAATTTATTAATAACTGTCAATCAGAGTTTTTATTAATGTCACTATTTGAGGTTACTAACAAGTAGTTGATTGACCGTCTATATCACAGGTCAGGCACTGAGCATATAAAGAATAGAGTGTAGACCTTGCCTTTAAGTAGTTTATTGTCTAGTGGGGTTGATATAAATCAATGTGTTCTGTTTCCATCTGTTTTAGTCTGTTCTACTGGTCTGTTATAGTCACTGTACGATTGCTGTGAAGAGATATCATGATCAAGGTAACTCTAATAAAAAAGAAAGCATTTAATTGGGGTCTTGCTTACAGTTTTAGAGAATCAGTCCATTATGATCATGGCAGGAAGTATGGTATCAAGAATGGTCCTGGAACAGTAAGTGAGAGCTACATCCTCATCTATAGACAGAGAAAGAGAGAGAGAGAGAGAGAGAGAGAGAGAGAGAGAGAGAGAGAGAGGGAGGGGGGGAGAGGGAGAGGGAGAGGGAGAGAGGGAGAGAGGGAGAGAGGGAGAGAGGGAGAGAGGGAGAGAGAGAGGCACTGGGCATGGGCCTTTGAAACTTCAAAGTATACCACACAGTGGAACACTTCTTCGAACAAAGCGACACCTTCTAATCAGTCTTAACTTTCTCAAGTAATCCCACTGCCTGATATCTAAGCATTCGACGACAAGAACATATGGGGGACATTCTCATTCAAACCACCACAGCCTCTGATTTTACTCCAATCTAAAGAAATCCTATCTAAGTTTTAATACACAAATCTGATTTCATTGCAAAATATGTCTTTTTGCAATTCTGAAGTGGTAATTGGGGAAAGATTTTGTGACAATTTTCAGGTTACAAATCAAATAATAACTCCATCAAAAAATACTTATGCTACTAAGCTATTCTGTTTGTAGCCTAATTGACATTAAAAATTGGTTTGCACTATGGAAAAATACTGGCCGTGGTGAATTTTGGGATGGTTTTATATATAATTTTTTGATAGTATTTAATTTTTATTCAAACTGACTAAGTTTGTGTTAGCAGTAACAGTTACACAGGTTACTAAAACATAGAAATCGCTTGGTGAATTGTCATACTCTTTATGTTTTCTACACAACTATACAGGATACGATATGGGGGCATTCCTAAGGAATACTTAGATCAGAATACAACAATCTATGCATTATCTTTATAATAGAAATCCAGATCTCTTTGAGTGTCCAAGGGTCATACTTCCTGGATTCCATTCCACGAATGTGTTGCTGGTGTAGTCTACGGTCACCACCATGTTTTGGGTAGCAGACTGGCCTTTCTTTTCAGCATCCTTTACAGGAGCTATTCTGCCCATCCCAAGTTGATGAGAGAAAACATGAGGAGCAGTTATTAATATATTTTTAAAGAGTTTCTTATGAAATGGTGATACAGTGAAAAATATGAGTTGTTTCCAAACTGTCAAATGTACCTAAGCCACAACAGGGAGAAATAAGTGTTTTATGAGAAGAATTCTAGAAGCCATCTTTTTATAAATGTTGGCTGCCAATTGTGAACTTGGCAGAACCTCAAGAGGGATAACTTTCTAGTGTCAAGAAGGACATGAAAAGATATGAATGAACAGGGAAAGTCCAAGATTTATTATTCCTAAATAGAATGCAGTCCTGTGAAATCTTGGTTGATTTCTTTCTGAGCAGTACCAGTACTTTAAGAGGAAAATGCTTGTTTTTCTTATACCAATGTCTCTGTTAATATATATGTTGCTCTCTGTCTCACAAACACATATCAATCATACTTAAATGCATGCCCAAATTTGTACCCCAAACCACCAGTGACTTATACAGTGCTGCTTAGGGATGAAGTTGGCTCTGTTTTCTAAATCCCGAAGTAATTACTTTATTTCTTGAAGCATGAGATTTGATTACCAACTTACTACTAAGAATAGAGAATATTTTTTCCTGTTACTTTCATAAAGCAGAGTCTCACAGCTTATCTCAAAGACAGCAGTCTTCTTCAGGTAGAACAACTTGAGCTGCATCTCTGCCAGAAGTATATAGGACTTCAGGCAACCCTGAGGAGGAGGTTAGACAGGCTGCTATTTCCATAAGGGAAAGCCTTTATTGTAGTGTGAAGCGGCAGACTGTGTCCCGCCACCCGGCTAGCTTTACCCAAAATAATTACACGGAAACTGTATTCTTTTAAACACTGCCTGGCCCATAGTTTTAGCCTCTTATTGGCTAATTCTCATATCTTGCTTTAACCCATATTTAGTAATTTATATAGCACCATGAGGTGTGGCTTACCAGGAGAGATCTTAACCTGCATCCATCTCGGAGAGGAGCAGCATGGAGACTCACTATGGCGAATGCCTGAAGCGTCTCCCCAACTCTGCTTCCTTGTTCCCACAATTCTGTTCTGTCTACTCCGCCTACCTAATTTTCTGTCTCTTAAAGGGCCAAGGCAGTTTTCTTTATTAGTAATGAAAGTAACACATAGACACTCCTCCATCACTTTATAATGAAGAAGTTTGGGAGTTTTAACAGGTAAATGAACTTCAAGGATGGAGCAGGCAGGTGCCAATCAATACCACATAAAATGTAGTTCTTGGTTATTCCCATTCATAGTTTTGCCGCTGTTGCACCACAAACGCATCATATCTGGCAGGGCAGTATTGCACCAGTTCTAACTGGTATTAATAATAATAAACCCAGAGCCAAATATTGGGGCAAATGCTGAAAGATCGAAGAGGTAAAGGAGCAAGTCACAGCCAACTCTTACTTTGCTAACTCCTCAGCCAAAAGGGGGTCGAACTACTGTCTACTCCAGCCTTATATTCCTCTCTCTGCCCAGCCAAATCCTTTCCTGTCTGTCTATACAGACCCCCAGACCTCTATGGTTAACTAATGGCTAGCTCTGCCTTCTGACCTTCAGGTAAGTTTTATTTACTAGAACACAAACAAAATATCACCACAAGGAAGGGACTTTTAATTCAGAATTTCACTGATATCCAGAATTTGTTTCTACTTGTTGTTTATAAGAATTTTCTCTACAACTTCTAATGTGATTCTTAGACCTTTCAACACTTTTCTGAATCTCTGGTCTAACATTTTCAAGCTCTTATGTCCACATATATCTAACGCCTGAATCCCGTGTCTCCCGAGACTGCTGATAATTTTTTCCTTTGGATAAAATTGTACAGATTACTTTAAAATACACATTCTTTATTTCAGTGTGATTTAAGCAGGGAGAGGAGATAGCACACTTTCCCTTTTGTTTGCTGGCATTCTTTTTATAGACTTATATTCAGTTGAGGAGCAATTGCAGTATCCCCCTGCCCCAATCTACCATGTTTATTTCTTGTACCTCAAACCAAACATCATCAAAGTTGCCATCCACGAAGCCATCATTTTTTTCTGTCATTTTCATGTCATCTTAGGAGACAGAGAAAGAGAGATAGAGGGAGACAGACAGACAGACAGATAGTTCTTATGAATTACTGTATTTCTAATCTTTAAAATTATAGAACATTTGCTTATTTTCACAATAAAAGAGTTATTTCATTAAGGGAGATACCACAGGAGTCTTATAACTTAATATTCTCTTAGAGTCAAACTTTCCTTTTAAATTTAGGTCATAGACTACTGTTATAAGAAGGCAAATAGAGCAAAGGAAGTGAATAAAGATCTCTTTAAAATCAATATGAAAAATCATAAAATAATAATAATAATAAACAGCAATAATACATTTTAATAATGTTCAGTAAGATCACCTCCTTCTATGGACACAGAAGTTAAATATAAATTCTTATTCTAATATACCCCATGTAGAGCTCAAATGAGAAAAAACAACATTTAAGACTGACCCACAGTTCAAATCTGTAACGTCTTGGGAATGCATTTTTGTCTCTTTCTCTTTCTTTCTCTTTTTTGGAAGCACATCAACACCAATCGCTTGTGGCTGATCACAGTAATGCTGTTACTGCTAGGAGCCATTTTGGACAGTCCCAGGAGACCAGCGCTCTCCTTTGCACATCAATCATCACTGGAGTATTGAATGGGTGGCTAATGATGTTGTTGGCCTGTGGTTATATACATGTATCTTTCTAGGAGAACAATAATCTTCACATTTCTATTTGAGCCCTGGGCAGTGTGAGCATGAGAATAAAATGCTCGGTGTTCTGTCCAGTGGATGGAAATGCTGCCCTAGAGGCTGCCCGTGTTGAGAGTGGAATGCCGTGCCCATTATCAATTGATGCTCATGTACTGATAAATCCAGTTTCTTAATATTTGTAGTTAAGACAAAATGCTACATGTTACTAGCCTCACCCCAATCTTTGTATCTCTTAACAATTAGTAACTGAGTAGTTGACAATTACAACCAATACTGACAATGAAGATACTTGGTAACCTCAAAGCTGTGAATCATGGTCCAAGCATAATGTGTCTATCATAGAGAAAACCTCCAGTCCAGCCCCGTGGAAGTGGGTTTAGTATGTGAGTCTTGGTAGGGATATCAGACTATCTATAGTAAGAGAGAATAATGTCACCTCGTGTAGATAATATCTTACTCCCATAATTCACAGTATTTCTTTACTTCTCTAGTGACCTACTTCTACTTTACCCCTGATGGAGGAGGGTCATTTGTATATCTGTTGTTTCATTGGTTAATTAATAAAGAAAACTGCTTGGCCTGATAGGCCAGAACATAGGTAGGTGGAATAGACAGAATACAATTGTGGGAGAAAGAAGGCAGACACTTCAGGCAGTCGCCATAGTCAGTCGCCATGCTTCTCCTCTCCAAGACTGACACAGGTTAAGATCTCTCCTGGTAAGCGACCACCTCGTGGTGCTACACAGATTACTAAATATGGGTTAAAGGAAGATGTGAGAGTTAACCAATAAGAGGCTAAAGTTAACCAATAATAACTAATGGGCCAGGCAGTATTTAAATGAATACAGTTTCCATGTAATTATCTCGGTTGTAAAGCTAGCCGGGTGGCGGGATGCAGCCTGCTGCTCCTTCTACATACCCCCTGTAATATCATCTACTTATATATTTGTCATTGCTCTTAAATATTCACTTAAATGTTCTGCCGTGTGTATTCTGCTTTTGTTAAGAATATTGCCCTGAGTTTAATCTTCCAATCCTATCTTAATTCTTTGTGATTTTAAGTAACTCAAGGGTTCATTTACCACCCACTATCAACTGTATATACTTGACCAAGTCATTTAACTTCTTTGACTGTGATGGGTAGTTTGTACATATGATACTGTTTTAAATATTCCATGAATGTGATTATAAGACATTCTTTGTCCTTCCTGTCACCTCTTATGGTCAGTGGAAAAATTTAGTAGAAGTGCAATGTGGTGAATGTGAGATGTCAGGTGTCTAATAACCGCCCCGCGTTGGACTCTCCAGGTCTATGGAAATATAGAACTTCTCTCAATATTTCAGTATACTATTTGTATAGGAAGGCTAATAGGGAACTAATATCTGCCAGCACTATTAGCTTCTTTTTCTATCTCTGTCAAGCAGGGTGTCACTCCACTATGAATTTGGCATCTTAGTTGGTTTTCACTGGCAAAATAACACTCAAGCATTAGTGATTTCATGGACTTCTTTTTATTTAAACTCCAACCATGACAGTTTCCACTCACATCTGCTTTCCATGGAGACTATCCTCTGTCTTTATTTGCACCTAAAAGCACACGCAAAAATGCAATTATGATAAAGTGTTTATAGCACGAATAATTTATACATATTTTATGTTTGCTCAAAGCATATCTTCTCTGGTATTTTGGTGTTCTTGTCATTTTCATCTCATTAACAAAATTTCTTCTAAGGTCTGTGCATACTTGTATCAGAGAACAGACTAATTGTCAGGGGAGATTTGTTGTACTGGATTCAAGTCTAAGTAATCACACAATTGCTGTCTGCATACTGTAGAGGCAGGAAAGCAGCTATTCAGCCTAAGGAGAGGGAAACCTCAGGATAAGAAATCCATGATGAAGTTTTAAAGAAGGCTGGAGACCTAGAATTTTGCTGGAGCATCATTGGTGTGAGCCCTGTTGAAAGGCTGAAGGTGGATCTGTTATCTACAGTGACAGCAGCCACGACAGACAGTCATTCCGGAAGAACTTATCTTTAATGTGTGGGTGGATTTTTTCTGCTACTTTTCCCCCTTGGAAGCCTCAGACAGCATACATTGAGGGTGAATAGTCAATGCTCACGTGCTGCCTCATATGTAAATTGTTTCAGGAACGTTCGTGCAGGAGAAATGTGACTAGTAATAGCATAGGAATCTCTCAGTTTACTCAGGGTGATAGCAGAGGCCATTAGCATTGGTAAGTCTAATTTCAGTATTTGGCCACACCTACAACATTTCACATAACTTTTTATCTTAAAGATGATTCACATGCTTTGCTATTCTAACAATACTTTAATCAGTGTGCTTTTTCTTTATATTTTGTGTGAAAATTTCCCTAGGAGATTAAAGCTAAGAATATATAGCACACACATAGTTAGATTTACCAGGTTTTCCCAAATCCCCCCCAGGGATTCTGCTAATCTATGGACCTACAAACTTATTATGTTGTGTTATATTTGTGAGTGACACTGGAATAAGCTGTCTATTATACACACGTGCAAATACGTTTATTTCTAAATCTCACATCATTTTCTTTAACAACATTGCCTTGATTAGTAAAGTCTTGTAAAACTTGAATATCTGATTGAATGATTTTTCTCTTTTAGGATTATCATATTTTTAGAGTTTATTTTTACATAAGAATTTAAGAAATTTGAAATTGGAATTACCATACTACAAGGTCTGAACAGTGCATAATCTGTAAACAGTAGTGCTCTGGTCCCATAACAAGTCAGCTCAAGGCCTTGGCTAAACACTCTGCATTTGTCATTGAATGCCTGTGATAAATTGTGTCATTCTCTACTTCACTGATGTCACATCACAGCCCAGATGAGATTCTAGGATGCAGAAGCTCAGGCATTTATTGTTAAAAATGAGTAAGTGATGTTTTCCACATATGTACTCAGTCATCCTATAGTTGGCATATAACTTCATCTACTTTGGTATACTTGGATGTTCATTAAGTTCCATTTAGTAATGTTCACATTTGTCCATAGTGGTTTATTAAGCTAGCTTGTATATTCCATAGGTTTTATCCACAGTTAGTCTGCTATATATGATGCTAGTTATTTTTTTTAGAGGTAAGCTGCTGTTTTCTTTTTTTTCCTTTTGGATGTCATTTATTCACCATGTTGTCACACTCTTAATTTTAGCAGTCTACTTTTCTATTTTTATGCAGTTATATATTTTTCACATAAAATTTTGACTTCTTATTTAAATATTTTTCTTCATTTTGTTTTATTGAATAAGTGAGGACCTCTGTAAAATACATGTTATGCTGCTTTGCTACTTACTGATATATAATTAAATAAAAACTTCCCTAATGGTTTGCAAAGTAACTAAGTAACAGTAAAGATTAAATGCTTTCATTTTGCATGATTTGAAACAATATACAACTTCTTTTTGTGCATGTGTGTGGTATTATATGGTTGTAAGTTCATGTGCATGCACGTTAGTTCACATGCATGTGTGTGCACGCATGTGAATGTGTGTGCGCATACATGTGTGCATGTATGTGTGTGCATGTGCGTGTGCGTGTGCATGTGCGTGTGCGTGTGTGTGTGTGTGTGTGTGTGTATGTTTTGTGGAGGTCAGATGTGGTCCTAGAGAGTATTTTGCAGGGACTCCATTCTGTTGGGATAGGGCCTCTCTAGGAACCTGGAGCTCAGTGGTTGGTTAGACAGGTTGACCAGCAAGCTCTAGGGAACCTTCTTTACCACCTCCAAGTGTTGGAGTTACAGATACACATCAACATATCAACGTGTTCGGCTTTCACAGACGGGTGGGAGCTGCACACAAGTCCTCATGCTTGTACAGGGAGCACTTACTAAGCCATTTCCCATCATCCTCATTTGTCATGCTACATATTTGTTTCTCCTGATTCCTAATGAATCCCACTAGAAAATTATTACCTTTTTCTTTGCTCTTTTTAAATATTTCATTGACCTTCTTATTTTTATTATTTTCTTATTGCTTGATCTTAAAAATATCTGATTTTTTTATTTTTCATTTTATGCTT
Source organism: Arvicola amphibius (assembly GCF_903992535.2). NCBI lineage: Eukaryota > Metazoa > Chordata > Mammalia > Rodentia > Cricetidae > Arvicola > Arvicola amphibius. The sequence continues at coordinate 18,985,319 of NC_052047.1, forward strand.
GACTAATTTCATATTAGTCATTCTCCTTACTGTTCCTTTTCTGTATTTAGCTAGTTGTTTTTGGATTTAACATCTTCTGACAGTTCTGTCCATATACACAATGTATACTACCATCATATGCGCTCTCCATTCCCGTTTTACGGCCTTCCCATTCCTCTGATTCTGTTTTCTTCTCATTTCTCCTAATTAGTCCTCTTCCTACTCTCATGCCCCCCCCCCAACATTCAGCTTAATTGGGGTTGCATATATGAGCATAGTTAGGGGATTCTGTACTGGAGCTGGACAACTTATCAGTGACTGCCTCACTGAGGGAACTGAAACTGTCTCTCTTCCTAGGAGGAGGCTGATACATACATCTCCTTTAGGGTTGAGCATGTGAGAGTCACTTATCCTTAGTGCTTTCAGTCCTTATTAGTCCCCATACTAATTTCAGAAGAAACTACTTCTCCTATGCCCATGAACAGCACGAATCTATGAGTTTAAGCATGGAAACTAAGAAGGTGGCAGGCTATACGTCCATTTGTACAAACACTAGCTGTAGATTCTCCCCTTGCATCTGTGTGGTTCCCACCTGTAGACTTTTGCCGATCATTTTACCTGGTTACTACATTACTTCATGTGGTATTTTCATCATCTATTGCTTTATTTTTTTTAATAATTTGAGTTTTTTCCTCCTTCAGTAATTGTTTTTTGTAAACAGTATTATTGGGTTTTAATTATATGTATAATTCTTTTGTAATTCTATTGATTATTATTTTTTTAAGGTGCAGCAGACTCAAAACTCAGAATCTTGCTTATTCTGGGCAGTTTTTCTATAATTGAGCTATGTCCCACCCTTTTATTTACAAACTTTTCATATTGTGCTTAGAGAATATGACCTGAAAAACTAGTTGGAAATTTCAAGAGGATCTTGATGTTCCCAACACAAAGAAGTGATAAATACTTGAGGTGATGGGTACACCAGTTACTCTGCTATGATGATTATACATTTAATACATTTATTAAGATATACGCTACCCTATAATATGCAATTGTACACAAAATGTATCATCATTATATTAATTAAAGGTTAAAAGATTATAATATAATCTGTATGTTGTTAATAAGTTGTAATTTATTTAGATCGTGTTTTAACCTAATTCAAGGCAAAGCTTTTACTATCTCTATGTACATGAATAATTAGAAAGCACATGCTATGTTTACTAAACACACATTTTTTCAGTGTATCTGTTAGGCCAAATTTGTTAAAGGTGCAGTTTTTGTTTTCTATATTTTTTTCTTTGTTTGGTCTGTCTTTCTTTAGATCAGTGCATTTAGCTCTCCACTAAAACAATTTTTTCTTAGCAATTATTTTAATTTTGACTTATGTATCTTGAGATTATCTAACTGGGACTTGAGGTCCATGATTATTGTATCTTCTTACTATTCTATTTTTCTTTCTGGTATGAAGTTGTCATCTTTATGTCTATGGTATTTATTGCATTAAATTGTATTTTGTACGGTATTGCTTAAGAAATGGCTTTTACTCTCTTTGCTTTCCCACCCTTCTCTTTTCCAGACTCCAGAACAATAAATTGCAGTTCCTTTAAGAGTGCTAGTTCAACTCCTTTGTCACTGCTTTGAGGAGCAGCTTGTTTATTTAGCATTCATATAGTCCATGATTTTTTTTTCCTGTTCCCACTTTTCATTGGAGACAAAAATTTTGAACTCAGATTTTATTTTCTGGTTCTTTGCTTATCAATAATACAACTTTTAAAAATCCATCTGTTTAGGTTATAACTAAGACCCATAATTCCATTTATTTTGCTATCAATATAAGACACAAGCAGTCTCAGATTATTTCCCTTTTCAACTCCACCTTGTTCTCTCTGTCACCTGACTTTCGTCTGGTTATTCCATTTTAAAGGGTTGGTGGAGAAGAAGGGGCCCGCTGTAAGAGTTTTGGTTCACATCCAAAGGAAGGTCTTTAACTGAGTTTAACAGATTTTCTGAGGACAGAATCAGGAATGAGTAGTAATTTATAACTTGCTCTGTCAACACTTACATGGTTCCTTCCCTCTGGGTTTTAGGTGTTCTCTAGAAGCTTTCAAATCCTCTCCATTCTTCAGAGGTGATGACCCTTTAGTTTACCTAATGATGGGTGCTAAGTCTCTTGTGGAAAACTCTGCAGTTGTTATCATGAATTAAGGACTTTTTTTTCTACAGATGTTCTAAGAGTATTGGTGGGAATTTTATTAAATAACTGAATTTGTAGAATTGAATAAGGCGATTTTCATGAAAAGTGGAGTAAAAGTAGAGAATAAAGACAAGTTGACATTTGTACTATGTCAACCAGAAAGCTGTGGAGAGCAGAGTACTTACAAACAAACTGACAATGGTGTTTAGGGCTCTTTGGAGAGGAAACCCCTCTCTGTGAGAGTTGGTGTAACTAAAATGTATTCTATGGGAGACAAGAAGACATCTATTAATGCCTGGACAGAGCGAAGTGGTTGGAACGTGATTTTCTTTCTTTGGTAGATAGCAGTGAGCAGTTTTCTTTTTTGGAGAAGAGAGGAGAGCTAAAGCACAGGGACACAGTCACTCTTGCTGATACTCATGATTCTCACCGCACTAACTTACGGTCTGTAGTTCTGCACAATAGGACCTAATGGCTCCTGCTGAACTTGATTCTCAGGTTTTGAAGCTTGCCATTGATATTATAGGAAATGCTGGGGTAACTATTGTCTGGCAGTCCTTCGATATCCTTTAAGCTTTCAGTATGTGAATGTGGAGCTGATGTTTAGAGAAAGAGAAAAAAAAAGAGGGTATGTAGGTAGAAATAGAGATAGAGGGGGTGAGCTCTGAGCACACTGCACACTTTCAGTAGTAGCCTTTCTATCCTTTTCTGTATGATAATTTTTTAGACACACCAGTACCCTTTGTGGATTGCTTCTTTCTCTATGGAATCCTAGCTCTCAGCTATTACCTAGGCAGCTTTTGGAAACAAAATGGTAACAAAAGTAACATGCAGTCTGGCCTTTGTTCTGTGGAATTTTTTTCTTTACCCTATAGCCTTTTATCTTTACATGCTCCTTTTTGTCTGACATTTCTGCATTCGTCGCCCCATGTCAGTTGCAATAAGGGTATTATGAGATGGGCAGCCGAGGAGATGACAGGAATACAGACAATGCAAGTTTTTCATTTCCTTGGTAGCTGGAGTTTTAATAGTTCTCTAAATCGGGTGTTTGTGTTATTATCAAAACCCCCATTTAAAAGAAAGCAGATATTATCCTTTATTCCAATTTTATTCCTCAAATATTTTTTCATGAACCCTATTTTGTAATATTATTAAGTCTCTTTATGACAAAGATCAGATAAAAAGAAATATATTCACGTATATTCAATGAACTAACTAAATTAGTACATGCCCAATGGCCTCAGAATCCTCCTTCCACAAGTTATGATAATTGTACTCTTAGCCTTCCTATTTGTAACTCAATGAGTAGCAGCCCATGGAACAAGTATTCAAAAGGAGATTTTCTGATGGGCGGTTTTGTCATTTTCAAATTGTGTGTATCCTGCTGGAGTGTTGGAAATGGGACCCGAAGCAGATATTTTAAATGGGTAAAATGTCTTCCTAGAAAGTCAATGCTGATTACATCAGAATTGCCTTTGATGAGTGATACATTTACTTCTTAAAACAATCCTGGCACTGTGATTTCACTCACCGTCAAAAATGATGCTACAGAGTAAAAGCACTTTAAGATAATTGAAAATGAATTTCCATGAGTAGATGGTGAGCAATTTTACTCCTTCCTGTGTAGCTTGAATCTCATCTTGGGGGAGGTCCTTGAATATCATTTAGGAATGACAGTCTTATAGCAGAGTCCCAATTATGCGGCACACATTGCGTGGCTGTCTTACTATGGGACCCAAATGTTCTGACCCTCCCCCCCCCCCACAAGGTTGTTCTAACCTCTGGCAATTGGTCAACCTTCACCATATACTTAGAAACACGTGACTTCAGCTGCTATCCATTTCAAGTTCATTTGCTTTTTCAAGAACGAAAATAGCTGATTATTCCTAGATGTCTCCCTAGATGTTTCTGTTGAAGTGGTTGTTTGTACTTTATTACCTAGCTCTGCCTTTCCTTCCAGTTCAAGTCTGGTGTTCTTCTACCTGTAGACTTATAATGTCAGTTCATAGTCACGTGATACTTTATGAATCTTATAACCAGCTCCAGGTGAGAGCTCACATTCCTCATGCTGTCCTAAACCTGGTGCTTACAGGATGCAAAGTTTTTCTGGGTTTCTGTGGTCTCCAACAATCAAGTTTTTGAAAACTCTATTATGTTTTCTCAGTTGATTTTATTTTCAACTCCCCCAGTAAACGTCATTCTTTAGACTAGGATTCTGATTCTTCTACATGTAACTATTATTGCCTCTCCATTTTCCTTATCTATGGAAGCTGGATCCTATTGTCACCATTTATAAATTTTAAAACCGATGTGATTGAACATTTTCTGCCTCATTTTGACTAGTCCCTTTGCTGAAAAATCTGCTACTTGCAACTTATCTTATTTGACTCCTTTAGTTCTAGACCTCTTGAAGATACTAGGCTCAAGTTCACTAAGAGTTTATATGCAACACATGTGAAACTGTGTTGGCTAATCTTGGTTGTCAACCTGACACATCTGGGAATAGGAGAGCTTGGTTGAAGAACTGCCTCCATCAGACTGGCTAGGGAATGCCTATCAGGGCAATTTCTTGACTTCCAAATGACGTAGGTGGGGCCAACCCATTGTTGGCAGTGCTACAAGAAAAGTAGCAGCAGAATTTGAGGGGAAAACAAATGACTAAGCAGGGCTCTTTCATTGCCCCTCCTTTAGTTCTTGCCTTGACTTCCTGCCTTGCTTCCCTTCAGTGGTGGACTTTTTTTTTTTTTTTTTTTTTTTTTTTTTTGCCAGTGTTTTAAGGCAGCAGCAGGGATGGAAGCCCCAACAATCTCCCTTTGAGGTCCAGTTTCCCCAGGCATGTCTATTACATCATGTCAGCTGTACTGGGTTATAGCGCCCCCCCCCCCGCTTTACTATCATGTTGCTGAGATTTTAGTATGTCTTCAAGATTAAACCATTAGTTAGGGCTTTGCTATTTAATCCCTGTTTCTCAACTGTCACAAGGGACATTTATTTAGCAATGCAGGAGCAGCAGTTCCTGTGTTTCCATCACTTCAGTCCTACTTCAGTACTCTTTTATTTCTTTGGTAAATAGACATCTAAGGTCCAAATATACAAACAGCTCTACAATTGCACTGTATGGATATGGAATCATTGCTTCCAGCAGTGCTGATTTCTAAAGGGAAAGTGAATACTTGTGTGTTGAGAATGTTGCTCATGTTGTATTTACTTCAGGCTATCCAGAGCTATGTTCTCTTCTCTGAATTTTCCTTGCTTCTCATTTTGTTGTCTCTGCTCTTGAAATTTCCCATGATTGTCATTTCTTTCTAAGCAATTGCATACCTCTCCTTCCTTCTGTCATTTAATAAACTATTATAGATATATTGGGTATTCTGAATATTTTGAGAGACCTCTGTAAGTGTACTATCCTGCAGTTACCACTGGGTCACAAGGCCTCCACATTAGACTGCATTAAGGGAGAACCATTTTTTTTTTATTATCTTCATCACCTAACAAAAGGTACCCGGTAAGTGCTCAAAAATGCAAGAAATTCTTCAGATGTAGAAGTGGAAGGTAGGGTATAAATCTTTCAATTCAAGGTATTTCTTTCACTCTGGATTAGTTAAATAATTTTAAAACAGTTTCAACCAGGGAACTTTATATACAGTATTCTTTAACAAGAAATTTTGAGTAAAAAGCAAGTGTCTCAGAAATATTCTTTTGACCATATTGTCTCAATGATATCAGATACCATATAGTTTTACTCTTAAGTTTTGTATCATTGTACATGCATCTTCAGTTAGCCAGTATCATTAATATCCGTGATGCCTGTAGTTGTTGCATTACCTCTTGCTGCAGGGTTCTCACTCCACTAGCTAAGACGCACCCCTAGGAAGGGAGCTTTGTTAGCAGGTCTGGGCATGACTGTCAGTACAAGATGCCTGCCATTCTCTGAGTTGTAATAGTGTTAGGCTTTGGTAGCATTTCTGGGTGGGCACAGTGAAGCTCTCCCTTTAGCAGAGCATGGTGTTCTTCAGTACATAGGGTTGCTTGGGGACCAACCTGCACTAGTAGAACCACAGAGTTTGCTCACTTGTGTGGAAGCCTTTGCAGGGCCTCCAGGAACAAAGTTCTTCAGATCACTCTGGCTGACTGTTTTTCTAGGACTCTGTAGAGAAGTTGTTTAGAGAGGGCTGTTCAGAATGCTCAACCATTTTGTGGGATGCAGAAAGATGGGCAGGTGGTAGGTGAAGTTTCAAGTGAATGGAGTTTTAAGACAGTATTGTGAGTAGGAATTTGGATGCATTAGTTAACAATAAAAGGGAGGCTTCTAATAGTAAAAGTAATGAAACATTCTGGATTGTCCAGTAGTAACATACACTGGGCTCAGAGTCTGAAGGGATTGTAGGTTTCTTCGCAGCAAGCATTTCTGTTATTCGTGGGCTTGCTAAGGGTCTCCTTTGCCTAACCATTGTCCAATATTCAGGCCTTCTTATTGGAATTTATCTCCTTTGCAAGGCTGGATGGTAGGTGTTCTGCGCTGGCTTTCTTCATTATAAAGCTATCCATCGTCCCCATGGTCCCTGCCAATCCCTACTTCTGCCCAGCACTGTTCATAAAACATCTCTGTGGAATAACAGCTCTGTTGTTTTCCTTTTGCAGCAATACTAATAGTTATTTTTAATTTTCTGAAATTTTTATAAGCATAGCTCTTGGAGCACAGAAATATTCATTAAATATTGGCTTTTTGTGATGATAATGACAATTATTGATGAGGTCTGTGACGACAAAGTGACAATGATGGTGTAAGGTTATACTTTTCCCCTCAACGCACTTCAGGCATGATCAAAGACAATAAGCAAATATCATTAATGAACAGATTAAGAAAACAGAAGTGTATTTCTTAGCAAACATAGAGACGATTTATTTTATTTGACATGAGTCTGATGTGAACATGTTGGCTCTAAAACACAATTTAAAATAACACAATCTTGTAATTTGTACTCATCTAGATTTTAATAATGTAGTAGTTTTTCTTAATTTTTTTTTATCTTCTCTACGTTTTTGTAGATGAAAGTTTCTGTCCTGCCTGGTCCTGCAGCCATTCAGTCCCCCCCCCCCAAAAAAAAATCCACAGAGGCTTATGTTAATTATGAACTATTTGGCCTATTAGCTCAGGTTTATTATTAACTAGGTCTTGCAAATTAGATTAAACCATAGTTTTTATCTATGTTTAGCCATATGGCTTGGTACCTTTTCTCAGTGAGGCATTTTCATCCTGCTTTCTCTGTGTCTGGGTGGTGACTGCATGCATACTGAGCCTCTCTTCTTCCCAGAATTCTATGATTCCGGCTGCCCTGTCTATACTTCCTGTCTGGCTACTGGCCAATCATCATTTTATGAAGCCAATACAAGTGACAAATCTTACAAGATACAAAAACATTACCCACAGCACTTTCTTTATGTTTTCAAAACAAGAACTCCGAATCTAATCTTCTTTATCTTTCTTCCTGATCATTATTTAAAACAACTTGTAACCAACACTCGAAACAAAGGCTAACATCCATATTTCATTTTTGGGGGGAATGTGGACATAGTTTCTTGGGCTCCTTCTCAATGATTGGGGCACTGAAATCTTATGGGAACCCCCCCAAAAATTTAGAATCATGGTCAAGTCCTGACTGGAGAATTCTGTGAGGATATATCATCTTAGCCTGCAGTCTTGAGGCTGCTCTTGATATAGAACTCAGAGGAGACAGAAACAGAGGTGCTCTGAAATGTTGGATGATCTGGGCCATCCACTCCTATCAGAGATTTTTCAGGGGGTCTTCCTTGACCAAACCTGATTTTTCTTAACCCAGAATGAATCCACAACATTTGAAAGAGAAATGGTTGTATGGCCTAGAGAGCTTCTAGTTCATTTTATCATAATGATTTTCATTTGACTTGATGACTACATGCACATGAACTATATGGTTTTAGATTTGGCTACTTTATGAGTTTCATATGTCAATATTTTGCATTTTCATACTATGGTGATATTTATACTGTATACTATAGAGTCTAATGGAATTTTATGTTGTTGGAGTGATGCCTTTCTCATCTTGCAAAATTGTTTCTTCCTATCTTGTAGCACAGCTCGTATGTTCAGGGTTTGGGAACTTCTGAAATCCCGGTTCCAATGACAATATTTGAGTTTTTAAAACGTATTCTTCAAGATGCATTCTCCCTTACCCAAATTCCTTTAAATGAGCTCTGGGAGACTAGGGTAGGCTAGAGCTGATGGAAAAGAAAAACTAGTGGTGTCAAGCCTCTGAGCACTGCTCACTGTGTGTCTGTATTGCCTGCGATCCCCTGGTGCTTGCATCCCAGACTGTAATTTCTGAACATGGAAAAGCAGAGGTACAGATACAATTTTGATTTAAATTTCAATTTCCCAAAAGTGAAAGTTGGTTATTCTTCCTCAGAGAAGCCTGCATATGGTCCTTCTCTTTAAAAGTCAGAACTATGAGAATAGTTTTAAGTATGTGGGTTCAATACCAATGATTTAGTTGGATAATATTGAAATAAAATATGCCTTAAACAGAGCCAAAATTTCTTTCAATCAGTTGTTCCGCATGCATTATTAAATAGTGAGTGTGTGCGGTGTGTACAAGAAATAAAAATAATACACTTCAGAAAGCTTAATCTTTCCGAGACCTTAAGTAGATACAGTCCTTTTCATTTAATTTAGAGGAATGCATTGTCCCATACAACACATAAAGTTGCTGTCTTTGCATGTGCCACGATTTTTTTAAGCATTGTCTAAAGATCACTGCAGGTTTGATTTGCTTTATTCAAACTCCTGTGACCAGCATTGGAGATTTCCCCAACTAGGTGTAAGATAACATGGAACTGAACAAAGGCAGTTTCAGCACAAGGACTTACTTTGATACTGTACCGTAATCAACTGAGCTAAACAACTGCAAACCTTCAAGACAGGTGTCTTTGCTTAGAAGAGCAAGAAATACAGCACCTAACAAATTTTAGGGTTTTAACAATCAGGAACTTCAAGGCCGGCCCAGAAAGCAGCTGTATTTGTCTTGAGGCTGCTTAGTCTGAGTCTGAATTCGGGAGCTCTTAAGGTTTAAATTTTAGGATTCTGACTTGTTTTTCTTTCTCGAGGCAAACACGCTAAGAGTTTGAAATGGCCTATCATTGCTGGTAAATAGGCACTCAAGCCTGACCTGGCTGTACAAATTGAGCCCATTCTCTACGGTGAGCAGAAGCAGCAACGTCTGGCCACAGAGGTGGCTAGCCTCATTTACAGACTGGACAATCTAATTTCTCCTTCTGCAAATGTTGATTAAGCTGAAAGAGGATCCTTCGCAAAGCTAATTCAATAGCTCCGTCTCCTCTCCCGAAAGGCAAGGGGATGAGCTCACTATCACATGAGGCCATTAGCTTCCCCTGCAGCAAAAACCACCATCTGGCCACTTGGCCTGGGCTCTGCTGATTGGACTGGGGGCTTTTCGAGCACCCGTACTTCTTCTGGCGGTGAGTGAGAGGGGGAGAAGCTGGAAGGGAGGCTGCTGTTATCTCTTGCGAAGCCAGGTGAACAAACTCTCAGCGTTGTCTGATAGCAGGAGGACCTGCCTGGCCCCGATTCGCCCTTGTCCAGCATTAGTCACAGATGACTTTGTCCTTTATGATCAGCGTGACAAGGCAGACAGATAAAAACAGCAACCCTTCTTTCTAACCGCTCACTCTCTGCCTTTTAATCTTGTCCTCTGACAGCTGGTCCAGGAAAGTCACCGAACCATCACTTTTATTAACAATGGATGGGACTTTTCCCAAACAACTGGAGCAAGCCTTGGATGGAGCCTAAGTTTGTTCCTTTGTCGCTGCCTCATGTCAGGCCTGATGGTTGTTCCGTGCTTGGCCCCTTTTGCCCATTACACATTCTGACCGAATCCTTGGGAGTAGTAGGTAAATAGTCAAAGAGAAGGCATTGTTGAATCCCACTAGCAGTTAATGGTCGCTAACACAGTTGCTTTTCGCTACAGTTCTGTCCAGTTTTATATCTGAACACAGAGGAAGGAAAAGAAGGAGGCTCCAAAGTAAGTTCCCAACAGGACAGCTGATCAGAATCCCAATGAGAACTGACAGTGTATTCCTTTTGTGTACGTTTATAGTTTTTGAAGACTGCGGTCCAATAATAGACTTGAGCCATCAGAAGCAACCACAACAGTCTGTTGTCAGTGACTGAGAATTGGACCCTGGCTGGCACTGTCTGGAGGAATGTTTCTGTGTTATTCCTCAAGCTAAAAAACAAAACAAAACAAAGCAAAACAAAACAAAATAAAACAAACAAACAAATAAACAAAAAATAAGCTGTCGAACATGGAATAAATGTCTCGTGAGGTTGCGAATGCACTCCTTTGCTGGTCATGGTGGTTGTTTTAAGCATACATGGACAAGCTAAGCTATCATTTGTTCAGCTGCTTAGACTTTGAATGCCACACAGCAGTTTAGCTTATTTGATTAGACAAAAGCGGTAACCTCCATTGTTTGGAAAAATAACAGGTGCTTTCCCGTTTTCAGACTGCGTATTTATTTATATCTCTTTGCAAAATAAGCTGCCATTAAATAGTGAGTCGAGGGTATAGTGAAGCAGTTCAGGGTGATAAATTTAAAAGGTATCTAGGAATTTAACATGCTGTTTTCCTAGAGGAGGGTAAAGATGTGTCAACAATCTAAGACAGGAGGATCGGGGTTCAGTGCCAGTCTTGACTCTAAAGTCAAGCATTGCTTGCCTCACATGCTTATACACAGACAAGGGAAGAAGACTAATTGGCTCAATCCCTCCAACTTTAATTTCTCCTCTCTCCAATCTGGCTCTAGGCCTTGGATTCTACGATACAGTCAAAAGAGGTCTGTGATGAGATAGGACAACTTGAATCTTACTTTTATTTTTCTCTGAATCGAACTAAGTCATGCAAAAGTGTGCCTAAGTCAGGCACAGTGGTACAAATCTGTAATCCCTGTACCCAAAGAGGCTGGGGCAGGAGGATAGAGAGTATGAGGCTAGCCTGAGCTACGTAGTAAGACTCTTGTCAAAAACGATTACTGAACTGACAACAGAGAGTATTTACAACTCCCTCCTTCTAGTGTCAGTATGGATAAAGGCCAAGCCCAGACAGGAATATGGGATGCATGGCAATGACAGAATCCACCACAGATGCTTGTGCCACCAATTAGAGTGAAGGGCAGTGCCTCTGGTGAAGCAGGGAACGTGTGATAGTATGATAGAGCCAGAGAGCGCTTTGAGGAAGAAGATTTGAAATGAGATTTCGCAGGAAGTTTGACAATCCTTAGTACAAAAAATTGTTTTTCTATAAATAGATAAATAAGTATGCATTCATTGGGTTGAAACCAAACATTAAATGTAATGAGATCTAGTCACCAACTCTTTCAGTCTTTGCAATAGTTGTATTGTAGTAGGACCATTAGCTTCATTTCACAGAAGAGGAAAGCAACATGCAGATATTCAGTGCCTGGGTCAATACATAGAGAGATCAAAATCTGTTCTTTAGTACTTGGGTTTCCATTGCCACAGGCCAGTGTCTCCCTATGACATCCAAAACAAGCAGCGCTAACAGAGGAAAGTAGGACACAGAGCCTCTTCCCTAGTCTGAGGGCACTCAGTCACTTCCACCACATCTCTTCTGGTCCCAGGAAGAGCCCTAGCAGGATGTCTCATATGCATGCATTCCCCGAGGCAGGCACAGGTAGAATCTGATGAACTGGTTCACACCATCCCTTGTCATCCCAACTTTCCCCTTCGGTGCCCTGCACAGTATGCCTGCCTCATCTCCAACATGCAGCTGCCAGACAGTGACACATCAGTCACATTAGGGAAATCCTTCCCTAGCCAGTGCTTTTCATCCTGGGAGGAGTTTGTGAGCACAGATTTTTATCAGAAAGCAACTGCTCAGAACATCTGGGGGCTCAAGCGCTGACATTAGCTTCTTCTAATCACAATAATGCTGTTGCATTTTAATTTTATGCAAGCAGAGCAATCTTCATGCACAGGTTATTGATTAATTACATACTTAAGGTGTTTGAATTAATAGGGGTTGAATTAATTTATGGTTCTCTGATTTTCTTTCCCTACCTGAATTTTCCCTTGTTTTCTTACATGCTCCCCTTCCCATTCCAATTAGTCTTTAAAGCTGTCACTTTATGAATAACAGAGGAAAGTAGTGCTTTACCATTGATCTGTTAGCACACACCAGGATTTGGAAGTGTGGCTGATGTGCACCCTGACTCATAAGAATAGTATTGTTTTATATTCCGTGGTGAATCATATGAAACATCTGAGTTGGAGGTCTGTGCACATAAATATCCAGGCCAGTTGTGCTAGAGCCTTACAGACGGCTCTGTGTGTGCGGCTGATTACTGCGGAGTGCACGTTCCTCCAAGAGTGGCTCTGTTGTGATGTATGCTATGAAATTCCACATAAAGGAAGAACAACAGCTGTAATGGGCCCAATCCAATGATGGCAAAAGGTGAACAAAATGAGTCCCTCTGGGAAATAAAATGCTCATTTAGTGGAGGAAATTATCATTTCCAAGTAGAACATTTGGCTTCCTGAGAGCGAAAGTGCCGCACAGCTTGCTAATAACACCTCGGGCTATAATAGTCCCCTTTCCCCTCTGAGAGCTGGGATCTTTCCTCCTAAATTTATCTTTACAACATCCTTGCAAAGTGGGAAGGCCCAGGTGTTATTAGCTACCTTTTATGGAGAGAGAACCCAAGAAGCTGAAGAAAAAAAAAATTCAGTGATTTGTCCTTGGAAGCCCAGAAATCAATGTAGATACAAGCTTCTCAGCCCTGGAGATATTGACATTTTGACCTGTTAATTCTTGGCCTGGGGGTGGGGTGATCTGCCCACTGTGCAACTTCAGCAGTATCCTTTCTGTATCCACTAGATGCCAGGAATGCCCCCAGCTGTGACAGCCAAAGTATCTCCAGACAGTGTCAAATGTCTCGGAGCAGCAAAGTCACCTCCAATTTAGAAGCATTGATCTATATACGCTGTCCTGGACAAACTCCTGTTGCCTAAAGGAAACCTTCAGCAAAACCTGAAATAACCCACATTTGTGTTTGAGTTTCACATAATCTTTTTGTATAGTATCAGTACTGACATAGGGTTTTATACCTATTTCCGTTTCAAATCTCATGGTAATTCTGTTTGATCTCATCATATATAAAATTATCATATGGAAGCTTTGTCTGCAAATACATCTGTGCACCATATGTGTGTGCAGTGCACATAGAGTGTAAGAAAACTAAGCAGAGAAGCAGACAGACTTTATCTCAACAGGCTGAGACTATTTATTGGAATAGAAAGGGACCCCAACTTTTTTTGCAGGATGAAGTTAGAGAGTGCATAGAGGCTGGGGGACAGGTATATATAAATCCACAAATGCACGAATAGCTACTAGAAAGTTTCTTGTGATTTGACTGGGAGCAGGATGGTTTGTTTTCCATAACTCAGCATATTTTTTCTTCAGAAGTAGACGGTCAGAGTGGGGCTAAGCTGTTCTTTATGGCTAGTGACTATAGTCCAGTACAGTCTGACTCAATTCCCTGTGACCTGAGGCTATAACCCAACACAAAGGCCAGAGGGGGACATTGGATCCCCTGAGGTTGGAGGGACTGAAGGCTCGTGAGCTGCCACCTGGATGCCGGGAATTGAACCCCTGTCCTCCGGAAGGATGTCGAGTACTCTTAACAAATGATCCATCTCTCCAGCCTGCAACAGTTGAGTGGGAGGACTGGGAAGGAGAAGTAGAGCAGACGAGAAAATAAAGAACATGAAAACAATAGCTGGGACCAGGAGGTCTTGCATAAACTGATAACATAAACCAAATAAGTTTATTAGGAAAGACAGCAATATATGCTATTGACAGGAAGAAAAACAGCCAAGGTCAGCGGAGAGCTAAGTCAGACAATGTTCTCAAAGAGAACACAGGCTACTTCAGACACAGCTGCCTAAGGACTGATAACCACAGCCAAGGGGGAAGAGTCAGGTCCCCAGAAGCCACAACTGTGACTCCTCGGAGGCACCGGTTTGAGGTCTAGACTGGCCTTGCCAAGTCAAATGCTAGACAAGGATATAGAACTAATGTTCCTTTAATCTCATTTTATATACAGAGCAGAGAAACACAGATTGGTTAGCTTACCTGTCTGTGTTTATACAGCTAAGACACAAGGCCGGCTTTATGATAAAGCAACCTATACAGCCACACACTGTATTCTGTGTTTAGAAGGACTCCTCCTTGGTTAAATCTCTATGAAAATAAAGAAATTCTAATAAGGCAAAAAAAAAAACCCTACAAAAAAACAAAAAACAAATGCCAAAACAACACAGAGTTTCGTTTGTGTTGGCCAACTATCCCTGGGCATGGGCCCTGCCCTGGAGTGTAGTTGATATGCTCAGTGGCCCTCTAGTGGAGAGAACTCATTGTCCTGTCACCAGCTGCTTTCACTTTCAAATAGTTTTTTGGTAAGGACTGGGGCCCCTAGTCCACTGCACCATCTCACTGCGGGAACCTGAATGGTGTGAACCAGAACATAGTGTCACAGTCTTTGTAAATTCATATGGGCACCAGTCCGGTCTATTATTTTTTAATGTTTGAGTTTTTATTTATTTTTGGAGCCCTGGAAAGAGAGGGAGCGAGGGAGGGAAGGAGGGAGGGAAGGAGAGAAAGAGAAAGAGAGATAGAGATAGAGAGAGAGAGAGAGAGAGAGAGAGAGAGAGAGAGAGAGAGAGAGAGAGAGAGAGAACACGAAGGGAAATTGGGTAAAATTGTTATAAAGAGGTGGGGAAGACCTGGGAAAGGTTGGGGAAGTGGAAGGATGATAAAATATATTGCCTGAAAAAATACTTTTAATAAAAATGTAAAAGTTCTTAAATAATTTTGCATATGGGAGAATCCACCTTCATTTGCTTTGAAATCAACAAGTTAAATCGTTATATAGAAATTTAGAGCACAGTGGTGGTTGTGGCGCATGTCTTTAATCCCAGTGATGAAGGACTCTCATTGGTTAATAAAGAAACTGCCTTGGCTTTTTGATAGGGCAGAATTTAGATAGGTGGAGTAGACAGAACAGAATGCTGGGAAGAAGGGAGTGAGGCAGATGCCTCGGGCAATCGCCATGCCTCTCCTCTCTGGGACAGATGCGATGGAGCCAGCCAACAGGTCAGACATGCTGAATCTTTCCTGGTAAGACACCACTTCATGGTGCTACACAGATTATTAGAAATTGGTTAATCAAGATGTGAGAATTAGACAATAAGAGGCTGGAACTAATGGGCCAGGCAGTGTTTAAATGAATAGTTTGTGTGTTGTTATTTCGGGTTTTAATGTAGCCAGGCGGCTGGGAGCCCTGCGGCAGGAACAGAGCCCACTGCTCTTCACTACATCCTAGCACTTGGAAGGAAAAAGCAGATAAATCTCTGGGAGTTCAAAGCCAACCTGGTCTGCAGAACAAGTTCTAGGACAGCCTCCAAAGCTATATAGAGAAACCCTGTCTCAAACCTTCTCCCCGACAAAAAAAAAAAAAAAAAAAAAAGGACAAAAAAATAGAGATTTGGGAATTGAGGGTCAAAGACTCTATGCTTAGTACTTTTAGCATCGGTACTCTCATCCTTTGTACTTGTTCAGTTGCTTGTTTGTTCACTCAGTAAACCGAACTGTAAGTTTATTACAAACCAGGCATTAGACATGACAGTGTGGGAACCATAGAGACACGACAGATGCTGTCCCAGCTGTGGCTAAGCAAGCAGCCTCAAGAGGAGTTCAGACCAATAAATAGGCATTTGCAATTCAGTGCATGTGGAGAGAGGATAGCCTGGTTGCTAGGGAGCTTGTTGGAGGGCACTTACCACAGTCTAGGGAGATCAGGAAGGTTTCCAAGCTGAGGTGTAAGAGCTGGGTAAGAGTTAATGCAGCGAAAATTGGAGAGCAAGCGTAACCCCAGCCAGAGGAAATGGAAGCGCAAATACCAAGAAGAGAGGCTAAGATCAGTCCAAGCAGGACATTTAAAAATGGCTTTATTTGGATACAGTGTTGAATGAGCCAGTATCACTCTTGCTCTGCAGCACCAACAATGCCGTCTCAACGGACTAGTACAGCAAAGGCTGATTTCTCACATGGTTCTGAGGTCTGTAGTTTGGGGACTGAGGCCGAGAGAGACAGTCCCAATGGAATATGCCATCCTTACCACCGGAGGAAAGTGAAGTGGCTGAGCCCCTGTGCTTTGGGCTCATAGCCTGTTAGTCTACTAAGCAGCGTTTTAGTTTGTGAGAGTGGAGAAGAAAGTTATCCTCTCCCCCTAAAGGGATATGAAGAGTCCCACGGCGATGACAGGTGTTGGGAGGTGGGCTTCTTCTACAGGCATGCTAGAGACTAAGAACAATAACACACTTGACCATATTAAAAAGGAGAGAACTAGTACGTGTGAATGGAAGTCTCTGGAAAGAAGTTACACTTTTCACTGACCCTTCTGCAAGGCTAATCAAATAATGGGTATGATAAAGATTGTAGAGGTTGGGATGCTGCAGGCCTAGAGTCAAATTACAATTTATCCTGGACCAACATTAGCCTCTTCGTAACATCCATATGATGAACAAAGTTCTGGAATATATTAATTTAGCAGACTATTACCTTAAGGGTGGTGTCAGTCAGCATGTATCTGAGGCCTATAGCAGAGATTACTTTCCCACTTGGCTTTAGCATGCCTACCTAATGCTTCCTCCAATGTACGTGGCAAGCACCTTTGCCTGTAACTCTCTTTTTTTTCCGTTTCTATAAAAACATCATCAAACTGCTACCATGTTGGGACACAGAATTGGAGCTAGCTTGACTCCGTCCCTAGGCCATGGGTATTTATTTGGTCCCTGAATAATGTAACTCTTAGCTTTTTTGAGGCAAAAGTTGTGTTTTTATACTGTCACCATCAATATATTTTTGTAATTCTTGGGCTCTATGTTATCCAAAGTTGTTCAGATGACACAAAAGGACCACAGCTCTCCTCCTCTCAACTGTTTCAGACTATATTTCATTAGGTTCAGGTTCAGTGACTTCTAGACAGATGGGTTCTTACTATAATTATTTTGCAAGTCCCCCCCTTTATTTCTTGAATTTCCCCATGATACAAGCCCCCAGCTATGTTTCCTTTTTACTTAAAATGTTACCACACACAATAAAATAGAACAGACATTTGCTTTATTTGTTCTTTTTCCAGTCTCATTTAACAAAGTCAGGGATGTCTTATATTTGCTGGGTGCTGTTCGAGCCTTTGTGTATATACTTTTCCTTAAAACCAAATTAGAGGACATTACAAGTGGAAAACATCCAGCTTAGAAGGGCTATTCCTCCTTCAGTGCAAACTTGGACTTCCCTTTTCTAACTGAAACAAGACTTAAAAGAAGAGTACTTAGTGCCATCAACTCACTGGCCCTTACAAGCTTTGCTTATAACAACAACAAAATCCAAGGCTTTAAACATTAACAAATGTTAAGACTTAGTTACTAGGCCAAACAAAGTGTTTATTGTACTCTCAAACAGCCCTGCTGCCTTTAAGAAGGGGCGTTACATTTCCAACCCATGACAGTTAAATGCACATTAATGACATTTTTTTAACTCATGCTAACAAAGGGATTCTACAGGACTGAGTATTTTTTTGGATAAACAGCACATCAATTCCAACTCTAACAAAGGAAAGGGATGTGCCTGAGTCTCTTTTTTCCTCCATATGGTGGATACTGCCCTTATTTTATTTATTTATTTATTTATTTATTTATTTATTTATTTATTTATTGTTTTTATTGAGCTATACATTTTTCTCCCTTCCTAATCTTTCCCATGACTCTCACGCTCCAAATTTACTCAGGAGATCGTGTATCTTTCTCCTTTCCATGTAGATTCCTGTATCTTTCTCTTAGGGTCAGGAATTAAAATGCCTTTTCTGCTGGAGGGGAGGTGCATAGAGTGGTTGGTGGGTAATGAGATGCAGTTGTGCATTAGAGATAATCTCTAATAATCTGTAGCACAGTATCATAACCATGCTTCACAACAATTAAATGAATATATTTTATTAATAGCTAATGGAGAACATTTTGAGCACCCACTGCAGAAAACTGATCAAAATCAAAGAGACAGACATTGATGCAAATGGGATGATTTACTTTGCATCTCTATATTAAACATACTAAGGCATCTGGGAAGATTTCCGCAGGTAGTGTGCATGTCGTGTAAGACCAAGGACCTGAGTTTGATCTTCAGCTTCCACATAAAAAGAACAAACAAACCAGAAGTTGGGGTGTGTCATTATAATCCCAGTGTTGGAGACAGAGACAGGCAGATCCCTGAAACTTGCTTGTGGGAGAGTTGAGACTACCCAGTGAGCCTCAAGTTCCAGTGAGAGACCTTGTTGTCAAAACAGGTGCGGGCATCTCTGAGCAACAGTCAAGGTTCATCTTTGACCTCCAAGTGCACACACAGGCACCTCTGGCCTCTACACATTCACAGACAGACACCTGTGCACACATGCATGTGTACACACATAGGTACCTCTGCCCATTCAGATACCCATGCACACATACCTATGCATGCACACAAAAATATGTGCAACTCTCACTTTACCTCATATGGTTGTAAAACTACTATGTAAAAATTAAAAAAATAAATTTAAGTGGAAAATAAAATGTCAGCTATCTTTCAGGTATGCTGACATTTTCCCCTCCCTCCCTCCCTCCTTCCCTCCCTCTCTCCCTCCCTCTCTCCCTTCCTCCCTCCCCCCTTTTGCCTTTTGACAACATCTCACTATGCGGTCCTACCTGACCTAGAACTCTCTATGAAGACCAGATTGCTCTTGAACTCCCAGGATTGCAATTGCCTCTCTCTGGAGTTCTAGGACTGGAATCACGTGTCACCACTAGCAGTCAGGCTCAGAGTGTTTTATGACTTTGTAGTAGTGCTTCTCATTCTGTTCATTAACTGTGCAGTAGCCATCAGAGGGATTTGTTAGAATTAAGGTTCTCAGATATGGTCTTGGCCCTCTAGAATCCATATTGGGGGTTAAGGCTTTTTAATTACCCATTTAACAAAGTCTGCAGGAGATTACTGTGTGCAATAATATTTGAGAGACATTATAATAGCGAACAGAATGGAAAAGATAAATTTAGTTTGCCAGGAGATACTTAGCAGCTATTATCTACTTGAAAATTTTCTTAGGGTTTAGTTTAGACTTAACAACTACTATTCTATGAATGTGAGGAATTTTAGTGTATTTTACTAGCCCATAATTACTAAGCCCAAACAACTCCATGATCCTCCATCCTTGACCTAATTTTATGATTTAATAACTAGATTCAAATATTGGCTACTATGCTATTTTCAGCAATAAATATTTAAGGGTGTTTACAATTTGGTTTCATGCTTCATTAAAAATATATTTGCTATTTTTTGTTTATAATTAAAACGGCAACCTAAAGTGTGACCTTTCAGTGTCAGACCAGGTTCCTCTAGAAAGTCAGGGAACGATCCCATCAGGAGGAGCTGCTGAGTTATGTGCAAAGTAGTGAAAAGCTGTGTTGTTACATTCCAGCAGGTCATATCCGAAATTGTCTCCATGGACCAGCAGCATCATTATAACACGGGAACTTGTTAGCAATGCAAACATTTTCATGCTATCCCTATCTACTGATGAGAATATGTGATTAACAAGATGTCTGGGTGATTCATATGTTATCAGTTCTTAGAAAAGGGTAGCTTACATATAAGTCCAAGACTGCTAGTCGACACAATACTTGAGGGTTTCTCTATGCAATTAAGAAAATCGTGAAGTCTATTTGCAAGAATAGATGATATTTTCAATAACAAAAGGCATCCAGCCAGCCCTCGAATGTTAAGATGCTTTTTATGTGGAATACCAAGATGGGATGCTACCGTTACTGAATAAATTAGAAAGTATCTGAGCAGAATTGACAATGGTTTAGTAGAAATACAATGGTCACTTACATGGTCATTTATTAATTTTTAATGGATTTTAAAGAAGTGCTCTCTCTTTTGTTGTGAATTATACAGAAGATAGTATATGTTAAATATAGAGGAATCACAAGTGATAAGAGCATCTTTGTGATTGTAAACTTCTTAAGGGGAAAGAAATGACCAAATCACTGCATTCATGTCAGGGATATCACTTCTGGGTGATATGAACAAATTTTTATTTACTCCAATAGAAATTTGATAACAGCCCCAAGAAATGATTCCACACAAATCTAGCCCCGGGAAAGTCAATTTCTTGGTGTTACTTTCGGAGCTATGGGTGAAGAGCTACTTCTGTGAGCACAGGTGACTTCAAGGCAGCTGCTTCACCATACTGTTCCTCTCCCAACCCCCACCCAGCCTTGGTGCTGACTCGGGAAAGCTCCAGCTTCCAGGCAGATCTGTCCAGAAATCATCACTACTTATACAATCTTGGGTGGGGACCACATGAATCATAGGTATTCTCACATCCTTGGAAGTTCCATCTGGTTTCTGAGTCTTATGAGGCTCTCTCATACTTAGGAGCAAATGTTTCTATGTGAAGGGAATAGCTACACAATGATGCCGATAGCTGAGAGCTATTGATACCTATGACAGGTTTACAACTTATTATTATTATTATTATTATTATGCTGTTTGGTTCAATATCAAAAGCAGAAGACTTAGAGAAAAAAGATTATAAGTCATCCCAGTTTTAATATTTAATACACAATAAGGGTAGGTAACATGGTATAGTTATCACCAAAGATATATATCACTATTGTTATTCAAAACAAAGAACGAATCAAATGTCAGGGAGTATACTCAGAAAGGTTGAAAAACCCCTTAGAATTATTTAAATGAGAACAGGGAACTCATTTCCTTGAATGTACGAGTGGGAACTGAATGCGTTCTGATATGGAAATTTTATTCCGTTTCTTGACTTCCCAGAGTGCGCAAACTGAGCAATTCCATTATTGGTGAGTGTGCTGCTAAATTACCCAGATTAGGCTTCGATGGAAACACTGGTCCATTTATTTCTGTTGCACCAGAGACTCCTATAAGAGGAATGAAATATGAGCTTTATGGGTCAGGCCTGTAACCACCAAGGACTTTATGGTCATCTGTTTCTGACCTAATTTCATAACTTAACAAGTAGAAGTGGCATATTGGCTACTGTGAAAAATTCAGCAATAAATATTTTAGGAACTTTACAATTTGGTTTCCTTATAGGTAATTTTATTACATCCCTTTTTCTAAAGGTAGTATGGTTTAAAAGTAGCTATTAAGATGAAAATGCTTTCAAAGGTCGAAATGTCACCGGTTTCATCACAAATAAGGAAAACATTAACTGAAAACAAGAGTGAAAAGCGCGACAACTCATTTAATTAGCCACTTTTACACTTTAGGGAAGAGATAACCATGTAGGTACTGATGCATTCATACTGGGAGATGCTGCATTCATCCAATGGTAGGCTATTGCTCGACGAATATTAGCTTAATATCTACTTACTCGTGTGGGCAGTTAGCAGTAGGACACAAGTATGTTGACATTGCAGATGCTTATGTGTTTTCTGTGATTTGGTCACAGCAGCAGACGACAAGGATCATCTACCTTCTTCCTTCACTCATCACGCACCCTCTTACAGAATGAGGACTTAGATGCAGTAAGGAATACGTGCACATGGGAGACTTTCATTCCCAAGACAAGGTTCCCTGTACCTTCATGAGCATAAGATGGTAATTTTCCTTATACCATGGAATGTCCTCTCCTTTTCTTCTCCCTCACTTTCCCTTATGTCTAAATGGGAAAGGAAAACAAAATGAAACCATGAAAAAAACAAAACAAAACAAACCACTAAAGCCTTCTGAGCTGTTTTCAGAGAAATCAATCATCTTTCCTAGACATGAGATGCCTAACAGTTGGCATTATTTTTTTTTTTTTGTCACTTTGTTTACAAGGGCAAAGGTCATTTAACAAGCCTCTGTATGGAATCATTGTGTTCCTTAAGATCCTGTTGGGTGCACCTGAGCCTCCCCGGGATTTGTGCAGAATGGCTCATGGTCAATGATAGGAGTGGATATCCACACTGTGGGGGAGACTATTTTTCTGTCAATAGACTGAAGATTTCAGTGTTCTAGGTAGGTAATCAGTAAGAATCACACTCAGCCAGCCCCTGTTTAAATGTTAAACAGATTATGCAGAAACAAGTTAAAATAACCATGCTTACTATGTTTGCCAAAAAAACCACCAAAGAGTGCTTTAGTCTTATAAAAACAGTTGTAATCGGTATTTTGTAGTATTAATTTCCCAATGAAATTATAAAGTTTGTCCTTGTTTCTACCATGACAAAATTCTTGGTTTCTAGAAGTGTCAGATATTTTGTTCATGTGTATGTCTGTGAGCACATGCATGGGCACATATGTGCTTGTGTGTGTATGATTCCCTAGTTTCCTTTCAATTAAGTAAATGCATGCATGTATAAATTAGACCTTGTGATACTCAGTTCTGTGCCAATTTGTTGAATGGTAGAAGAAAGAAAATAAAAAAATCCTAAGGCAAACTGTTCTGAAAGATGAAATGGTACATGGTCTGTTGTAGTGTGTGTGTGTGTGTGTGTATGTGTGTGTGTGATTCTATTTCACCACTAAAAGTAGGGAAGAATTGCATTTTTAGTTCTTCCTGATTAGAGGACTTCACTGGATTTGTGGCAAATAAATTGACAAGCGAGGGCACTGATGGCAGGAGAGCGATAATTGATGGTGGCAGGTGAGGGCCTGTTGTACTGGCATGTCCTGTGGAGGGTGAGCCAAGGACATCTATCAATCAAATTGGTGACAGCAGTCAGGGAGACTTAATTGGAGATTCATTGAACCTTTAATGATGTGACAGAGAAAAATAAGGACGCTTAAAAGGCTCCTGGGCTATTTTTTCCTTTTGTTCCAATAATTCTCATAGGAGTGGAAAGTGGGCATTGCTCTAGGGTTGGACAGTCACTGCTTTAGTCAACGGTAATCAGTTGTTCTGAGAGGTAGATTAGTAAAGTGTTTATGCTTAGTCCAATGTTGGGTGACAGCTATACCTTAGATTTAGAAAGTTGCCTGTCACATGATCAGAGATACGTACCACGTGCTCAGGTGCATAGAGTTACAACCAGGTGCAGATATTACTTGCAAGAGTATGGGTTCCAAGCTCTGTGAGGAGGTGACTCTTTTTTTCCAGGTCAGTGATCCAACTATCATTTCCTTCCAAATGTGTTTTCTCTTGGGTAAAGCGTAGTTTTCTTAATGTTAGCCATGTAACAAAGCCCCAAGAGTTTGAAGGTATGTCTCATGGCTATAGTGGCTGAAAAGATAAGCAAGATGATCTTGCCATATAAGATTTTATGAAGTCATCTATGCATTTTCTTATTAATTTAAGATGAGAATTTTGGACACATGTTCTATGTCTTGCTTTGTTTAAGTAAATTCAAGGTGAAAGAGGTTGGACAGTTTTTTTTTTTTGGAAGAAGTCATAATCTTGTGAGGGGCAAAGATACATGTATCTTGGATGTTGCCACATGATAGATAATAGCTGATGATTATTGTGAGGATGATGTCTAGGATTGAACAGGCTATAGATAAAGGGACGCTTCTGTGTTATACTTCGTGTCTCTTGAAACTTACTATAATTACTAGGATCCTTGCTGTAAAACTTGTGGAGAAGGAAGGGAAGATCTTAGATTTGGCAGAGATTTTCTATATAATGACATTTACAGTTAGCCAAATTGGAGTCATTCTATTGAATGAAGACAGAGTTTATCTGTCTCTTTTGTCCCTTTGTAGCAATTTGAAGTTGACATTCCAATGCATATTATTTTCTCAACAAATCATTTCCTTATGTATTTATAGATTTTCTTGAAGAAAGCTCATAGATAGAAAAACAGTACTTTAGTTGGGAACCCAAAGCAATGCAAATAATATACTGATTTCTCATTATTATTGAATTTAGCTACAAGTAGCCAAATATAATTTTTCAGAAAAGATCATTAAAATTATTTCAGGCAGGTGGTATATGAGAAAAGTCATGTTAATCAGAAGATTTGAGAGACATATTTAGAAAAAAATACTTTTTTGCTCTATATTTGCTGAATTGGAAAATTTACAGTAAAAATGCTGATGTTATAAAACTCTTTTGTCAGGCGGTGGTGGCACACGCCTTTAATCCCAGCACTCAGGATGCAGAGGCAGGCAAATCTCTGTGAGTCCAGGACGACAGGCTCCAAAGCTACAGATAAGCCCTGTCTCAAAAAAAAAAAAAAAAGAAAAAGAAAAAAAAGAAAAAGGAAAAAGAAAAAGAAAGAAAGAAAAAAGAGAAAGTCCCTTATTTTTATTTTTCTGGCAAATTGAACAAATCTTATAATTAGCTTCTACTTTAGAAAACCATGGCTTTACATGAAATATCAGTGTGGACCATGCCTCCCCCCCCCCCCCATCAAAACCTCTCTTGGAAAGGAGACATGGATGCAAAAGTTGGAATAACTCTTTTTTCTTTTTTTTATTGTTTTTATTGTGCTATACATTT
This sequence comes from Arvicola amphibius, assembly GCF_903992535.2. Classification (NCBI taxonomy): domain Eukaryota; kingdom Metazoa; phylum Chordata; class Mammalia; order Rodentia; family Cricetidae; genus Arvicola; species Arvicola amphibius. The sequence goes on from NC_052047.1 coordinate 19,010,118, forward strand.
TTCTCCATTCTCCTTCCTTCCTCCCCTTTTGCCCCCTCCCTTCTCCCATGACTCCCGTGCTCCCAATTTATTCAGGAGATCTTATCTTTTTCTACTTCCTAGGTGCATATATGTATGTCTCTCTTAGCATCCTCTTTGTTGTCTAGGTTCTCTGGGGTTGTGGGCTATAGGTTGCTTTTTCTTTGCTTTATGTGTAAAAGCTACTTATGAGTGAGTACATATCATATTTGTCTTTCTGGGTTACCTCACTCAATTTGTTGTTTTTTTCTAGATCCATCCATTTTGGCCTGCAAATTTCAAAATGTCATCATTTATTTTACCACGGAGTAATATTCCATTGTGTAAATATACCACCTTTTATTTATCCATTCTTCACTTGAGGGGCCTCCAGATTGTTTTCAGGTTCACAATGTTGCTATGAACATATTTGAGCACATGTCCTCTTGGTGTGATTGAGCATCCTTTGTGTATATATACAGTATTTTGAGAAATTATTGACCTCTTTTAGGACATTCCCACCAAGCATCTATCCATTCACAGTCTGGCCAGGTCCAACAGGACAGACTTGGCTTTTTTTTTTTTTTAACAATCTTTCATGATTTCACACACCAATCCCAGTTCCCTCTAGCTCGTCTCCCCCTGCTCTCCACACCTTGTACTACCTCATCCCTCATCTACTCTTCAGAGAGGGGAAGGCTTCCATGGAGAGCCAGCAAAGTTTGGTACATCCCTCCGCCCTGTAGCTAAGCTGATCATGTATCCCTCCAACGAGAATGGTCCCACTCTCAGTGGCCCCACAGACTACTTCAGTAACACAATTGTCACCCACATTCAGAGGGTCTAGTTTGAGCCTATGTGATGCGGGATGTCATTCTCTATATATGTTGCTTTTATTAGTCAATGAATAAAGCTATTTTGGCCAAAGGTTTAGCAGAGGAAAGCCAGGTGGGAAATCTGAACAGAAATATATAGAAAGAGTAGGCAGCATCAAGGAGACGTCATGTAGCTGCCAAAGGAGAAAGATGCAATGAAGATGCCCAGAGAGCAAGAGGTAACAAATCATGAGCCTCTTGGTAAAATATGAAGTAAAACATGGGCTACTTTAAGATGTAAGAGTTAGTTAATAAAAAAGCCTTAGCTAATAGGCCGGTGTTGTAATTAATATAGTTTCTGTAGAGTCTGGGCAGCTGGGGAACCAAAGTGCAGGCTCCGCTAAAACCTATGCGAGTTCCCCCGCTGTCAGTCCAGACTCAGCTTTATAAAAACCCATTGTGCATGTTTTTTTGAGCCTGACTGTTTAATACTTTTCCTTCGCTGAGGCAGCACTCATCTTTTTGAAGCTTCTAGTTTCTGGAATTGGTTTCCCCATCAGTCACTGAATAGTGAGACTACTTGGGCATCCTTTGATTGACTGAAGATGACTATTCTATGTCTCACGATTCTCTACTTAAAAAGCATTACCATACTGCAGTGGGGCTTCCTCATTTCTAGTGTGCCATTATGGCTTAAGTCTCTTGACCACTGAAATCACTCACGTTACTTACCTCATCTTAACCTCGCGTTTCTAGGTCCCTCTAAGACTGTTTTGTGAAGGTTTGAATTCAGCTTCCAGAAAGCAATGATCAGTTTTGAGAGAGAAGCACACAATTTTATTGGCTAGCAAGCTGCCTATAATTACTTTTAAAAAAGTTGTATTAAGGTTTTTGGTATATTAACTTGACAAGGCTATAGATAGTTCACATTTAGTTTTATGTTTTCCAATGAGGTTATCATTTAAATCAGTGGACTTTGAGTAAAATAAATTATTCTCTTCATCCAATTATTTGAATGTCTTAGTAGAACAGGGTTGAAGTTTCTCTCAGAAAGAAATAATTTTGTCTGCAATGTTTCTCATAATTAACTTATAGCATTACTTTCACTCAGGATCTCAATGTTGCTGAACAATCCCATAATGTCAGGCCTAATACCTCCATAATCCTCTCCTCCCCTTTCTTCTCCTCTCCCTTCTTCTCTTTTCCTCCCTTCCCCTCTTCTCTCCTTTCCTTTTAACTCCTCTTTTTTCCTCTTCCCCTCCCCTCCCTTCCTCTCCTCCCATTTCCTAACATCCATTTATATACATCACACATCCACTATTGGTCTCTCTGAAGAACTTGCATAAAGTCCCCATATAGAAAGCTTTATATAATCTTATTTTGATGGCATCATCTAACATACTCTATTTATCCATTTATTTTGTATCATCTAAATGTCTGAAAATTTTGAGTGGTATATTTTATGTCTCTTGATATTTTCTGCAGTTCCAAGAATACTTACTGCAAAAAGAAAATTATGAAGAAAAGGAAGCTCTTGGATTTTCCATGAGAGAGACTTTGTATGTAATGATAATCACAGTTAGCCAAATTGGAATCACTTTATTGATCAGACAGAGACCATCATCTACTTTTTCTGCCTGCTGATCATGGTTAAAAGTGAGTATCTTGACATACTTTTTGTTTGAATGCAGAGAGTTAAGTGTATTTTCTAGTCTAAGTGCAATGCATTTCTTCCTTTTTATGTTTTAAATGAGAATATAATCATACCATTTATTATATCACCCACTTTAATTATTATAAAATTGATGCCAATAGAAATTTTCTTCATAGAGAACTCCGCCACTCATTGATGGTTGTGTGTATGCCAAGGAGCACAAAAACATTGTCCCTCTATTGAGTTTTCTCTGGTATAGAGGCAGCTGTCAATAGTTTGAGCAGCTGAGTACAGTAAGTATTATGGACATGCATAGAAGCACATAGCTGACTAAAATTCACCCTTAAAACATGACCTTATGTGTTGTAGGATGCCACTTTGTATGTTCCTAGCCTCCCAGTCTCCCGAAATAATCACTCAGAAACCATATTATTTGCAATACTATTTGGCCAATAGCTTAAGTGTATTTCTGGCTAACTCATATCTTATATTAACCCATCTCCACTAATCTGTATATCACCACCCGGTTGTGGCTTACCAGGTAAAGTTCTGGTATCTGTCTCTGGCAGGGCTACATGGCTTCTCCCTGACTCCCCCTTCTTTCTCCCAGCATTCAGTTTAGTTTTCCCCACCTAGCTAAATTCTATTCTATCACAGGCCAAGGCAGATTCTTTATTCATTAACCAATTATATTCATAGCATACAGAGGGGAATCCCACATCACTTATGGTAACTATGGATAGTGACATTCCTTGAGGATTTTAACTATCTGTGAGTGTCTAGAAATCTTGTTTAAGTCACTATAAATACTGAACACCTATGGGAAACAAATTACACAGCTCTAATATAAAAATCATAATAATAATTCATCTAACCTGGAACTATGAATGTTACTTAGCTACACATTCTTTAGTATAATAAGATGTAATGACAATCTTAGATTTAATTTTCTGTTTTTCTTTCTTTTTTGATTTTTGAGACAACGTTTCTCTGTAGTTTTGTAGCCTGTCCTGGAACTAGCTCTTATAAACCAGACTGTCCCCTAACTCACAGAGATCTGCCTGCCTCTGCTTCCCGAGTGCTGGGCTTAAAGGCATGTGCCACCAGTGCCTGGTTTAGATTTAGTTTTCTAATTTTATTAGAATTATAGATCTTTATCTAACCCTTGTGACTTTAAAAGTTATAAAAGAGCATAGTTTAAGCAAAAGGACAAGTTTATTATCTATTAAAAAGTCACCAGCAATCTAATAGTCTGAGAGTCTATTATGGCTCAACATAAATCATCATATATAGGTCTATATATATAGTCAACGGCTTAATAAATATTTGATGATAATTTTATATTCAGGGCTGGAAAATTAGTTTAAGGAATAAATATAGCCCTTATATAACCATATTTTATGGCCATTGATTAATGTGGTTGAAACACTTATATGGTTGGAGAAATTAAAAGTAATAATGCTATATTACTACTTTTATAAAATATAAATTATTTTATATATATCTAATTTATATATATATATATATAAAATTTAAATTATTGCAAATTTTTATAAGCACAGCTATACTCACTCATTTATATGGTGTCCACTGCAGCTTTCATGCAACTGTGACACATCTGAGTCATCACAAAATAGAAACAACCTTTGATTTAAAGTTTAAAATGTCTTATTACGTGTAGAAAAGCTGGATCATAAATGTAAGATTACACTTCCATATTTTCAAAAGAAATATCAAGTTACTTAAAGTAATAATTTTATAATTATTTTCTCATGATTCTCAGTAATCTTATCATGGAATTATTGATTCATAAATATGTGTATGTAGAAACAAGTTTCACATAAGAGAATTTTTTAAACTTTTAACATTATTTACAATTATTTTTGCATGTACAAAGCAAGGAGAAAATAGTGTATATTGACAGAAATAGAAATGTCTAGAGACTATGAGACATTTAACAGGATTGGACAGACTGGTAGAAGTTCCTAAAATCCAGAAGTAATCACGAACATTTCACGCTTAGATGCTCTATGTAGGAAAAAACTTCTCTCAGAATTGCATTATATTTTTCCATTGCTGAGTCTCACTGATTGAACCTTTGGCAAAGACACCTGAGAGGGATCATAAAGGGAGAATTAGGAATGAACGACTCCTGTGTTGGTGAAATAGCATCTCGAATTAAATAAGATAATGTATGTGAAATGCTTAGCAGAAACCCTAGTAGAAAGTCAATAAGCAATAACCATCATCCTGGTTGTCAGAGATTCATGTTTAGAATATCTATAATTCATCAGAGATACCTCAGACATGTTGTGGAATCTCTTTTAGATCATAAATGTATTGTATTGTTTTGGATGATGAAGATTCAAGATTATTCTGGAAATGGAGGATATACTTATTTTCTTGGAAAATACCTATAAAAATAGCCTCCCACTTTCAAAGATTCTCAAATAACTAGAAGGTAGCTGTGAATCTATTTTCTCTTATAGATGTTCTCTAGAGATCAGAAGGAGTAGAAGTACTTTCTTTTAGCTTGAGATCCATCTAGAAGCCAAGAGTTGGAAAGGGTTTTCTTGCTGTAGTGATGAGAAAACAGGTATAGGTTTATATTGTTATAGGTAAAGTGGGTGTGGTTAGGGCTGCCTTCTTTCCATTATACTATTTAGGCCATCGTATTGTATTAAATCTTTCAAGATTCTTAAATCTTGAAGGAGGAGTGAAGCTGACTTGTCCTTCTTGTAATTTTTCTATAAAGACATTTCTTTCTTTTATAAAAAATTATTCTTCTCTCATATATTATATTCCAACCACAGCCTCCCCTACCTCCACTATTCCTAGTCCCTCCCCACACCTCCATTCTTGCCCAGGTCCATTGCTCCTCTATTTCTTTCAGAAGAGAAAAGGCTTCCTAAGGATATCAAACAAACATGGCATATCAATTTGCAATAAGACTAGGTGCAAACCCTCATATCAGAGCTAGATAAGGTAACCCAGTAGGAGGAAAAGGCTACCAAGAACAAGCCAAAGAGTCAGAGATACCCATTCTCCCACCGTTAGGAGTCCCACAAACATCCCAAACTAAACAACCACAAAATATATACTGAGGACCTAGTGCAAACTCATGCAGGCTTCTAGATTGCCCATCAATCTCTTCGAGCTCCTCTGAGTCCTTTTTGGTTGACTTTGCGGGCCGTGTTCTCATGGTCCTTAACTCCTCTGGCTCCGGCAGACCTTCCCTCTTCCTAAACTCTGCCTGATGTTTGGCTATGGGTCTCTACATCTTCTCCCATCTGCTGAGGGAGGAGTTTCTCTGATAACAATTGATATATATATATATATACATATATATATATATATATGTAATATCATTAGGAATAATTTCATTACTTTTTATTCTAATCATATTTGGCTCTACCCTAGGTCTCTCGGCCATCTAGCTTTCTGTTTCCTGGTCATCCAGGTGGGGTTAATCATGAGCTTCCACTTGTGGTAAAGGCATCAAGTTAGACCAGTCAGTCATTGGTTGGTCACTCCCACAAGCTTTGAGTCACTATTGCTCCAGCACGTCTTGCAAACAGGACAATTTCTAGATTGAGGTTTTGTGGCTGGATTGATATTCCAATCCCACCACAGGAAGCCAAAGGCATTTCTTAACTTGTTTGTTTGTTTTTGTTTTTTCCTTTTTTCAAGGCAGGGTTTCTTTGTATAACCCCGGTTGTCCTGGAACTTGCTCTGTAGACTAGACTGTCCTTGAATGAAGAGATCTGCCTGCTTCTGCCTCTTGAGTTCTGGGATTAAAGGCCTGTACCACCGCCACCACCACTGGAGAGGTTCTTCAGTTCTAAGAAGTCATTTTAAAATTTCTAAGCTTCAGGTCATTTTCATTATAATTTCTTTTACATCATCACAATATGTCTCAGAGTTTCCTGGAGTAAAGTCCTTGATGATAAAGCCAGAGGTAATCGAAAAGGATTGGACTTGCATTGAAGATACAGACTCGGATGCTAGGAGACACAAGGCAAGTGATTTATATTATCAGTGAAGGAATAGAATACTATAGGAAGCAACAGGGAACACGACTATACCTAGCAAAATGAGCAGCTGCCATTCAGACTCCCCCACCTCCCATGGATATAGATGTATGTCATATTGAAATTGCTGTCTCTTCTGCTATTTCAATAAAGTTAAAAACCAGTTTCCTAAGTATGGAGTTAAACTTTTCTTATTACTGTGAAAAACACACCTGTGACCTGGTTTGGGCCTTTAAGAAGCACATTTAGCAATAAAAAGAGTGGTATTTTCATTACAAAGTAAACGTCTCCCAGGTAATTTGGCTTGTAGGCTTTGCAGTTTAATATTTTATGACTTTTCTTCTTCAGTTTTTCATGTTGGGAGGAAGGCTATACAATGATTAGCCTGCAGATTCAGTGTGGCTTTGTGGTTCAAACATTAGCTTGCATCAAACGGCTCTGCTTTTGTTTTCTGCTTGAAATAACTGACACTTGTTATGGTTCCGCTTACTGTGTGAGCCATCCCCTGTTGACTTCTGGACAATCACTATAAATCTCTATTATGCTGCTGTTATTGTCCTGTTATACTGGCGCTGTTGAGGCATCTTCTCAAGGGACCGGAGCCCAGGTGTGTACGTATAGAGCGAGGAATACTCTCCTTTAAACACACAAATAGCTCTTTTATTTGGCACAACACACATAAACGTTAGTGTAGCCAAAGGAATCTTGAACGGATATTTGCATTGCAAATTTCTCAGAAACTGGAGCAAAGGTATCAGAGCTCAATCTGCTAGCCATTTGAATTTTGTTAGTTCCGAGAGCAATCCATCTTTTTTAAAATTTTTATTCCAGGAAAAAAGAATTCAGAGAGTTGAGATGCAGTGCCTCACAACCAGGCTCCAAGGCATTAGGATTTCTCATAAAAAGAATATATTCTTGTTTCCCATGAAATTCAGTTATATAGACTTCCTTTCCTGAGCACCTATTCTTTACAGCTTGTTCAGAGCAAATGCGCAGGGTTAAGTTCTTTTGTGGTATATGTTCATTGTTTTGCTATGCAAACTGACAGGCAATGTGGTTGGAGCCTTGTCAGAGAGTCAAGCATGGTTTCCCAAGAGCGAAGCTTCACTGACTCCCTGTATTGCCATGTGAAGGTGCTGATGCTGCTACCTGACATCTTTTGATGTGACAAACCCATAAGGAAGAATAGATAGGTGGGCATCCTTTAGAGGCATGAATGGAGTTTAGAAAAAAGTGTGTCAAAATTTTTAACAGACAGAAGGCTAAAAGTACATTTCTAAGAGTAGAAGAAGAAAAAATGCAAAGTTTTTCAGGTAAATAATGATTTCCTTATTATTTTATTCAATGAATAATCCCTAGTGTATTTTTTCTCATGTTTTTTTTTTTTATAGTATTAAGTAACCTGGAATTTTCATTGTTTATTCATTTTAAAGAAAAGGTACAAGGTAAATTTGGGAGGAAAGCTCATCAAATCTTCCATTTAAATTATACTTTTAGCAACAAAAATGTAGGAAGGTTTTTACATTTAAAAAAAGCATATCTGTCCTTTGGTCCTTTCAATTTCCTCCTGTTCCCCAAGAACAGGAGAAGTGTGGCTCCTAAGCTTGACATCTTGAAGAGAGCAGTGTGTCTTATGAAATCCTGTGTTGACTGCAGGGAGCACTTCTTAAAATTGCTTGGGAAGGCTAGAGCCTTGAGAAAAAGGTTGACTATTGTTAAAATCTCATTGACAAGATGAAGCAAGGCGTAAAGGCTGAGTGAAAATCATTCCATTCAAAGGGTAAGTAGGTAAAATTCTAATATAGGAATGAATTTAGAGATCCATTATCAGGTAATATTGAAGTGGGATATTAAAATCAGGGTGTGCAAGGTTATTCCGACAGCATTTCGTGGGGAAGTTTATGAATACAACTCATTATGAAATAAATTACCAGGAAATCATCCAAGCAAAAAAACCAACCCGAGGACATACAGATGAGTGACGACCTGACAGCTGGCTTCCCATTAACAGTAATGTAAGTCAAATAATGGTAGGACAAAGTCAGTTAGAATATGAAAGGAAATACCTGTTTGTTAAGATTTTATACTAAATGATATTTTCAGAATGAAAGAAAAATATTTGTCATGTGAACAAAATACGAAATTAAAAATAGATTTTAGTTAAAGAAATATATAATCTTCAAGAAAGAAAATAGAGATTTTGGAAGTCCAAGAAGTTATGATAAAGCAAACAGTGGCTAGTCTCCAAAACTTCTAAACAGCCATCGACTGTGGAACAGTAATACAGAACCTTCTGATTTGAGAAAGGGAAAATTCATTAAGACAAATAAACTGTAAGTAACAGTATTACATCTACTGTGAGAGTAAGGTTATTGGAATGAAATGTTCTAAGACCACTATATCAGTCAAACCCCAAGAAAGATGTTTAGTTTATGAACAGTAGGGTTAAATCAACTTGGTGAAACAGTGTGTGTCTTAGATACATCAAATAAATGAATTAAATTATACAGTATAATTAAACTTGAACAGAAGAAAAAAATTAACTGGGAACTGTGTAGAAAGTTCTGGAGTGATAAATTGCCTAGAAATCTGACTTCTGAGTAAGCAGTTGCTTTGTTGTGGGCTGCATCATATCTCCTCTCCGAATTCATATCTCAAAGTTTTAGCTTTTATGTGGCTTTATCTGGAAATATATCCTGTGTGGAGATGATAAATCAGATATAATTAAATACCATAACAATAAAGCCATGATAATAGGATTGATATTTACAATAGTTTGAGTTTTCGATTATTCCAAAATGTGTCAAAGGCTTGTCCCATGTCCTGTGGTTCTCTTAGGGTGTAATGGAATCTCCAAAATTTGCAGTGTAGTGAAAGAAAATTAGTACATAATGATGGGTTCTTGAACAGGATATGGAAACCCTGGCTTCTTTCTATCTTTGCATTCTGTGGCAGGTGATGTATGCAATTATTTTAGCCTTGAAACTCCAGTATTGTGTACTGCTTATTGCAGGCTTAAAGCATACATAGACTGAGACCTCTGAAATTACAAGCCAAACTAAATTTTGGCTCCTCATAAGTTAATAGCCTTCATTATTTTGTCAGAGTGATAGAAAGCATCCTCACAAAAGAAATACCAAATGCTCTTTGTCTCTGTCTCTTCCCTTCTTGCTTTCTCCTTCTGCTCCACCGAAGGATACAAAGAGAACAGCTAAGAAAAGATCCTCACCAAAGAACTGAATGAGCCAGCATGATGTTCTCAGAACTCCCCATCTGAAGAACGTGAGAGAGGAACTGCTGTTTAACCACCATGTGTTCCACCGAATCAACCCAGCGTTGATTAACACAGCTTCCTATACAGCAATCTAACCCCCTAGGTTATATTTAGAAGAAACTGTAAAACCAAGCTAACCTATATTGTCAAGCAGTCTAAACTCAGCTATTTTTATGATGGGTTTAATATAGAAGTCAATAATATAATAGCATTTAGCTTTGCTAGTATATTGGACAGATTACTCCTGGGTTTTTCAATGTCTTTTTGAAATTCAGCAATAATCCACAAGTTAGAACTTCCAAGAACAGCAGTAAATCAAATATTCCTCAGACTCCTCTGTGATCATGAAAAACAGGATGGTTAATGAAGATAGGAACTTTGATAATTCTTAAATACATTCACTAGACAGTTTTGTAGATAGTTCTTCATCAAGATGTGACAGCATCTTTGTAAATGAAAACATTTTCAGATGTTTTCAGTTAAGTTTATTCTATGTTCCTGGGAAATGACTATTTACAAAATAAAAGTTTTAGTTTTCAGGTTTTTAATCAGCGACTCTTTTGAATAAAGGTGTTTTAGGAGTTGAGTCGTAAGCTTGCCTCATACTCACGTTATTTTTGGTGATACCATAGTTATATCCTGAAAATAAGGAGAAAGTTCAATAAAGATATCAATGTTTTTATTTGCTATAAGAAATACAAACTGAGGCATACATAGTTTTTTTTTTTTTTTTTTTTTTTTTTTTTTTTTTTTTTTTTTTTTGGTTTTTCGAGACAGGGTTTCCCTGTAGTTTCTAGAGCCTGTCCTGGAACTAGCTCTTGTAGACCAGGCTGGCCTTGAACTCAGAGATCCGCCTGCCTCTCCGTATATAGTTTTTTTTGTTGTTGTTGTTTTTTCGAGAAAGGGTTTCCCTGTAGTTTCTAGAGTCTGTCCTGGAACTAGCTCTTGTAGACCAGGCTGGCCTTGAACTCAGAGATCCCCCTGCCTCTGCCTCCCGAGTGCTGGGATTAAAGGTGTGCGCCACCACTGCCCAGCTGGCATACATAGTTTTGACAGGATTTTCTAGCTACTGCTTCAGGTCATGCCTACTAAATAGGACTCTCAGCCACATATGCCTCCGAAAATATTTTTTTAAAATTTTTAAGTTTCCGCCTCCTCCCCGCCTCCCATTTACCCCCCTCCCCCTCCACTCCCCCTCCCTCTCCTGCCCTGTGGGAAGTCCAAGTTCCTCCCCCCTCCATCCGGGTCTAGGAAGGTCCAAACAGGCCAGCCCCCTCAAAGCCAGTATGCGTAGTAGGATCCAAATCTAGTGTCATTGTCCTTGGCTTCTCAGCAGCCCTCATTGTCTGCCATGTTCAGGGAGACCGGTTTTATCTTATGCTTTTTCAGTCCCAGTCCAGCTGGGCTTGGTAGGGTACGAATAGATCAGCCCCAGCATCTCAGTGGGTGAGAGCACTCCTCGCAGTCCAGACTTCCTTGTTCATGTTTTCCCTCCTTCTGCTCCTCATTTGGACCTTGGGAGCTCAGTCCAGCGCACCAATGTGTGGCTCTGTCTCTATCTCCATCCATCACCAGATGAAGGTTCCCTCACGGTCCTGACTTTCTTTCTCATGTTCTCCCTCCTTCTGCTCCTCATCAGGACCTTGGGAGCTCAGTCCGGTGCTCCAAGGTGGGGTTCTGTCTCTATCTCCATCCATCGCCAGATGAAGGTTCTATGGTGATATGCAAGATAATCATCAGTATGGCTATAGGATCTGGCCTTTTCCGACTCCCTCTCCTCAGCTGCCCACGGAACTAGCTGGGGGCATCTCCCTGGATACCTGGGAACCCCTCTAGAGTCAAGTTTCTTAATAATCCTAAAATGGCTCCCTTAATTAGGATATATGCTTCCCTGCTCCCATATCTACCCTTCCTATATCCCAAGTATCCCATTCCCCCAAGCTCTCCCTATCCTCCCCTTCACGCTTTTCTCTCCCCATCTCCCCTTGCCCCCAACCCACCCCACCCTCAAGTTCCAATTTTTGCCCGACAAACTTGTCTACTTCCAATATCCGGGAGGATAACTATATATTTTTCTTTGGTTTCAGTTTTATTTTTGTTTACCTCTTTCAGCTGCATTACATTTAGCTGATGATACACAGAGAACTGCAAAAGTTTATAGTATCCACATACTATATGGAGCAAGTCAGCCTCCATTGGACTGGAGATGTATATAAAGGTTTAATATTTGTCTTTGCTTTTCAGAATCTTAGCTCCGGAGTGAATTATGTTTGTTCATGCAATAGATTCTTATGTTGCAGCCCTAATCTTATAGACCCTGTCTCCAAAATCAGTCACATGGAAGGCTATGTCCTCAGAGTATGGATCTGGTAAGGGAGGCCAAAATTCTGGGGCTGTCATGTGATAACACAATATATTTTAGGTAGTTTAAGCAGAGATAGGGTGAAGTTCCATCTCTATCTATTGTAGGCACAGAATGAGAGATTGGCTGGCTAGAGGCCAGGAAAACAATTCTCCCCAGAAATTAAACTAGGTAGGATCTTGATCCTGGGATTCCTAGGCTCCACAACTGTGGGGAAATAAATTTCTGATTTTTAAGCCTCCTCCTCCTTGGTCTAAGATATTTTGCTATGACAGCCTGAGCTAAAAACAATTCTTCTGCCCCTTTTGTCATTTTTAAAAAAAAGGGATTTCTTTTGTTTTGAGATCATATCATGAAGAATAAAAATTGACAAATAAATAGAAGGTATAAGACACAGAAATATGAGCAAATCAGATACTAAGATGCATTGGTTTCTTTCTGAAACTGGAAAGTATAATTAACTGTGGAACAATTTATTTCAGTGAAGAACAACTATAGCAGAAGAAATGCCATGCTTTCCCCACTGGAGTGATAAAAATAACGCTTTCCCACAGATCAGAGCTTCCAACCAAAAGGTCACATGTGGTATAATCAGACTATTTGTTTGCAGCCTAATCCTCAGCACTCTCTATAATTTAAAGCTAATCAGACACTCAGTGGAAATGTAAAATAGAACAGATTTACAGCTTTTGATATATCTAACCCCAACTTCATTATCTTTGAGAAGTATTGTTCTATAGAAAAATCTATTTTTCTCTTATATTTTTAAAAGTCATATTTTATTTATTTATTCACGTATGTGTGTACACACATACATGTACTTCCATGAACATGCCTTGGCATGTGCTTATGGAGGTTAGAAGGCAATTTGTAGAAGTGATTCTTGCCTTCCACTATGTAGGCAAGGAACTTGACTCTTCAGGTTTGGTGGCAAGTGTCTTTTACTGGATGAGCCCTTTTGTAGTGTGAAGCGGCGGGGCTGCGTTCCCGCCGCCCAGTTCCCAGCAACCAGCTAATCCGCCGCCGGCTAGCTTTACCCAAAATAATTACACGGAAACTTTATTCTTTTAAATACTGCCTGGCCCATTATCTGTAGCCTCTTATTAGTTAATTCTCACATCTTCCTTTAACCCATATTTAGTAATTTGGGTAGCACCACGAGTTGTGGCTTACCAGGAGAGATCTTAACCTGCGTCCATCTCGGAGAGGAGCAGCATGGAGACTCACTATCGTGACTGCCTGAAGCGTCTCTCCCTAACTCTACTTCCTTGTTCCCACAATTCTGTTCTGTCTACTCCACCTACCTAATTTTCTGTTCTTAAAGGGCCAAGGCAGTTTTCTTTATTAATAATGAAAGTAACACATAAACACTCCTCCATCATTTCCCCTTTTTCTGTTTAAACAAAAAAGAAAGGCTTTAACTTTAACATAGTAAAATTACATGTAACAAAACAGTTATCAAGCAAGTATTACAGTTACAATATTTAAATCTATTTTATCTTTTATCATAACTAAGGAAAGCTATAACTATCTATTTATTCTTCAACTCCATCAAAGACTCCAGAAGGATATAATGCTACCTAAGTAAACAAGAAATAAGTAACTTATAAAACTCTAGAAATGACAGAGACAACTCGCTGCCTAGACAGTCACCCAAAGTTCCTCTGTACCGTTGGGGCATCCATCTTCAGCCTTCAGGCCCATAGTGTCCAGCAGACTTTTTCATGAAGCAGGAAAATTCCAAAGACAGTTCAGTCACTTTCTGCTGTGTCCTGCAGAACGTCTCGCAGACTCTTTCATGAATCAGGAACCCCGAAAGACCATCTCACCTTTAGGCAAGTTCAGCAGTCCTCTCTCTGCGGGTTCTTTGTGTCCAGTCTATGCAACAGTCCAGGCAAGAGCAGTTTCTTGCCCAAATGGCTAACAAACTCCATAAGTAGCCTCTTCGATGCCCATCTTCCTCTCGAAGTAGATTGGTGCTGCCAGGAGCAGACGTGTCTCATTGTCATGAAAAACCCTAAGTTATTAAAACATTTAAAATGCCATATTCTGTAGCCTTTGAAAGATATGAAGAATGCCTATCTAACTGAAATGTTTCTATATATCTAGAAAATCTAACATGACTACAAGCTTGACTATAATTGGTGATTATCCATTAACCTATATTTCCTAATTATGCATTACATTCTTAAATGAACTACACAATCACGATACCTTAATCAGTATCAGAAATACATATACATATAGCAAATTGACCTTAAAATTCATACCAATGTAAATTCATATCTATATCATCTCCCCCTTTAAATGTAAAAGAACATTTATAAACAATATTTGGGAAAATGGGCGCAGTTTTTTCTCTCCAAACTGCTTCCTGCTGAATGGGGGCGCTGTTATTTAGGTCTTTTATGGTGTAACCTGTGTGCTAGGTTCCTCTCAGTTGGCAGTTGAGCGAAGTAATTTTTTGAGGGTGTTCACAGCAACCTTTCAGGAGGGCGTGGTCTATCATACCATATTGGGATAGAAGCAATCCACAGAGTCTCATCCTCTGTGAAAACAAAAGAAGAAACTCTTTTCCAAAGCATCATGTTCTTAGATCCAAATCCTGAAGTCATACCATTAAAATGTCCATTCTGGTCTAGACTGGCAGCCCATATAATGAAATGTCTCTCTGTATTTAGCTCCTTTACAGTCAAAAATTTCAAAGAAAACACAATAAAATACATAATCCAGACTCTCTGTGAATTTTCCATTTTTATGTGGCTTATTTTTACTCTATCACTTACTTTATTCTGTCTCTTTAAAGACTTTACCCCTATTTTAAGGCATTAACTTTATTTTTTATATTTTCTTCTCTCTCTCTCAAGCCTACATACATTCATCCAACACTGTGACTCATTTAAAAGTCTTTTATGTCTGAATCTGTCCCATTGTGAATCTGTAATTTTTTTACTGTCGAGAAACTTGTTTGATTTGAGCCTTTACATTGCTAAGCGCTTAAGACTCTAAGCTGTGACATTCCTAGGTCAAAAAACAGGTACTGTGAGCTTGCCACGCCCAGTCCAACATAGCTGAACCGCTTGTGACTCTGAATCGGTTGCAGCTCTGAGCTGCAGAGCTGCGGGCTGCTCTGGATGTTGGCTCCACCTCTCTCCAATTTCAAAATGGAGGATGTACCATTTTCTACTAGCTCTGGGGCCGCCAGGTAGGAGCCGCACTCAGCACTTTAACTCTGAGACTGAGCGTGCAGCACAAAAACTCTTTTAATCCAAGTTACAGCCAAATCAGATGCGCAGAGCACTGCGCAGACTGAAAACACCTCTCTCTCTATGGCGGCGGCAGGAATCCGCAAACGCTGTCCCGCTCGCCTAAGCCTGATTCCGCCATCTGCCCAGGTGCAGGCAGGGAGCAGTGAGCCATTGGCATGGTCTCAGAGTACTTTCTTTCCGATACCAAGCGGGCAAGGTTTTTAAGTGGATTTAGTGACCACGTTGGAGCGCCAATCTGGTGTGTGAAGCGGCGGGGCTGCGTTCCCGCCGCCCAGTTCCCAGCAACCAGCTAATCCGCCGCCGGCTAGCTTTACCCAAAATAATTACACGGAAACTTTATTCTTTTAAATACTGCCTGGCCCATTATCTGTAGCCTCTTATTAGTTAATTCTCACATCTTCCTTTAACCCATATTTAGTAATTTGGGTAGCACCACGAGTTGTGGCTTACCAGGAGAGATCTTAACCTGCGTCCATCTCGGAGAGGAGCAGCATGGAGACTCACTATCGTGACTGCCTGAAGCGTCTCTCCCTAACTCTACTTCCTTGTTCCCACAATTCTGTTCTGTCTACTCCACCTACCTAATTTTCTGTTCTTAAAGGGCCAAGGCAGTTTTCTTTATTAATAATGAAAGTAACACATAAACACTCCTCCATCATTTCCCCTTTTTCTGTTTAAACAAAAAAGAAAGGCTTTAACTTTAACATAGTAAAATTACATGTAACAAAACAGTTATCAAGCAAGTATTACAGTTACAATATTTAAATCTATTTTATCTTTTATCATAACTAAGGAAAGCTATAACTATCTATTTATTCTTCAACTCCATCAAAGACTCCAGAAGGATATAATGCTACCTAAGTAAACAAGAAATAAGTAACTTATAAAACTCTAGAAATGACAGAGACAACTCGCTGCCTAGACAGTCACCCAAAGTTCCTCTGTACCGTTGGGGCATCCATCTTCAGCCTTCAGGCCCATAGTGTCCAGCAGACTTTTTCATGAAGCAGGAAAATTCCAAAGACAGTTCAGTCACTTTCTGCTGTGTCCTGCAGAACGTCTCGCAGACTCTTTCATGAATCAGGAACCCCGAAAGACCATCTCACCTTTAGGCAAGTTCAGCAGTCCTCTCTCTGCGGGTTCTTTGTGTCCAGTCTATGCAACAGTCCAGGCAAGAGCAGTTTCTTGCCCAAATGGCTAACAAACTCCATAAGTAGTCTCTTCGATGCCCATCTTCCTCTCGAAGTAGATTGGTGCTGCCAGGAGCAGACGTGTCTCATTGTCATGAAAAACCCTAAGTTATTAAAACATTTAAAATGCCATATTCTGTAGCCTTTGAAAGATATGAAGAATGCCTATCTAACTGAAATGTTTCTATATATCTAGAAAATCTAA
Source organism: Arvicola amphibius (assembly GCF_903992535.2). Lineage (NCBI taxonomy): Eukaryota > Metazoa > Chordata > Mammalia > Rodentia > Cricetidae > Arvicola > Arvicola amphibius. The sequence continues at coordinate 19,026,915 of NC_052047.1, forward strand.
CATGACTACAAGCTTGACTATAATTGGTGATTATCCATTAACCTATATTTCCTAATTATGCATTACATTCTTAAATGAACTACACAATCACGATACCTTAATCAGTATCAGAAATACATATACATATAGCAAATTGACCTTAAAATTCATACCAATGTAAATTCATATCTATATCACCCTTTTTCCAGCCCTCTATGTGTTTCCTGATGATCTCTAAGTAAACAAAACTTGAGAATACTTCTCTGTTGAACTAATGGCCTCAACACTTTACCTCCCTGATAATTCCCTCCGTAATTTACTTCACTAATGCCTCCAGTCATGACAATGTATCTTACTTAGGTCAATAAGATGATAGTGGATGTGAAAGAAACTGACTTGGCAAGTGCTCACTATGGGTTCTTGCCTATCACGCTGCTCCTGAGTGCATGATGTCTAGGATATGTATAAAGACCCGGGTTTGCCTGTTAATAATGAGATGCAGGAGATCAAACCATCTCTGTGGCCTCCCCATGACATACTAACTCCTAGGCCTCCTCTCAGCTTGTGCTGACACAGATCAGAAGTACATCTGGGTGACACATAAGAAAGTGTGGCTCTGCTTAAGCCTCTAATTTTAGAGACATTTTGTTATGAAGCAAATTCCTATTGACTCAAAGAGATTTTTAAAAAGAAAACAAAACAGAACCACCACTGAATGAAAATTCTTGTGAGTTTGAGGCAGCCTTGGTCTACGTAATGAATTTCAGGCTAGCTAGAATTAGATAGTGAGATCCTGTCACAAACACACACACACACACACACACACACACACACACACACAAACAAAGTATCACAAATAAATTGTGAATATTCATGCATACCTCTCAAGTCCAGGTAACAGTCATAACAATCTGATACCTCAATTAAAAGGAATACCAGAACAAAGAGAGACAACCTTTGCTTAAATTGTAGTACATACGTCAGGCATTCATGTGTGCCATCCCTGAAATGTTCAAGATACTCTTTGCTTTATACATATTTCATACCATTTGACCTACTGAATACTTTGCAAGAGAATTAGTGCCCTCTAGCAGATGTGAAATCTGAGGCTAAGATAAATTTATAAACTTGCCTTGGACAGCCACGCTATGATGGTCTGTTCTCCACATAGAAAAACATCATCTTCAGATCACCAGGCCTGGGAAGGACAAACTCCAGGCAGCCAGCAGGCATGACTGAGTGAGCAATACCCATTGTGAGCATGAGCAGGCTCCAGTATAATGCCTCTAACAGTTGTGTCAAAGTCTGAAAAATGTGTTGTGAAATGGAATGCTATTTTGATGTGAAATAGTTAACTGGTTTGAGAGAATTCTGTAAACGTAAGTATCAGAATTGTTTTTCTTATTGGCAGCTATTGATCCCTGACTGTACCACTCAGACTCATTAACACTTTTATTACCTTGTCAATCAAAGTTCCAACAGCACCAACCAGTGACCGAAAGGATTTGCCATTATGAACAAGACTGGCTGGTGCCCAGGAGCAATGGAATCCTGCTGGATGTGTAAGGCCACAGCAGCAGGGATTTAGATAGGACTGGAGATACAGAAAGCGATTCAGAAGTTTTCTGTTCTAAAATCATTTGAAGAAACAGATTTTCTCACTTCCTTTGAATGCTTAGGATTTGAGTTTTAAGAAACCTTGTCTCAAGCCAGTAGGGATAAAAGCTAATGTTACTTTAAACTGTTTGGGGTCCAATTTCTTTGTACAAGTTTGCTGAATTGCACTGGTCCCAGGGCAAATGTAATATGTAGGCAATAAATGTTTCTTATGTGCATAGCTAATTTTATTATTTCCTGTAATAGTGGCCTATTAGAGCAAACAGATTAGCAGTTAATTGGTATCCAACAAAGAACTGGTTTGGCCTTTATTTGCTACTTTTTCAATCCATTAGTGATCTTAGTCGATACCAATGCGGAGTCGTGAATTTCAGCACTTGTCATTACCTTGTAGAGATGCTGCATTTCGAATGTCATTAGTTGCTTGATGTTCAACAGATTATACATAAATTTTTTTCCTCTGGAGCATTTCTTACTTGTCTCATATTCAGCTATCAATAATTTCATGGTGATCATCTTCTCAGGACATAGTCATTTTCAAATATGTGAACAGCTAATTTTGTTTTATGCCTTTTATTAGCTTACCAGGTACTGATTGAACAGATGATCTGTATAAAATGTAAAACTACAGGGTATCCAGAAAGACAAGATGCTTTTGCTAAGGAGTGTACACAAGTAACCATAGTATGAAGCAGTCGTAAATAAATTCACACACACACACATACACACACACACACACACACACACACACACACACACACACACACACACAAATAACCATAGGAATCTAATGGAGTGAAGATTTCTATATACTTGAACGATCAAAAAACCTTGTGGAACTTAATGCATTTACAGGATTGCTCATGAGAAGATTTTAGAAAAGAGAAATAGAAATGAAGATAAGGGTTTCAGACTGTTTAAACTGCTGCAACAGAACCCCATAAGCTGGGACTTATAAACAACAGAGACAAATTTCAGGAGGCTGTAATGTCGAAGACTAAGGCAGCCATCATGTCCAGCAAGGGCTTACTTTGTAGCTTATAGATGACACATCCTTACTATACTTACATCATCAAAGGCACTAGGCAGGTAGCTGAGTTCTGCTTTACAAAGGCATTATTCTCATTCACAAAAGCACAGTCCTTGTGAACTAATTATCCCCGAGGCCCTGACTCCTTACACCATCACTTTGGGGTTTCTCATTCTACATGTAAATTTTGGACTGCCACTACAGCAAACTTTGAGCCATAGCAACATGATACATAATTGTTAGGCGCACATGTAAAATTTAGGAAGCAATGATTGGCTGGAGTTCCTATCAATAGCAACATAAGAGTCATAAAGTACAATGTAGTTTTTTCAATGTAGAAGAATGAAAATAGACCCATATCTATCACCATGAACAAAACTCAAGTCCAGTGGATCAAAGACCTCAACATAAAGCCAACCACACTGAACCTTATAGAAGAGAAAATGGGAAGTACACTTGAATGCATGTGTACAGGAAACCACTTCCTAAATATAACCCCCATAGCACAGACACTGAGAGAAACAATTAAAAATGAGACCTCCTGAAACTGAGAAGCTTCTGTAACAAGACAAAATAGCAGTCTACAGAATGGGAAAAGATCTTCACCAACCCCATATCACACAGAGGTCTGATATCTAAAATATATAAAGAACTCAAGAATTGGTCATCAAAAGAACAAATAATCCAGTCAAAAATAGAGTACAGACCTAAACAGTGAACTATCAATAGAGGAATCTAAAACGGCTGAAAGACACATCCTTAGCCATCAGAAAAATGCAAATCAAAGCAACTCTGAGATTCCATCTTACACTTGTAAGAATGGCCAAGATCAAAAATACTGATGACAACTTATGCTGGAATGGATGAGGGGTAAAGGGAACACTTCTGCATTACTGGTGGGAATACAAGCTGGTACAGCCCATTGGACATCAGTATGGCAGTTTCTCAGAAAATTAGGAAACAACCTTCCTCAAGACCCAGCAATACCACTTTTGGGTATATACCGAAAGGATGCTCAGTTGTACCACAAGGACATGTGCTCAAGTATGTTCATAGTAGCATTTTTTTTGTCATATCTAGAACCTGGAAACAACCTAAATGCCCCTCAACTGAATAATGGATAAGGAAAATATGGTACATTTGCACAATGGAGTACTACACAGTAGAAAAAAGTAACGACATCTTGAGATTTGCAGGCAAATGGATAGATCTAGGAAACATCAAATTGAGTGAGGTAACTCAGTCCCAGAAAGACAAATATTATATGTACTTACTCATAAGTGGATTTTAGACATAAAGCAATGAAAACCAGTTTACAATTCGCAATCCCAGAGAACCTAGACAATAATGAAGACCCTAGGAGAGACATACATGGATCTAATCTATATGGGAAGTAGAAAAAGACAAGATCTCCTAAATAAATTGGGAGCATGTATGATGTGGGATTCCCCTCTGTATGCTGTAAATAACATTGGTTAATAAAGAATCTGTCTCGGACCTGACAGTGCAGAATAGAGATAGGTGGGGAAAACTAAACTGAATGCTGGGAGAAAGAAGATGGAGTCAGGAGAAGCCATGTAGCACTTCCAGAGACAGACACCAGACAGAACTTTACCCAGTAAGGCGCAGCCATGTGACAATGCACAGATTAACAGAAATGGGTTAAGTTAAAATGTAACAGCTAACCAATAAGAAACTAGAGCTAATAGGCCAAGCAGTTATTTAATTAATACAGTTTCTATGTGCTTATTTTGGGAGTCTGGGAAGCTGGGAAACAGTCTACTACAAGACATGGGGCCCATGGGAGAGGGTAGAAGGAGAGGGGAGAGGAAGGGAGGGAAACAGAGAAATATGTATAGCCCAATAAAATCAATAAAAAATAAATAAAATGCAGTGTTTTAGACACTGACACATTTTTAAAGATTTTTTTTTAACCAGAGAATGTCATAAATGGAGTGCTGTTTTGGGAACATTAACACAGACATGCTATATATCAGCACATCATGTCTGAAATAATGATGGTTTTTCATTGTGGTTACAAACCGTGGTTAATTACTGCTTCTATTTCTTTAGAGGTATAGGTTTGTTTAAATTGCTTATCTGATCTTGATTTAACTTTGGTAAGTGGTATGCACTGATGAGATCATCTATTTCATTTAGATTTTCCAGTTTGGTAGGATACAGGCTTTTAAAGTATGTCCTATGACACTCTGGGTTTCTCCAGTGTCTATTGTTATGTCTTCCTTTTTATTTCTAATTTTGTTAATTTGGATATTCTCTCTCTGGTTTTTTTTTTGTTAATTTGATTAAGGATTTGTCAATTTTATTCATTACTCAAAGAAGTAACTCTTTGTTTCATTGATTTTGTTTTGTTTGTTTTTATTTTATTAGTTTTAATCCTGAGTTTGATTATTTCTTGCCATCTACTCCTTTTAGGTAGATTTCTTCTTTTTTATTCTTAAGCTTCCAGGTGAGATGTCAAATTACTAATATGTGGTCTCTACAATTTCTTTATGTAGGTACTTTTCTACAGACAGAAAAGGGATGGGTGCAGATGGGAGGAGAAGTGGAGAGGAACTAGGAGAAGTAAAGGGAGGGGAACTATAATCAAGATAGACTATGTGAGGGGAAAAATTATCTTCAATACAAGGAAAACAAACAAACCAACAAGTAAACAAACACAAACAAAAAAGTGAAAAAAACCAATATAAATTCATACGATTAGAATTCTTATGACTCAAATCTTTATTACAGAATGAAATAAATTTGAATGCTAACTGAAAGACACCAAACTAATTACAATTAAGGTCAGTAGTTCGTGAGATGGCTGTCACCAAGTCTGACTACCCAAATTTGAGCTCCAGGGCCCACTTGGTGAAAGATGTCATGTGACACATATTAAATTATGTGTGATAGATTATTTGTTTGTTATTGAAGGGAATATGGTACTGACTATTGCAGGTAAGCTTTCTTGAATTCTACCTACCCATGTTCTTCCATGCACTACAATCATTCCATTTTCTAACTACATATTTTCTATTAAGTTATTAAAATAACTGTTTTTATCCACTATATTTTGACTTAGAAGGAATGTTCTTTAGACAGATACCACCTTAGTCATTCTGATAATTCTCATCATCCAAGTCCATTATGAGTTGAAAGTTGTCTATCAGTACTTTCAGATAATCTATAAATTTCTCAAAACATACTTTGAAAATAAGATAGAATTTTGCACTCAGGAGGCAGAGGCAGGAGGATCTGTGTGAGTTCGAGGCCATCCTGGTCTACAAGAGCTGGTTCCAGGCAGGCTTCAAAGCTACATAGAATCCCTGTCTTGAAACCCAAAGAGAGAGAGAGGAGAGAGAGAGGGGGGGGGGAGAGGAGAGAGAGTGTAAATTTATGAACCTTGAGAACATTTCCATATCCCGGTGTTTTAGTCATAATAAAGGACTTCTTAAGAAACAATGGTATATAGAATAGTTTGAGATAGAGAGAAATGATGTCAGAATTGACAGAAGATGCTTAAGGTAGGGAATCTCAACAGAGTGACATAGGAAAGTATAGTATTTGTGGGAGATTTGTCAGAAAATTATGAAAAAAATCAACCAACATTTTCAACTAGGTCATAGTTGGTCTGAGCCTGGGGAATCCTGCAGTAGTGGAGGAGAAAGGATTATAGGAATCAAAGGAATCAGGGATACCAGAAGAACACAGCACACAGAATCAACTGAGCAGGGCTCATAGGGGCTCACAGAGACTGAAGTGGTAATCACAGAGCCTGTATGGTAATACATAGCCTGTATGCTATGTCCTCTGGATATATGTTGTGGTTGATTACCTGTTTTCTGTGTTTGGTTTTCTGTGGAACTCCTAAACAAGTATCTCTGACTTCTTTTTTGTTTGTTTGATGTTTTGTTTTATCTGCTCTTAGGACCCTTTTCTTCTACTGGGTTGCTTCATGCAGCCTTGTAATGAGGGTTTGTACCTAGTCTTATTGCATCTTGTTATGCTGTATTTGTTTGATATCCCTAGGAGGCCTATTCTTTTCTCAAGGGAAATGAAGGAGCAGTGGGAGAGAGGGGAGGGGTGGGAGAAGACTAGGAGGAGTGGGGGGAAAGTAGGCTGTGGTCAGAATGTATTGTAAGGAAAAGAACAAATAAGAAAATAAATAAATAACTGTACAAAAATATTGGAATATAGCATAAATTAGCAAATAGGATTTCAGAGAGGGTTTGAAACAACTTAGAAATATAAAATCCAGTCTGTTACCAGAGGACAAAAGATAGCCAATCAAACTACAAACTCTGCCAACCACAAACCTGACTTGCTTGTGTGATACACTGGTACAATAGTGGCAAAAAGTTGTGGATTAACCAACCCCTCTGTTTGGATTTAAGGCTTGACTGTGAGAGAGAACCCATGCCTGACATTACCTGGGCGGCCAAGAACCTGAGATCAGATAGACAGTAGGCCTAAGGGAAAACCAAATACTATTGTTCTGCTAAAGGAACACAGCAAAAAAAAAAAAAAAAAAAAAAAAAAAAAAAAAGATTCCGAAATCAGTGCTGTACTCAGCCATCATCAGAGAGGCTTCCTCTTGCAGTAGAAGGGAACTGACACAGAGAGTTTCAAATGGACAATGTACATAGAATGAGAGACATTGGAACATTCAGTTCTAAATGGAATTTCTTCATCAAAACCATTCCCTTAATTCTCAAGGAGCTATACCAAAGAGGAGGAGGAAAGAGCCAAAGGTGATGGATGACACCAAGGAAAAAGTGACTTCTAGACATAACAGGACTGGTGCACATATCAACTAACAGAAACTGTGTCAGCATGCACAGGGCCCGCAGGTTCAGATGGGGTTCCAGTGAGGAGAGTGGAAGCGACCCCTATCCCTAACCAATTTATATCTTCTTGGAAAGGAAAAATTAGTTTTTGCTAATGGGGTATCACTGTGGGTATAAATCACATGTAAAGGTAAACGTCATGCAAGGTAGTAGGTGGCCAACTCAAAATGAACTCAATGGTATTTTTGTTGACTTTTTGTCTCTCAATGCTATGTTTGTGTATTTTCTGTTAATCTGCATATAAAGAAAAATAGGTTAACATTTAAATCTCAATTTATTAGATTTTTTTGGCTTGTATATTATGATTTTTTGACTTTGAATTCTTATAGGTTTTGGTTGTGTGTTTCTGTGTGTTTCTTGTTCTTTCTTTTAGTAGTTTTTATTCTCTCTCTCTCTCTCTCTCTCTCTCTCTCTCTGTCGTGTGTGTGTCTGTGTGTCTGTGTGTCTGGTGTGTGTTGATCTTTTCTTGCTTGTTTATTTTCCAAAGGGAGAGAAAAAGGCATAGACTTGAGATTGGGAGTAAGAAGGATCTGTGAGGCAATAGGGAGGGAAAACCATGATCAGTGTATATTGTGTGAAAAAATTAACTCTCAATTTATATATATATATATATATATATATATATAATTAAATTTAGAAAACCAAATAGAATGGTTAATACAACCCATTCATGCAGTCATTTGAATATAGAATCCTTGTCTTTATCAGATACAGCTTTGATGCCTCCTCAGATTCTTTCCATGTCATCTGTTCTCCATGCTCTTTATCCTCCTGTTTCTCTTCAGCTGGTATCATGACTGACCTTATCCATGAGTGTCTATATGGTTTGATTGACCGAGTTTTAATTGTGGGTAGAGGATTATGCTTATCAAGAGGCTGTTAGATTGTAGAGTGTAACTTGAATGGAGCCTGTTAAGCTTATGAGGGTCAACTGAAGCATGGAAGACAGTAGAAGGCAAGACTATATTGAGTAATGCCTTTATTCTCTCCTCTTCCACTGCGCTGTTCCAAGCCACATATGGCAGGCACATCTGTTAAATAACCACAGATGATTATTCCTAGTGTTCTTGACATGGAGGTCACATGGTAGTGATAACTTGTGTGGCCCACTGTGTTTCATGCCCAACTAACACTCTTGGAGTCCCAGTGCTTTGCATCTCCCAGACTGAACACAACTGCTTGATCCTTGCCTCAATTTCTGTATTAAAACTAAGACACATTAAAATCTTAGATTTTTGACTTCGTTTTCCTCAGAATTATTCACTATGAGTTTCCTATTGGCTAATGAGCATCCAGATGCCCAAAGTTACAAGCTTTAAAGTATGTCAGACAAGCACATTTGTCTGGATAAATACATATTTCTCTTAATCTGCGTTTAGAGAAAAATAGAATATTTAAAGCTCAAATTTACTAGATTCAATTCTCTTAAATTTTATGCATTTTTTCTTATTCATATTAAGATCTAAATAATTAAGTACATCTGGGTGATTTTACTTGATGCACCTCCAGAGTCCAGTGATTACACATTGCAGATGACTCTTCCCAAGTTTTATTTTATAACAACAACAACAACAACAAGAAGAATCCTGAAGTCTAGATACTAAGATATGAATTTTATTTTCATCACATAAGAATTGTATGACATTAATTTTCAGTTTATTTTGTGAAAATGAGAATACATATCTCAAAAAGTACAGTAAAGAAAAAGTGTTTGGAACCCCTTCCTTGGGACATTACTATGCAAATACTTCATAGAATTTGCATTCTGCTAAGTGCCCCAGTTTCCCTGCATTGATTCTATTCCACCTGTGCCATTTTTCTCAATGAAAAACCCCCTTCTTTTTTCTTTTTATCTACTTCAGGTTCAGAGTTAGTCTACACTGAAATTTTGTCTATAATACCATACATATAATGCAGATTTCTCAGCCATCTGTGGTAATTACCAAGCCTGTTTGTATTTCTATTTCCTCAAGTAAAAACTGCAGATGTATTGACTGATGTTTCTGTCCCACCAGTCCCTCAGCCCTTAAGTCCCAAAGCATCACACAGAGGTCTACATTAATTATAAACTGATTGGCCTATTATCTCAGGCTTCTTATTAACTCTTATAACTATATTAACCTATAATTCTTGTCTGTGTTAGCCATGTGGCTTGGTACCTTTTTCAACGAGGCAGCACATCTCGCTTGCTCTGTGTCTGGCTTCCTCTGTGACAACTGCAGACTGACTCTTTCATCTTTCAGAATTTTCCTGTTCTCACTGCCCTACCTCTACTTCCTGCCTGGTTGCCCTATCTATACTTCCTGCCTAGCTAATGGCCAATCAGCATTTTATTAAAATTCAATTGACAGGGTACAGACCATTGTCCCACAGCACAGATGGAGGCATTTGTCCCTTTCCTAATTTATGAGTATCTTTAAAAACATTGAAACATTTAAAACAATCATCCAAAATACAAAAAGAAATTAATACAGTCAATATGGAAATCAGTCTTTAGGTTTCTTAGAAAATTAAGACTAAAACTATAGTCTGACCCAGGTCTTCCATTCCTGGAAATAATAGCTAAAGAACTTCCATAAGCTATCATGGAAGTATTTTCCCCGTCACATTTATTGCTGCTTTATTTATGATAGAAGGACATGGAACCCATCTAGATAGCCACCCATAGGATAGATAATGAAAATGTGTTACATATACAAAATGAAAAATTTAGCTGCAAAGAAAAATTAAATCATGAAATTTACAGGAAAGTGGGTGTACTTGGAAAGTAGCTATGTTAAAGCAAGGTGACCTAAATTGAGAAAGATTAAATCTGCCTGTTCTTTTTCATATTCAAACAGTTGTAAGTGTGACTACAGAATAGTATTTAAAAAGGAGACAAAGAATGTGTAATATTAGGTGACAGGGAAGGACTGAATGCAGGTAAAAGGACACATGCACACGAGCCATGAAAGAGGGAATAAGTAGTCTCATGGCTGTGTGTGGGCGTTTTTATTTTTTGTTGTTGTTTTGTTTGCTTGTTTGTTTTAAACCTTACTGGTCTTGTGTTTGTATAATATGGTTTCCTATTTGTGATTGCATGGGGTGTGTGTGTGTGTGTGTGTGTGTGTGTGCATATGTATGTTTCTCATGATTTTCTTGTCTTTCCTTTTTTAAGTTCTTTCTGTTTTTTTGTTTTAAATCTGTTTTAAAAAGAGAGAGAAGGCAAGAGGTTGGATAGGTGATTATGTAGGGGAGGATCTGGGAGAAGATGAGGGATAGGAAACTGTGATCAGAATATTTTGTATGGAAAAATTATTTTCAATAAAACACAGCAAAGAAGCTTAGGTGTAGATGAAGAGGAGTGCACAGATAGCACGGGAGCCGGGGAGACCCTGTGTGCAGCTACTCTTGTCCTTGTCTCCACTGTCTCGTTCTTCTTTTCATACCACCATCTTGAAAATCTTAAGCCTCGTTCAACAATGGGTCTTATTTTTCATTTTGAGCTGGACTCACAAATTGTGTAGCTGGTTCTGTATAGAGGTGACCATCAGGTTCTCTCCAATAAAGTGACAGGAACCGATTAAGGTTTAGAATGATCGTGGCTGCTGCTGTTTAGTCAGTCAATTCAGGGTCAGCACTGAATGGCAGAATGATCACTAGGAAATGGTTATTCCCTGACAGGAGAAAGATCGTATGACTTAATGTGAGACAGTGGCAAAGGCATGGAAGATGTGGAAGGTTACCCAGTACATATACGGAGAAGATCTCTAGAAGATGGTGTAGAGTTTTTAAAAGGCAAGGAATATACATCATGTACAGTGATAACACCCATGTCGTACAATTGCAGGTAGAAAGATTGGGACAGTGTATGAGAAAGTGATAAAAATAACTCCCTGTCTGTGAGACTGTGCAGAACAATTAATGGGGCATGTGTGGTGTCTTAGAACATTTGAGGTACTGTAGCTAAGCAGCAGTAGAAATCTATTTTTTACCCTCCTGGAAGCTGGAGGTCTGAGGTCAGGGTTTTAGCAGGACCAAGCTCTGCCAAAGGCCTCTTTTGAGCTACAGACAGCAAAATCCTCATAGGGTTATCCTCATGGGTTCTTTTATAAAGACACTGTACTGGTCAGGACAGGGAAGTCACATCTTAGTAACCTGTCAAAGGCCCCTCCTGCTAGTAACCTTGAGGGTTAGCATTTCAACATACTAATTTGTGCAGAACATAAAATCCAGTGTATATCAAATATTAAAGACACTTCTGGACTTCTGGACATTCTCTCTCTCTCTCTCTCTCTCTCTCTCTCTCTCTCTCTCTCTCTCTCTCTCTCTCTCTCTCTCTCTCTCTCTCCCCCTCCCTCCCTCCCTCCCTCCCTCCCTCCCTCCTTCCCTCCCTCAAGTAACACAATGTTTAAACCATGTGAATACTTTTTCAGAAGATCAAAAATAAATATGCAGGCAAAAAGATATTTACAAGGCAACATCTGTGGAACCTGGTGATTGAACATAGGAAATAAAAAGGAAGAGGTCAAATGTGACAGTTTTGTTTTTTGTGATTGACTTCCACTTTCCCACAATTCCTTCTGTTCAATCAGTGAGGTTCATCTATTTTCCTTCCACGTGATTAGTTTGGAAACAAATGGACACATGATCCAACAAGCCATATAAGGAAAAAATTTGGGGCCTATATTAGTTTCCTAAGGCTACTATAGAAAATCATCAGAAACTAGATGGCATAAAACCAGAAATAGATTAGTGGTACGCCTTTAATTCCAGCATTTGGGAGGCAGAGGCAGGCAGATCTCTGTGAGTTTGAGGCCAGCCTTGTCTATAAGAGCTAGTTCCAGGACAGGCTCCAAAGCTACAGAGAAACCCTGTTTCAAAAACCAAAAACCAAAAACCAAAAAGAAAAGAAAAAAAGAAAATCTGACATCAGTGAGTCTACAGGCTTGGCTTCCTACGGAGGCTCTGCAGCAGAATTGTGCAAGTTTCTCTGTACTTGTTGTTGCCGAAAGCAATCCTTTGTATACTTTGCGTTCTTTGGCATCTTCCCTGTGAGACTCCCTCTGCTCACATGACAGGCAGGCAGCCGGAGCCAGGAACTGAGAGAGCGTAGATAGTAAACCGGAAGTGAGGCAAGGCTAGAAAGGCAACTCCTGCCTACATGTTGTCCTTTCTACAGCAAAGGCTCCAGCCACTTCCTACAGGTTTTTTAGCTTCTCCAAACTGAACCACAAACCAAGGGCCAAGTGTTCACATACACAAACCTATGGGTGATATTTCTCATTCAAACCACTACAGAGGTCTTCCTGATTGGGTGACGTAGAGAAACGTGGACACGTTCTCTTCTTTGGACAGTGTTACATTTGGAATGCAATGATCGAAACAGTTGCTATGGCCTTCATCTCAGTCTGGGGATGAAGCCAGTAGGTGACGGAAGGTAGTTCCAGAAAATAAACAAACAAACAAAATAGAGCAAAGGAACAAACGCTAATGAGATACTGGATACTGGGTGGGGGGAGTAGGAGGGTAGGGTGAAAATCAAAGCTATTATTGATTGGGATTTATTAAGCTAGTAGCACTTCTGGTGACATAAAGACACTCATATTCCTTATTTATCAATAAGAGGTGCTTTCGTATGAGGGTGTTAATGAAAAGTGGTTCTGGGGTACAGATGTTACCAATATGCAAATCTGTACCTGTGTTCACATGTGTGTGTGCCAAGGCGTGCATACTGATATGTATCTTCTGGTAAAATATGCTTTTACATAGAAACTATTGATTAAATGACCTTTATACTTTATAAATCATTTTTATTGAACTTGGAGATTTTCTATGGTGTTTATTTGCATCATTGAAAAGTAATTGTGATTTTTTTCATGATATTTGTGTAGTATGCTGAAGGTAAGGTGGAGATATTATCAGAACTTCCACAGAAAATTCCAATTTTATGTGATCTGCAGTCAGTCACTTAACCCTGTGTATGCAACCACTTAATCCATGATTCTCAACCTTCCTAACGCTGTCAACATTTAGTACAGTTCCTCATGTTGTGGTGACCTCCAACCATGAAATTATTTCATTGCTACTTGATAACTATAATTTTGCTACTGTTATGAATCATAATGTAAATATCTGATATGCACATTATCTGATATGTGACCCCTGAAGGGATCACAACCCACAGGTTAAGAACCATTGCAATCCAAAGTAAAGGAGAGCAAGAGTTGGTAGGGAATCTGTTGTCACGGTTAAGACAAGTAATGAGACCTTGTCATGGATCAGTGGGAGTGATGTTAGAGAGGATGGGCTAGACATTCAGAGAATTGTGCAGTTCTCGAAATATGGTTGGAAAATGGAAATAGAAGGCAAAGGAAAAGCCAAATCAGATGCCAAGCATTTGAAGCCCTCTGTGAGTCTCATCTTAACAGGCTGTCAGAACTAATGAGGGACACCAGGCCTGCGAAACTGGTTGAGAACACTTCGTTTGATGTGATGTCTGCGCTCTTCTTTGATTTTATTTCCCAGATAGAAAAAAAGGAAATCGTTTTTTATTTTATCTTGTACATTAATTTGTGCTATTCTTAGATCCAGATGGGATGACAATAGCTCCTCTTTAATCTTCCATTAACCTGGAAAATATTTTTCAAAATGTGTTGATCATTTCTACAAGTCAAGCTTCACTCTTGGTTTGAATTGCAGGAGAAGGTTTGAAGTAGGGCTTTCCTAAATTCTAAATAAAAATTGTATTTTTGTAGAAAGTATATTGCCTATCTAAAGCAGTTAAAGGAATATCAGGTGATAATGACTAGAATTCTTAAAATAATACATAGTGCTAATTTGTATAACAAAGTTTATTTTTATGAAAGTATCATCAAATTTATTTTGATATACTGCAAACTTTTTACCTTACTTTTTGCATTAAACTCTACCTCTAAGAAATTTTTAATAGGAAACAACAAAGTAAACAATAAACATAGGCAAATTCTGCAAAATTCCCTCACATGTTATTGTAGAATACTTATAGTTCTTAGATACTTAGAATTCTCCTTCTAAGTCTTTGATGTATACTAACAATGTAGTATAGTCATATGTTAACTGCTTTGAAAGTTTTGAGGAGCTTCCACATATGCCACTTTCTAATGTCACCAATTTTTATTCCCACCAACAGTGAACAATTTCTCCTCATTGTTTGTCATCAGTCTTTAGTTTCTATTTTAGTTTTTTGATAAAATCTTTGGTTACAAGGCAATATATACTTCTAGAGACAGATTTTTATCAAAATTTATATTTTCTTGCCACCATAGAAATTTGTTTATTGTTAGCTTCCTGTGTCTTAAGCATCCTTATTTGTTTTCATCACTGTATATTTATATATCTGCATATCTATCATCTATCCATCTAGCGAGCTATCAGCTAGTCTATCTATCGAGCGAGCGAGCAGCGAGCGAGCGAGCGAGCGAGCGAGCGAGCGATGCGAGCGAGCAGCGAGCGGCGGGCGAGCGAGCAGCGAGCGAGCGAGCGAGCAGCGAGCAGCGAGCGAGCGAGCGAGCGAGCGAGCGAGCGAGCGAGCGAGCGAGCAGCGAGCGGGCGAGCAGCGAGCGAGCGAGCAGCGAGCGAGCGAGCGAGCGAGCGAGCGAGCGAGCGAGCGAGCGAGCAGCCGAGCGAGCGCGCAGCGAGCGAGCGAGCGAGCAGCGAGCGAGCGAGCGAGCGAGCAGCTAGCGAGCGAGCATGCGAGCGAGCAGCGAGCGAGCAGGGGGCGAGCGCTCGAGCGCGCGCGAGCGAGCGCTCGCGAGCGAGCGCGCGAGAGCGAGCGAGCGAGCGAGCGAGGAGCGAGGCGATAGCGAGCGAGCGAGCGAGCTCAGCGAGCAGCGAGCGATCTAGCTATCGAGCGATCTACCTATCTATCTATCATCTATCTATCTATCATCTATCTATCTATCATCTATCTATCTATCTATCATCTATCTATCTATCTATCTATCTATCTATCTCTATCATCTATCTATCCATCTATCTATCAATCATCTATCTTTCTATTTATCTACCTATCATCTATCTATATCTTGTTCAGCTAAAGCATGCATTTAAGCAAGCATTGCTTTTCCTATCTAATATTTTTTTAGTCTAAAAACCTACCTTTTCCATTTATTTAACCAATATTCACTCCATTCTCATTTTGAAACTATAATATCTGTTACTAGAGGCACAGAGTTCCGTAATCTAAGAAAAGTTCCTGCTGCAGTGAGGACATTGCTATAGTGTATGGCGATATGTGATAAACTAGAAAGTTATGGAGTACAGAGAGTGCTGCTTGATGCTCAGTCATACACAAAGAGAAAAATATTACAAGGAGCAAATTACAAAGATTATCGGAAGGAAGTAGTATTTTAGGCAGGGGAAACAACCTGTACAAGCCTCTATTGGCCCACGTAAGTGGTATAACAAGGACAATGGCAGCTGTAAATGAATCCATGAACTGAGCTGTTGTGGAATTTGAGGTAGTGAGATCATAGAAAGGGATAGATGGCAAAAGACCTGTGAAGATTGTGACTTGGTGTGAAAGAGAAGTGTTGTTTTTGGGCTTTGACTAGATTCTAACCTGAATGTTCTTGCAATTGTGTGACCATGAATAGATTCGAGAGCCATGTATGTAAGTTATAAATGGCTGATTACAGGACTGTGTTCTCCACCCAGAAAAGAATGATAGCAGCTTGTTTAATGCTAGCACCATTGCAGAGATGGCCAACTGAGATATGGAAACATTGCCAAGGTAAGGTCAACACAGGACTTACTGTAAATTCAAGTAGAGGTAAACATTTCTTTGCACAAGCTGTGTTCTCTTCATACCTCTAAATACCCCATTCACTGCATTACAGGTTTCTCTTCTGCTCTGGTTTTGTTGTCATTTCTATTTGCCTGGAATGCTTCCAATAAAAAATTATGACAGCCAGTGGTTCTTATCCTGGATCTTCTACAAATTGCTGTGTCATTTACTACTGTCTACTTCCCTTGACTTTTTTCAACTTTCTTTCTATCTCCTATTCTGTATTTGTGTGTGTTTCTCTCTCTCTGTCTGTCTGTCTGTCTGTCTCTCTCTCTCTCTCTCTCTCTCTCTCTCTCTCTCTCTTTCTCTCTTCATATATATATGCATATATATGTATATATATATATATATATACACATGTATATATTACTAAATGCAACTTGTTCAGTTTGTATAATGTTACTATGTTACTTGTCTGTATGTTTTCATGTCTGGCCTTTTAATACAAGAACAATATTAATGGACATGCCAAAGTGGATGGGGAGAATCTCATGAGACCTCAATTCTGTATAAAGAATTATGGATAACTGAAGAAAACTGGGAGTGGGGAGGAAGTCTTTTAATTGTTGTGAAGAGCACAGTTGGTGGTCTCACTTTGTTCATGTTACCTTTCATAGCTCAGCTTCAGATTCCGTTTTTTGGAGAAGGCTTCCCTGAGAAAGATAAAATAATTAATTTCACAATATTAGTGAGACAAAATAAATATTTTCACAATATTATCAAAGTCTGTAAACATCATACTTACTACTGAAAAATAAATACCAAAGATAATGCAAGTGGATTTTGAGCATCCAAAACACAGCACATTACTCAACACCCCTTTCTTGTTCGCTACTACATGTTTGGTCCCCTAATCTCACAGATTCCTATTTGAACCATACTATAGTCCATCACACTAGAAATTCAAAGGGAGACTGCTGTGGGACAATGCTCTTGTATATCGTAAAGATGTGTCACTTATATTAGTTTAATAGAATACTAATTGGCCATTAGTCAGGCAGGAAGTATAGGCAGGGTGACCAGATGAAGAATTCTGCGAAGAGGAAGGACATTAAGTCATCAGCCAGACTCAGAAGAAGCAAGATGAGAATGCCTCACTGAGAAAAGATATCAAGCCCTGTGACTAACATAGATAAGAATTATGGGTTGATTTAAGTTTTAAGAGCTACTTAATAATAAGTATGAGCTAATAGGCCAAACAGTTTATAGTTAAGATAAGCCTCAATTTGTTTCTCTCGGACTGAATGGTTGTGGGACCAGGTGGCACAGAAACTTCTTTCTACAGGAGACCCTGAGTCTAACAAATACCATGAAAGAAATCATGGCAAAATTTGAAGGCTGGAAATATATGGTTATTATTAGATTGTTTCCTTCCAGGTGACTAGAAGAATGATAGCAGCATCAACAGAATCAGGAGAAGCAGGAAAGCCATGGGGATTAAAAATAAATATGAGCAGTGAGAAGATTATCAAGAATTTTGCTCTAGCTCTGAAACTGATACATTCTAGTAACCATGCCTATTGATTATAATTTAATAAAAGCATTGAAGGTTGTTAATGGTTCTTTTCTTCACTGACATGTGAGACTGAACAGGAAAGCAGATCTTCCTAGGAAAGCAGTGACACCCCCCATGCTCTGTGGAGTCTGCGACACCACTTCACATGCTCTTCAGAGTCCCTGACGCCACCTCTCATGCTCTGCAGAGTCCTTGTCACCACCTCCCATGCTCTGTGGAGTTCTCAACACCACCTCCAATGCTCTGGGGATGATTTGTTGTACCTTTCACCCTCTTCTTTTACCTTTCTCCTTTATAAATAGACTTAATAGTTGAGAGATGTCATTTTTTTTTCTTTAGTAATTGGCAGTACTAATTAACCTATTGGGTAGGTTGTTGTGCTGCACACTATTAGAACACATTAGAAGTTCTCCCTCACTGAGATTTGCCCAGCAGAAGTGACCTCTTGGTCTCCTCATCCAAATGACACTTCCCCAGCATTCACCCATGATACCAGCATCCAATGAGACTCAAGCAGCATAGAAGGCTTTTGTTTTTGTTAAATATAAAGTGGTTAGGCTAAATCTTGACACAAGAATAGACATTAGCTGAATGAGAGATTATCCCCAAGTTGAATTCTTTTAGATAATGCTAAGTTTTGACCAGTCCTATCTTTGTTAAGTAATTAAAAATTGTAGGAATGATTTTTAAAAGAGGAAATTATGTCAGAAGGTTATGGGTAGGCTGTGACTCAGGTTAATTCTGACTATCAAGGCAGTTGACAGTTGTTGAACCACAAGGACCTTGAAATACAAAAAAGTCTCCAGTTGTATGTAATTATTTTCACACGTATAAAGCATGAAAGTGTGAATTTATGCACACTGTTCAAGTGAGTCTTTTCTATAAAAGTATAGGTGAGTAAAATTTCCATAACATAAAAGGAAAGCACAAATACCTATGAAGAAATAATGTGAATTATTAATAAGTCATGCTTTAGAGAGCTCATGAAGCTTTGCTACAATAACACGTCAAGAGGCGGGGCATCCCGAGTCTGTGACATGTGACCGGATTAGTTTTCATGCTCTCATGCAGTGGTGATGTTCCTTTCAGAGGCGTCATTAACGTCCTATTATGTGAGTGTTTATTTGTACTTTTCCCTTATGAAGGGGAAGCCTAGCCAAAAACCTTGTTTTGTAAGGCGTGTCCCCCTTGGTCTAAAGGTGTGTCCCTCTTGGTCTAAAGGCGTGTCCCTCTTAGGCGTGTCCCTCTTAGGCGTGTCCCCCTTAGGCTAATATTGACTTATAAAATCTTGCGGGCCTGTGGCCTGCCTGCTCTTTGTTTTCCTGCCCTCCTCGCTGGAACCTTGGATTTGTAAGTTCCCTTTCCTTTCCTTTATTAAAACTGAATTATATATATTAAAGCTTGTCTGGTGAATCATAACTGCCGATCAACCACGCACCTTCACCCTTAAGAGTTGGGAATAATCTGATACGAAATACCCAGAGATAGTGCAGTTATTATCACAATGACTCCCACTTAATAAAATTCACCAATCAACATTTGAGTCAAATATATCCTACATTTTTCTTCACTTTTTAAAATGACAATTTTTACCGAATTTGTGTGTTGACAATTTCTTACACGCATCTCGTGCGTGGTAGTCAGTCTTCTTCACCAGCTTGTTGTAACTCCCACCGCTTTTTGCCAAAATTTGTCCTTCCTTTTCTCACTCACATTCTTGTCTTTTTGTCTTGTTTTGTGATTTTCACTAGAATTGCCATTGTCTCTAGGTATATGCCAATATACTTTACATTTTAAATTGCTTGGTATGATGTTTAAAGCTCACTGCTATTTTGTGGCAAATATCTTTAATTTGCTATTGGAAAATGACCCAAAGGCAATCTCTGTGAATCTGTAATCACATCACTAGACTCCCATCTGTTACTATTCATTCTGTCAATCACCAAATATCGTGAGCTCTTCTAGGAGAGTAAGGGGTATGGAATAAAATTTTATCTCTAACATTTTTCTGCTTAAAACAGAACATTTTAGTTTATAATAGTTTATTCAACAAGCTCAAGAGGTTTATCATTCCTTGTATATATTGATTTTTTTTCCAAACAACTTAGCCATCTTGGATATAATGGGAGCTAGAACAAAGTTTAGAAATGATGATTTTTAGCATTTATAATCATGATTGTTTTATTACTATATCAGATGTCTATATTTCTTATTCATTACATTTTTGTGAATTTCCCACATATTTTAAAGAGGCTTTCATGTTGATATATTTCTTCAAGAATTAACACAATCTAATATCCTTTTTGAGTTCCTTTGAAGGTTATCATTACGTTGTGTTTTGAAAGATGCTAGATTCTTTGTTATTCTTTTAAGTACAGATGATGATTAAATATAAATATACACTGATAAGTTTCTTTCTTATATTTATAGTAGATTTGGAAGCAAACAGGGTAGGATGCAAGGTTATACAGGGGTCTCAACAGTTAAATGTCTCCTAAAAGGGCTTCTTTCCTACATATGTTCTTCCTCGCTGCACATTGCACACAGATGATTCTAATCACTGTTACTCAAATCACCTGATGCCTCAATTACCCTGGCTTCAACGAGCGCATTCCGCACGCCAGAGCACCCATACACCTACTGATAATAGGCTGCCAATTAAGTTATCTTCCTCTGGAAACTTATTATGGCAGCTCAGTGAATATAATATCATTAGTGCCCTTATATCATCACTGTCTGGGCTACTGCTGACACTGCATGAATATAACTGCTAAGCCATCAAATAGCTGCTCAGCCATAATGGCCTTGAAATAAAACAGTCTATTGCTGTCTTCTCACTTGCACGTATGTGAGGCATGCAAATATGAGCATCTGTATTTATGCATATAGGCAGATAAGTCCTTTGAATAAAACTAGAGGTAAGTAAAATTGCCACAATATGCAAGGGAAGTACCTAGGAAAAGTTGTATCAATTATTAAACTTGCTTCAAAAGCATATTAAACTTCACCACCAATAAAACTGACATGAATTGTAGCTGTGGTCAGCATTATCAACATGTGAAGCTCCTTCAGGAAGAATTATAGTATGAAAAGAAACCAAAAGATCTCTGCACCTCCCCCCCCCCCCCGATTTATTTTAATGGAGTCCTACACACAGAATTATAACTTTAATTTAAATCTCAAAGAATATTCTAAGAAAAAATTTGAGAATTACTCCATTTTCATCACTTGTTCAAAATATTTACATTTTTTAGAACATTGAACACAAAATTTTCAAATGCTGTGTTTTGATATTTCAATGTAAATTTGAATCATTTCAATTTCTTCTTAGTAGTTTATTTAACTCTTCCTTATAAAGGAGCTGGGGAAGACACGATGAAAACAAATTTGCTTGCACTGTGTCTTTTGTTTAGTGCTTAAGGAACAGGATAGTACCAGGCCTTTGGAATGCCTCAGAAACTGGCTTTATTGTCTATTTGTGGGCAAATTTCTCGACTACCATGAGTGATTATTTCCTCATCTATAGAACAGCTGTTAAAACCAGTACTTGTCTGGGAATATTAAGTAACACAATGAATATAGAGCACTTAGCTCAGCACCTGCACAAGAGCAAATCAGTTTTATGTCTATGACTATTTATGTGTTAAGTTTTCTTTAATTGTTAATATTCTCTAATTCCTGTTAGTGGTTGTTGAATAAACTGGCCTGAACGGATTTGCTAAACAATTCAGATGAAAGCCCTAATTACAACTGAGTTTTTACTTTCACATATGCTTACTGCTCCCTGAAGAAAGGTGTTTATAATTACATTAGTGAGGAAGGTTGCTTCCCACTCAATATGTGCCTTTGAAATGTTTTATATCTTGGTTTGTAGACTTCCTTTGAATCATCAGCTCTGCTCTGGGTTTTTGAATAAAGAGCTGGTTGCCTGTTTGTCCTGTTCCTTTGTTCTCCTGTGTTAGAGCAAACAGAGTGAATTTGGAAGTGGAGGGTAAGGGAAGGTGGGAGAGGTAGGAGGAGTAGAGGGATGGAAAACTATGCTTGGGATACAGTGTATGACAGAAGAATCTATTTTCAATAAAAATGGAAGCCCCTCACCCTTCACCGAAGTATAATTTTCACAACCTTTCCAGACCTTATTTTCTTGGTTTTATAAGTTTGCTGTAATCTTGTGGCTTCCAAGATTTGTGATGTTTAGTTAGCTATTTCAGATCGAGTATCATGATGGTCAAGCTTTTGTCTTAAAATTCATATTCTGTGTAATGAGATTTTCTAAATATATCCAACCAAAACCAAGAAATTTCACAGTAAAAGAAAAACATTTAAGAAAATGTCAATTTTAAAACTGAGTATGAATTTTTCATTTAAAATTACTTTTGTTATGTTTCATGGCATTTTTCATATAGTTGTATCATTATATAATCTCCCTCTCTGACTCCCATTTCCTTTGATATATATCCCTAATCCTGACTCCATTCTTCTTCTAAGGTTATCTGCTGGAGTCCGGTTCTGGATGAGGGCAGGGTCTGAAGATGGGTGGATGCAAGAGCGGTGATGAGAGGAACCAAACATGGGACACTTAGTTGCATTTTAGGAGAGATGGACAGAGAGGAAGCACATCCCTGACAGTGGACAGGTTCTAGCAGGGGATGTAAGGAGTTGGCAAAGGAAGGAAGTGAGCCAGGCCTTGATGGTCGGGAGAATCTTACAGCCAGAGTTATCATTTCCAATCACTTTCCCTTTATCTTTTATAATCATTCTTACTCATTAACCCCATAACCCATTTTTTTAAGAATCTAGAGGCATATGACATCCTGTTCTCAGGCTGATAGCTCTGATTTCTCCAAGGATGGTAGACCAAAACAAAATTTCCAAGTCAGCCTGGGCATGTTGCCGTGTCCCAAGCAAAGTATTAACTCTTAATGGTTAGAGTGCACAAGAAATTTCCTCAGGCCAAAATTGCTACAGTTATTATCCAAACTCTGGCAGAATACAATATTTACATTTTATGTCTTTATAGAATTTGTCTCTATATGTCTAATCCTGGCATTCTGTTGTTCCTTGTTAATATGACACCACAGTGGCTCTGTATGTGCTACCGTGTCTAAGAAAGGAAAATCCCGACATTTCATTCTTTTATCATCTTTCTACATCACCCTTTGCCCATTAGTATAAGTCTTTGTGTAGGGCAGAGGTAACTTCAGTTAATCTAACTTTGTTGCTGTATATACCATGTAATTACCTGAGTGTGTAATGGGAAGAGGTTTGTAATCTGATCTGTGGCCAACTCCTCTAGCCCACTGAATCTTGATTTATGTTTTTTAGGTAGATAGGACAGTGTTATTTGGATCATTCCAACTTCATGAAGAAGAGAAGACAGAGATACTTAAAATAGAGTAGGTACACTTGGAGGAGTCAAATTTCAGCTCTGTGACCAATCTAATAGATCATTAGAATGCATCAAATCAAACACATACTCATGGAAAGTTTCCTGAGGGTTGTAACAGTCAAGTTCCCAAATTTTTGTAAGAACTTGATGTGCAGCATTCAGAAAGAAAGGAAAGAATATAGTATTTCAAAATCATTTTTGGGTAGTGACCTTTGAGATGTTTATAGAAGGGAAAAAAGCATGTTTTCTAGTGTGTTTTAAAATATGATCAAAGAGTAAGAGAGAAGAGAATTGGAAAGACAGTCTGAAGACTGGGTCCATATGCCATTCCAATTCTGTATGTGAAATTCCGTGGTTGGTGACTGTACCAGGGGTCTTCACTCAACCTTGTAATCACTCACCTACCACATGAAATAGGTCCTGAAGTTCTGTTAATTCTATCCCTTCAACCCTTCTTAAAACCATTGTCACTCCTCTGTAATTTCCCTCCAGTAGCTTTAGATTGGGACATCAAACTCTCACACTTGGGTGACCTTTACTGATAAACTCCTGCCGGCTGTCAACCATTCCTCCAACTTCTCTTGTGTAACTGAAGCACTATTCTGCAGCATGCCTGGGCTTTTACAATATTGTATTTTATTTTTCTGAGAACAATTCCCAAGTGCTCTACTGCCCTCAGAAGAAAATCCTTCCACACTGTCAGCTGTTTCCAGGTCCATGAGCTACCTGTTTTGGGCTCTGATCTCTAGGCCATTTCATGGTTTTATACTCCTCCTTTGCTTCAGACTGTTCACTTATCAACCCCAGTATTGTTTTCTGCTGGACACTGACTTCTATCTCCTCAATATGGTGAGTTTCTCTCCTGAGTATTCTCATAGTGTCTCATACACCTAGTCTAGCCTAAACCCTCTGAAAGAGCCTGTGACCTCTGCTTTCCTTCATTAGACTATAAAGAGTTCTGACAAGATCTATGTGTTGTCAACTTCTTCTTTCTATCTTATTACATATTAGAACATATTTGCTGAATGAATAAATGGTGAATCACTATACATAATGTAACCAGACAGTTCTTACCTTTTCTGTTTCAAAGCACAAAGAACACAGTGTTAACTGGATGAAATATTTCTTCCTATGCGTTCACAAGCTAGTGGGGAAGAAAATTTGAAAAAAAAAAAACAGAAATAGGCAAAAACTAAAACTGGGCACAGAGCAGTGAATAGAGAGCTGAGGTGTGAGAGGAGATGGCCCCAGAAAAGAAGTGCAGGGCACAGTGGGACATTCTTAGGAAATTCTCCAAATGGAAATGAAATGGCAGGCACAGATGTGAAAGTATCTTTCCTTCTCAGGAGACTAAATGCTACTAATGTATAATTGCCATGGTCTTAAAATAAGATATGTGAACGCAGCTGCAACCTATGGGTATCTCCACTGAAAGGAAAAGGTAGCATCTGCTGTCTTCCTGTCTACTTAGAGTCCATTTGCGCAACACAAGTCTAAAGTCCTGCTTCTTTTTGGATGTGTGATAATTGGAGAGCAACTTGTTTCTGTGTATCTCGATTAGGGCCCCAAAATCTTTTAAACTGTATTACAACGTTGTCTCACAATTTCTACTTCAAGGGATATAATATGTTTATATTTTTGCCTTCCTTTAGCTGAAAGTGTTGCCTATCACTTTTCAGAACTCCAAAAGCCTCTCTGTGAGCCACCCTCAAAATAGTAAATGATTTATTCTCAAATAGTAAATGATTCTGATGCTGGCAACCCATTAAACTGGGCAACTGGGACTGGAGAGATGATGACTCAGTGGTTAGGATCACTGTTGTTCTTCCAGAGGACCTGGGTTCAATTCCCAGCACCCACATGGCAGCTCGCAACTGTGACTCCAAGATCTGATACCTTCACACAAATATGCATGTAGGAAAATACCAATACACATAAAATAAAGATAAATACATTTTTTAAAAAGATGAAAATGGAAGATAGTGTTAATAGTGTTTGTATTTAATATTGTATTTGCTAGGAGTTTAGCATGTGTGGGCCCTTAATTGATAATTATATCTGGACATCATTAAATTCTCATTGCATTGAAATAAAAACAGTGTCTTTTATGGCTCAGTGATATGACCGTCATGGGCACCACTGTGTAAGAGCATGGGTGGGCCTAAGGCTGCCTAAGGAAGAAACTCAGTAACCATGTCCAATCAAGGGGAACCTAGGTAAATTCACCGGCTTCTGCTTAATTACTAAATGAGACTGTAATTGTTCCATTTGTGCCTGTGTGTGTGTGTGTGTGTGTGTACCTGTGTGTTCAAGTTCCTATGTGAGGGGAAACGCGTGTATGCACAGGCATATAGGAATAAGAAGAAAACCTTTGATGTTATTCCTTAGACACTTTCTGTCTTTTGTATGAGAAACAGTCTTTTATTGGCCTAGAACCTAGTTAACCAGGCCGGACTGGTTGATCATCATGCTCCAGGGATCTACTTGTCTCTGCCTCTACCAGGGTCCATCACTCTTTCAATGAGAGTATTGATGCTCTATACTTAGGTCTTCATGCCTGCAAAGCTTATCTGCTTTAGTGACAGAACTAGTTCCTATTACTATTTCTTTAGTGAAACTGTCAAGGTAAATTAATAAATAAATGCTAAAGGTTTCTATCATGGGATACCAAGCATGTTGTGGTGGTTGGTGGTGCCATTGTTGTGAATCTGTTTGTGTTAACTCCTTGAATGGAGGGCTGCTCTATGATCAGCACCATGACAAATTCTTCTGTGAAGATGTTTTTTAAGCGACCAAAGAAGGGATGAACTTTCCAGCCACAGATAAAAACAGACAGAGAAGCCAAGAGACAAGAGGAAAAAGGAAGGGGATACTGGAAAATTGGATCGGGGAGAAGTAAAAGCCTGATGATTTATGACTTTGGAGATGACATTCAAGGCTTTTATTCCTTATTCTAGGACCAATTGGTATGATGATTGAAAGGATTTAAGTGACAAAGCTTATATAACAATTGGCTAAGATAATATCCAACCTGCAGTGAAGAGATCCCCCCACTCCCATAGAGGTTAAAGAGGAAACAGGTGATTTTGATTTATTCTGCACCTAAACTGGAACTTTATTTTTAGCTTTTGAGTCTTACACAACTCTTTTTCAAAGTGGAAGTGAGAAATGACAGTAAATGAAGAATATTTTGTAATGCTTAGGATTAAGTATTTTGTGCGAAATGAGAGTAGCTCCCATAGTTCCAGTGGGTAGTGAGTTTAGATCTTCCTTTTAGTCCTCTCTGTCCAGCTGGCCCTTCCTTCATCCCCCATCCATGTCCTATGCCCTTGTTGGTGCTGGGCTCTTCAGTGCTCATCCTGGAACTGCTGTCATACATTGTCATTTTTTTGTAGTGATCTGTGTGCATATTCCTCTAGAAATATCATATAATTTTAACTGCTGTATCCACTATACTGTGGATTGATTACCTCTTAATTTTATTTTTCAAAATGGTTTTAGGTATCATTTTGACTTCCACATAATTTTTTTTGGATAATCTTTTTCTATGCCTCCAGTAAAATCTCACTGAGACTTTGATAGAAAATGCATTAAAATAATAATAACAATATCAATAATCAACTGGCACATAATTCTCTTCCAATTACAGAAATCTGTACTGAAGACAGAGCTGCAAGTGAGGCCGAGTGAGGACTCTCCAGGGTGAGAATAATCTTCTTAGCAATTGGGAAAGGACTGGTGTTTTGAGAACAGCCTCCAAAATAAAATGGAAAGAAATAGGTAAAAAGAAAATAGACTTTTCTGTTTAGCTGCCATAGTCCCAGAGTTGAACTCATGACGTTTTTATCTGAATATCAATCAGTTTGTTGTGCAGAACCCAGCCTTGTACAGTTCCAGTGCACAGAAGGGTAAAGCATTAGCTTCCCCCGGGGGCTGTGGTCAGACAGGAGAGATGGTGCTTGGTGGCTTTTCTAATAGGAAAAAACTAATTAGAGCTTGCATTTAATTTTCCATAATTCAGAATCTAAATCAGAGGGAAATGGCAGATTCTGTAAGACAGTGTTCTCATTTCAGTGATCGAATGATAGGCAATGCTGAAATAAGAAGGGCATCTACTTCATCACCCCATTGTTTGCCATCTGCAGCATTCTTTAGACAATATATAGAAATTATGGCATTTGCTAGAGCTATCCACTGTGTCCTTATTATGCTTCCAAAAGAGTCTCTGAAGGAATTGTGTGCTGGTTCTAACTGTAAGGCTATTGATTGAATTTATTTTTATTGAGAATCAATGAGCTTTTAATTTTTAGTTATTTAACAGTGTCAAAAGAAAATAACTTATTTATCACCAATTAGTATTTTACATCTGAGTGCTTTACATTCATTAACATGTCATAAACAGTGGTCAACTGTGCATAGCAAATACCTTTTTAGGAACAAGGCTAATAAAACCTGGGTGGATATACTTATGGAAGTTTATAATCCATAATGGTATCTGCACACTATAATTGTAAAATTATGTTACAGAGTGGTTTTATTAGCCAGAACTGTCTAAAATGAAAAAGTAATTTATACTTGTGTTAAAATTCAAGCTGTCCAAAGGTGGTACAATAAAAGTAATTTTCTCTCTAGATTCCTCGGGCATATTTGGGAGGTGACTGTTGGTCCAAGGCAATTGTTGTTTACAGTATCTATGCCATAAAAATATTGTTTAAATCCCCACGACCTCATATGAACTGAGAAGAAGGTTGCTATGATTTGATTTAAAATCTGACTTATGCTACATTTCAAAAGAAATATAGCTTTACTACTTAGGGCCATAGTAAGTAACTACTGACTAAGGAAAATGTGGACAGAGCTAAACACTTACATTAAAACACCGTTTGTCACACCATGATGATGATAGACTACACCTCTGGACTGTAAGCTGGGTTTTTTCTTTATAGGCTGTCCCATGGTCATGGTGTCTCTTCACACTAATAAAAACTCTAACTATGACATTTTCTTTTATCCATTCTTTTGTCAAGGAGTATTTAGATTGTTTTCAGGTTCTGACTATGACAAATAATGCTGCTATGAACATAGTTGAGCACATATCCTTGTGGCACAATTGAGCAACCATTGGATATATACCCAATATGTGGTATTACTGGGTTTTGAGGAAGGTTGTTTTCTAATTTTCTGAGAAATCACCACACTGACATCCAAATGGGCTGTACCAGCTTGCATTCCCACCACAACCTCTCTTTTATAAACATAATACCTTAAACAAGAGTTGAAATATACTTATAACAAAATTGACTTTAAATTTGCATCAATAAATCAAAGTCCATACCAGTGATGGAGGAGAGTTATCTGTCTATGTTTCTTTCATTGGTTAATTAATAAAGAAAACTGCCTTGGCCCTTTAAGAACAGAAAATTAGGTAGGTGGAGTAGACAGAACAGAATTGTGGGAACAAGGAAGTAGAGTTGGGGAGACGCTTCAGGCAGTCGCCATAGTGAGTCTCCATGCTGCTCCTCTCCGAGATGGACGCAGGTTAAGATCTCTCCTGGTAAGGCACCCCTCGTGGTGCTATATAAATTACTAAATATGGGTTAAAGCAAGATGTGAGAATTAACCAATAAGAGGCCGAAACTATGGGCCAGGCAGTGTTTTAAAAGAATACAGTTTCCGTGTAATTATTTCGGGTGTAAAGCTAGCCGGTGGCCGGGTGGTGGGACGCAGCCCCGCCGTTTCACACTACATACCAGTGTATTTATTATACCCCCCCCCTTTTAAGAAAGTGATTGATTGTGACCATTAACCACTTATATTCAACCCCCTTTAAGTGAAAACAAAAATTTATAAACAATCATTTTGGATATTTTAACATAGTTTTCTCCAAAATGCTTTCTGTGGTTTGTTGGGCAAAGTTTTTTAGGGTTCATGGAGACCTTTGGGGGAGCCTTGTTCCATAAAACCACATTAGCCTTAAAGGAATCCAAAGGTTCTCACCTTCTGTAGAAACAAATGCATAACCTTTTTTCCAAAGTAACATATACTTAGACTCAAATTTGAAGTCAAGATATCTTTAAAATATATATGTTGTTAGCTTAGTAGCCTCCAGAATCAAATGTTTTTCAGCAGTTAATTCACTAACAGTCAAAAATTGAAGAAAACCCACAATAATATACATAATCCAGACTCTCTGTGTATATTCCAATTTTACATGGCTTAATTTTTTACTCTATTACTTTTTAATATTTATTTTATTTTTACTTCTTTAATCTATTTATATGTACTCTTTTATATTACTTTTACTTTCTCTTTAAAACTGTTTTATTTTTAAAAATACCTATACCCATTTTCTTTTTTCTTAAGCCTATGTGCATTTTTAAGACATACTATAACCCATATAGAGGTTTATTTCTGTCAGAATGTGTCTTTATTTTGTAACTGTAATCCTTTTATGATCACTGCTTTAAACTGTTAAACAGGCATAGCTAGGACTAGAGTAGCTGCTTTGGCTGTTGGTTTTGCTGTGCTTGGATTTCCAACATGCCAGAGGCCCATTTAGCATAAGCTCTGGGAGCGATGTTTACCATCCTAGCTCTCAGAAGCAAGTGGCCTAAGTAACCAAGTAACTTGCAGAATACTGCCCACAAATTCCATTCAAATGCTCTGAGACAGGACCTCCTGAAAGATCCAGAGCCGTTCATGCCACAAATACAAACGAGGAATCTGCCTCTGAAAGAAACTGTGCCCCTGCTTGCAGCCAGCAAACATAGCCTATCTGAAAAAAAATGCAACCACCAAGAAGTTTCATTTGGCTCCTGTTTTTGTGGGTCTAGAAGCCCTCTTTTTAAAGTTTTCTTAGGGTTTATGTGGATATACATTACCCCACGCTGGGTACCATTATGTAAGTGGAGACTGTTCCTTTGTTCCGAGACACCCAGACCCAAATAATCACACAAAACTATTAATTACAAAACTATTTGGTCAAAGGCTCAAGCATATTTTTAGATAGCTCTTGTATCTTAAATTAACCCATTTCTATTAATCTGTGTATGACCACAAGGCTGTGACTTACCAGTAAGCCTCTGGCATCTTCTCCTTCAGCAGCTCCATGACTTCTCCCTGATTCCACCTTCTTCCCTTCTCTTTCTCTGCTTAGATTTCCTACCTTTCTGTAGTCTGTCCTGTCATAAGACAAAGCAACTTCTGTATTTACCAGTGGTAATAAAATGTATGCCCAGCATATAGAGGGGAATCCCAAGTCACATAGCTCTGGAAAGACAGGATTAAGAATGACTGGGACTTCTATATCTTCTCATGATAAAGGAACTAAGGTTTTCCCCAGTAAGCCAATAAATATTAAAGACTGACATAAAACAAGGTAGCAGAACTGTCACTAAATGCTTGATTTACATATACAACTGTGTATACTTGCACATGTGCACACACATACATACATACTATCCATGAAGCAGAGTGGGAATAGCTAGCTGGGAAATAGAAGGTTGGTGAGACTTGGAGAAGAATATTAAAAGGCAATGGGAAAGGAAATATGATGACTGCACATTCTGTTTAAGCAAGAACCTGGCAAAAATAAAAATTAAAAATCAAAGAAAAAACACACTATTTGTGCATCATGAACATGACCTATGCATATTAGTTCTTTTTTAAAAATGTACATTTTTTGTGGTGCTTAGAAAATACATTTATTCCTGTCAGGACTGCCTATGAGAAAGGTTTTTCATTGTTTACAGTATTCTTTGCTTAGTAAGTTTTATTTTATGGAAAGCAAAAAAAAAAAAAAATTCAGTTCTTGCTTTCTGCTTTACATTCATGTCCATTAAGTTAGCACACACTTTGAAGAACTGGACTTCTATAGATATCTTGATAGATTATTCTAGTAATAGATAATTCTAGTAAACTGCATATATTGCTTTAGAAAATTCTGCAGAAGCATGGAGATCTGATGTGTAATCCTCTTATAGTTTTATAAAGTGTTTTCTTAGTACATTATCTTATTTGATCTAGACAACTCCCAGTAATATTAAACTCTGGAGAATGGGCCAAAATGAACATACAGTGATACAGAGATATCTGAATGTAGACTCTGACATCTTACCAATGAGCAGCATAAATATAAATCCAATAATAACAACTAACAAGATAAGCCAAGACAATTTAAGTAGTGATAACATTGGAGATAAAATTAAATATTTTAAAAAATACAAGGAAACCATGGGGAATACTATGGGAAAGAAGAGATAATACAAAGAGGCACCAGACAGTAAAATGGTGGACTATATTGATAGGTATACCTCTAGTTATATTGTAAATAGTATTATGTCTAAATACTCTACTCAAAAGTCAAAAATTACAGAAAAAAATTGTGAAAACTACAAAAATGATTTTTATTTAAAATTTCACTTTGTATGTAAATACTCACATAACATAAATAATGGGAAAAATGAATTATACTAACCCTAACTGTAGGGCTACTGCAGTCAAACCACTCTGAGGTCATATTGGATCGGTGGATTTCTAATTCAGTTATTAGCATTGTAAGGAAGGTGCAATTTGAAAAAGAAGCAAGACTAGTGAAAAGATGAGATGAGGCTGTGTGTTGTATGGAAGACAGACACAAAGGCTGGAGAGGTTTACCTAGAAGCAAAGAAACATCAAAGATCAAGAGCAACTACCTGAAGATTCCTCCCCTGTAGCCTTCAAAGAAATGATGGCCACACTGCCATTCTTATTTGAAGAGAAGATATTTGAAAAAAAAATTCTTATTTGAATTGCCATTTTTATTTGAAGAGAAGAAATTTGTGTTTGTCACCCATATTATGACACTTTGTTATAGAAGACCTGGAAAACTAATTTACTATTCAATGTTTAAAACATGCTATAATGAAAGACTATGACACAATGCAAAAGAAATTTAGAGTTATTCTGAATTTCCATGGAAGATCTCTTATGAGATGATCTATAGTTCAAATAGAGAGTTGTTAGTTGTTTGTTGTTTGTGATAAGATGCCTAAGACATCAATTTAAAAGCCAGGACAATTTTGGCTCATGGTTTCTAAAGTTTCTCAACCTGGTTTCTTTGCATATGTGGATGCAAGGGTCACAGCATACAGCAGAGGACTTCTGTTTGTCTCATACTGGAAAGCCAAGAAAAACACAGGAAGAGTCCATAATCACAACATGGCCTTCAATGATTCACCTCCAGTGACCTAACTTCTTTCTACTGGAGGCCACCTCTTGAAGGTTCTATAACGTTGACAGCATGCCTCCAGCATATGGCCCTTTGAAAGACCTTCCAGATCCAAAGTATAACAAAAGGTGAGCAGGAGTCACCAAGATACCCCATGAGGGTGATGAGACAAAAAGACATCTTTGTCTTTCAGAGCCACAAGTGGAAGTAAGGCACACTAAAACACTGGGAGGAATGACCCAGTTGGAAGAGAGAAGGCTGAAGGTGTGGTAGTGAAGGGGGATGACTGATACTGCTATCCAAGGAAGAAGTTTGGAGAATATGAGTCCAGGAAACTGGAACCCCTCAGATTCCTGCTTCAAGAGAAGGGGAGAAAGCATAAGTCTGGGTGCACCGACAGTGTTCAGAGAATCTGCGATGACAAACAAAGGCAAATGTAATTTTTTTCCTCATTTTTTTATTAAAGATTTCCCTCTCTTTCCCTCCTCCTCCCTCTTCCCTCCCCTCCCTTCCACCCATAAACCCACTCCACCCCTCTCCAAGACAAAGAGCCATCAGGGTTCCCTTCACTATGTTAAGTCCAAGGTCCTCCCAGCTCCCCCTAAGTCCAGGAAGGTGAGCAACCAAACTGACAAGGCTCACAGTGAGCCCATCCATGCTGTAGAGTTCACGTTCATTGCCGTTGTCCTTGGTTTCTCAGTCCTCCTCCACCGTCAGCCACATTTAGAGAGTCCGGTTTGGTTGCCTGTTCCATCAGTCCCATTCCAATTGGACTTGGTGGTCTCCCGTTAGATCTGTCCCACCGTCTCAATGGATAAACGCACTCCTCACGTCCTGACTTCCTTGCTCATGATCTCCCTCGTTTTGCTCCTCATCGGGATCTTGGGAGCTCAGTCCGGTGCTCCTATGTGGGACTCTGTCATTTTCTCCATCCAATGCCAGGTGAAGGTTCTATGGTGATATGCAAGATATTCATGAGTATGGCAATAAGATCTGGACATTTCTGGCACCCTCTCCTCAGCTGCCCAAGGACCTAGCTGGGGGCGTCTTCCTGGACACCTGGGAACCCCTCTAGAGTCAAGTCTCTGCCAACCCTAGAATGGATCCCTTAAGTAAGATATATAATTCCTTGTTCCCATATCCACCCTTCCTATATCCCAACCATCCTATTCCCCCAAGCTCTTCCCATCCTCCACTTCACACTTTTCTTGCCCCATCCCCCCTCCCCCCATCCCACCCCACCCCTATGTTCCCATATAGTTATCCTCCTGGATACTGGAAGTAAACAAGATTGCCGGGCAAATGTAATTTTTTAAAAAAATTTATTTATTTATTAACTATCCAGTGTTTTGCCTGTATGTCTGCCTGAGGGCAAGAAGAAGGCACCAGATCTCATTATAGATGGTTGTGAGCCACCATATGGTTGCTGGGAATTGAACTCAGGACCTCTGGAAGAACAGTCAGTGCTCTTGACCACTGAGCCCAAATGTCTTCTTCTTTTTTTTTTTTTTATTAAATCACACTTTAGGAATGAAATTTCCACTCAGTATAAAGTTCTTTGTTAGAATGAATGGATCGGACAATTACTTAGGTAAACTTTCATCCCAAGTGAATAAAATAAAAATAAAAATGTTGTCTTCTCACCCCCAAATCTCTTGGGTTTTTATCTGTTCATTAAGATTCATGATCATTTGACTTAAATTTATAAAGTACTTTTCTTTTAAGAAAGTCAAGCTAAACCCATTAGGTATGGACAGTGTCTTATCTTTTTGCATCATGCAAAGACACAGGTTTCTTAAGCTCAGCTTTCTCAAAGATACTCATTTACCCATTACCAGCCCTGCTCCATGCCTGTAAATACCAGTTTCCTGGTCCCTCCATCCAAAGCATTTCTAGAATCCTTTTAACAGTTACCAGTCTTCTTGGCTGTGGAGACAGCTAAGGAAGACATTCTAAGCATGGGGGGAAGAGTGTGTTTCCAAGTGAATAAACAGTATTGCTCACATTATAAAAATGGATGAGTGTGAAATGATTTATTTCCTAAAAGAATTTTGAGATATTTTATAAGTACAGTGTAATTGTTAGGATTTGTTCCTGTCCCAGGCTAATGTTGACAGGGACAAAGCCAGCATCTGTCTGAAATGTTTCCCCAAGGGCTTATTGAATGGCAAATATGATTCCTAGGGGAATGGCTGATGTTCAGACTTTCTGAAGTATATACAGCGGGAAGCCAGAAGAAAGGCTATTCCATTGCTCTGAAAGCTTGGCGGCTATATTTGAGCTATACCTGTGGATTCTTATTAACTTTGTTTTTATAACGTTAAATGCAGTTTGAAGAGCTCTTATTCACTTCCATTATATTTGTAATATGTACTTTACCTGTTCCTATATTGAAAAACTGGTAAAGTTCCTATTTATTTTGGGGGAGCTAATGTCATATAGGACCAGTGGGACCTTTCTAAATTCTCTTGTTAATGTTATGATGGGAGACATTCGTACCTATTACTGTTATGGGTTGTTTCAGATCTAAATATTTATTCACTGCCTAAAATTCATTATGTTAATTAAGTTCAAGGCATTTTAAAACAAAGAAAAATTAACAATATGTGGCTGACGGTGAAGGCTGAGTGAGAAGCCAAGGACAGTGGCGATGGGCTTTGATTCTACGGTATGGACGGGCTCTGTGTGAGCCTTGTCAGTTTGGATGCTCACCTTCCTGGACCTGGGGGGAGTTGGGAGGACCTTGGACTTCCCTGACTGCTCTTTGGCCTGGAGAGGGAGAGAGTGGGGGTATGGGTGGAGGGGAGGGGAGGGAAGTGAGAGGAGGGGAGGAGATGGAAAATTTTAATAAAAATTAAAAAAAAGAATTGTAACAACTCTTTCACTATTGTGCTGAGTGTAAAACTGAATTTCAGTGTGTTAAAAAGTGTCAGAGAACTTAGACAACAATGAGGGAACTAATGGAGACTTACATAGATCTAATATACATGGGAATAGAAAAAGACAAGGTCTCCTGAGTAAATTGGGAGAATGGAGACCTTGGGGGAAGGGCTGAAGGGGGGAGGGGAGAGGCAGGAAGTGGAGCAGAGAAAGATGTAGAGCTCAATGAAAATCAATTAAAAAAAAAGAAAAAAATGTCAGAAAGCAAAAAACCCTAAGCCAAGAAAATAATGTTTACCTGTTCTTCTTCATCACTACAGCAGCCTGGTAGTTAACAGTGTTAAGTGAAAACTTCAAGTAGGACAATTTCCTATTATCTAAGGAGGTTCTCTAATCTTAATACACCTACGAGGGGAATATTTCACAAGACAAACTGGGATTCCTGTTCCCTTGGCAATATCCTTACTGTTAAAGAGTGATTGCTCTGCAACAACAATGTCTTTTAGCATTGTAACATAGGGTGAAAAATAGGATCTTACTGTTTTCCAGTGCATAGCCTGTCACTCTGTGATTTAGGCACAGTAAGCCAGTATTCCTAGAAATTCTCAGAAATGTCAGAATTAGGATCATTTTAAACACACTTATCTGTTTTGACAGCCTACTCTTTGGGTAACCACCACTTCATTGTAACAGTTATAGATTCTCTCAGATCACAATGAGCTTGTGCCATTTCTCATCTGCGATCCCCTTTCCCTCTCTCTTTTTCTTTTCTTTGCTTCGTTGTCCCTTTATTCACATTCTTCTTCCTATTTATTCATTCATTTTCAAACCAACCATTAGATATTATTTAATACAGATACCTGTAGGGACTACACTGCTCCATCAATTAAGAAAGTTTTGTTTAGAAGTCCATTTCATTGTATGTCTTTCAGTCCTGACCATTCAGCTTGTCCCACATATCATTGGCCCCCACTGCATGTGCATGTCGGTGGCTAAGAACATGTGTGTTAAATGCTGCAGAGAGGGCTATTTGAGTGAATTTTTAAAAATAGAAGTTCACAACTTTCCTTTAGCTTTAAGATAAATGGAGCGGGTCTTATAACGACTAGGGGTGTTGTAAAACGATTCCACGTGTGTCCTTGACATGTGTGAATTCCTGGACTCAACAGACAAACTTCCCCGCCAGCCAGAAGGTCCCTCCATTCAGAAAGGGCCCCTATCAGCTGGAACAGCTGCATTCCAGTTAGTCCTTGACTAGATGGATGTCATTCATTGCCAGCCTCCAGAATTATTCAAGCCAGCCAATTGCAACCTGCCACAGGAAGCAGGAACACTTTATCCCCTTGCTACCACAAGGGCCCTTGCAGATCCTGTTGGACCACTCTGCTCTGAATGCAGCTTTTGTGTTGCCCTACAAAGTGTGTGTGTGTGAGAGAGAGACATTCTTCTTCTATGGGTTTAGTATGTGTGATTAAGAAGTTACATGACAGAGAGGTAATGAGACAAATCCATCTCTATCTTCACAAAACAAGAGCAAGCACCATATTCTAATACAGTTCAATCAGACTTAGAGTATGACCTTTTTCCTTGACTTAAATTCCTTTTTATCTTCATACACAAACTCCAAAAGAGCAGAAAATTCTTTATAGAGATTTGGATAAACTTGGACTATCATTTGTGCCCTTTTCAGTTATTTTCAATAATGTGTGCGTGTTTGTATGCATGCATTGAGGTTGGTGACTTTGAACACAGTCGACAGAAGTTGCCTTTACAATAATTTATCTAATAAAAATTTAAAAGAAAAAAATTCAAATTATTATGTTACCTGCAAACCTTTGCCTAACAAAATGTATTTCATACTTGTGAATGTATGTCTAAAAGAATCACTGTTTGCTAGAAAAGCTTTACTGGAAATTTTAGAAATGAGTGAGTTACTGTCAAACTCAAGAAGGAATAGCCACAGCTCTCAATAATATAACCAATTAGTACTAAGTGTTCTATATGAAGTCTTAAACTAGTGAATCCATCCATCCATCCTGGTACTCACCCATCCCCCCCCACTCATTTTTAGCATGTATTTATTGTGAATTTATGTATAATAACTTTGCTACTTCAGTTCATGAAAACTCCTAAAATGTATATATTAGTGGTATACGGTACCAGGATAAATATACAACTAAATCAATTTTCAGGAATTTGGAGTTTGAAAATATTTAGAATTTCTAAACCAAGGTCGAAGGACTCATAGGAATTTGCCAAAGATCACAAAGCTGTAAACCTCAGAGGCTGCAATGTATGTGCCCAGCACTGCATTATGAAAGTGGCTTAGTGAATGACGGTGACATAAAAAGCAATTCTATTTCAAGTGCCAAAATATATGAAATAATAAAAATGTCATAGGAGATGAAAGATGCATGTAGGTGGTCCTTCTATGGAAGAAGTCCATGAAGAAAACAGGTTTGGAGCAGAGTGCAGGCATGGTTTAATGTTTCTTTTATCTGCAATGGTGGAAGTGAAGGACGTTTGTGTTAAAAAGGATGTCAGGCGCAAAGTCACCCAGCATTAGAAATGCAGTTAATGGACACTTCTGTCAGGAGGATGCTTTCATGAATTAGATATTAAATTGTCAAGATAAAAGAAGCAAGGGCTAAATTAAAAGCTTCAAATGATAGAAAAAAGTTAGCGAAGGGGTGAATAAACTGGTGTGATGTTCGTGCCTTTTAAGAGTTAATAGGGCTCCACATACTTTCAAAATAATTGGAGGGTTAAAGACCTGAGACGTCAAGATTAGCATTGAGTAAAAGGGATTTTGTTTGTATAGTGAGACGTTTCAAAGGCCAAATAAATTTTCTTTTTGCGAGAGTCAAAAACACTGCTCCAAGCTGTATTATTTTTCTCATTTTTTATCCCACCTCAGCAAAATTGATTCCTATTAACAACTAGAACATGTGCACAATTGCTTGAACTAGTGTTAATAGTGATTACCATTTATTGACCGTCTACCATGTAAGCATGCACTGCGATTCAAATTAAAACATGTTTTTCTTGTATTGGAGAAAGTGGTGTCTAGTTAGGATAGATGTATGCTTTTCTGAGTTTTGGAGAGAATATGAGAGTCATCCATCATCCGTGCCTACCAAGAGGAAGTGGGGTACTCATGTCCTACCGGCGTCTTAAGAGTAATTCGCCCAGGAAATTGACTCCTAGCTGTGCTTTGCGGCTGTCATTTCCTATATGAGAAGATAATTGTAATAGGGCCAAGCTGACAAGTGGTATTTTGATGTAAACAATGAGCAAACTGACAGATCAATAAATGCTGAGCAAGGCATGCTTCGCCTCAGATTGTATTGACTTACTGCAAAAATAATGGAAAGACAAAATGAAAATGTGTTATGCTTTATCTGAGTTATGGTCATGGCAATAGAGAAGGTAATAGATTAACTCAGATAGGACTTGCCGCAAAAGAAGCATCGAGAACAACTTTGCAAAAATCAATTTGCAAGCGCCTTCATGAAATCAACTTTCTGAGAAACAATCAGCACACTTTGCTAAGAAAAATACCTGCCACCTTTACCCATAATAGAGGAGCAAGCTGGGCACGAAATACATTTTTATTTTAGCTAAGGTTTTGACCTTCAGCAGAGGTTATTTTAGAAATACCATTACTCTGAGACATCAAGTCGATATCATATGGGGCCTAGCATTAAAATCCTTAGAGTGCTTTTGCAGAAGCCATAGAGAAAATAAACATGACAGTGATATGTACTTTAGGAGGTATGACGGATGGACTGTCTGTCTGTCTGTCTCTGTGCCAGTCTCTTTCTCTTTTCTGTCTTCCCTTGCCCTCCTCCGCATCTCTTCCAATTTCCCCCTCTTCTTTTCTCCCTTTCTCCTCACCCTACTTTTCTCTTTCCCTCCATCTATTTCTTTTCTCTTAGATGTATACCATATCCAAAGAATTGATAATAAAAGCTAGAGTAATAGAGCTGAGTCGTTAGGTGGATCAATTCCCAGTTTTCTGAGAAACTGCCATATTGATTTCTATAGTAGTTTTCTTGGGCATATACACAAAGGATGATCCATCCTACCACAATTACACTTGCTCAACTATGTTCATAGCAGCTTTATTCATAATAGCCAGAAACTAGAAACAACCAAGATATCTGCACTGGAGTATTACTTAGCTGGTAAAAAGAAATAACACCACACAATTTGCAGGGAAATGGATTGAACTAGAAAAAAACAGACCCAGAAAGACAAACATAGTATGAACTCATTTATAAGTGAATATTAGCTGGATTGAATAAATGGTAAGCATGCTACAATCCACAGAGCCAGAAAGGTTAAATAATAAGAGTTCAAGGGGGGGGGGATGCATGACTCTCCCTGGGAAGGTGAAATAGAATAGATTTTGTGGGTGGACTGGGGGCAGGTGGGAATGAGAATAGGAGGATCAGGGGACGGGGTGGAGGGAGAGAGAATGAGAAAGAGGTAACTGGAATTCGTGGGCTTTTGGGGAATGATGCGGAAAGCTGGCACAGTAGAAACACCCAGGATTCTAAGATGGTGACCATACTGAGGACCCTTAATAACAGAGGACCCGGAACTGGCTATCTTCTCTGTAACCAAGGACCTGCCAATGGTTGGGTTAGAACACCAACCCAGTAGCAACTTTCAACTAACATTCTTTTCTGTCTGCAAGATGTGCTGATGTAATGGAGGCAAAGAACTTGTAGGACTGACCAACCAATGACTGCTTTAAATTAAGGCTCACACAAAGAGGAGTCCATACCCATGACTGATTAGATGACCAGGAACCTTTATAGCCTACACACCTAGGATAGAAAAAAATCAATAAAATGATTCTCAATGATATTCTGCTGTACTCATAGGTCATTGACAATCCCAATTATCATCAGAGAGGTTTCCTGGAGCAGCTTATGGGAGCAGATGCAGAGACCCACAGCCAAATATGAAGCAGAGAGATAGCCCAAATTAGAGATTTCCATTCAGTCCCTCCCTTTTGGTCTCCGGCAATGCTACAAAAGAGAGGGATGAAGAAATGTAGAAGCCAGAGTGAGGAGAAGGCCAGGAGAACATAGCACACAGAAGCAACTAAGCAGGGCTCTTAGGGGCTCACAGAGACAGAAAAACAATCACAGTCTTCAAGAGTTTGCACTAGGCCCTCTGCATATATATTATGGTTGTTAGCTTAGGGTTTTGTGGGATTACAAAGAGTGGGAGTGGGGTGTGTCTCTGACTCTTTGCTTGTTCTTGGGACCCCTTTCCTCGTACTGAATAATGTCTCCAGCCCTGATATGAAGGATTGTGCCTATTATTATGGTATCTTCTTATGCTATATTTGTTTGATATCCCTGGGGGGCCTGTTCCTTTCTGACCTGAAATGAAGGAAAAAAGGGATCTGGGGAATAAGATGGGCATATGGTAGGAGTGGAGGGAGGGGAACTTCAGTTGGGATCTATTTTATAAGAGAAGAATAAATAAAAAGGAAAAGCTAAGAAAATGAGAGAAAAGCTCACACAGATTTGTGAAAGCAGCAAACAAACTGTTGGAAAAGATTCCAACACACTGCGGGAAAAGAGGCCACAGGAATGATGATGCTCAAGGGTCTTGACTACTCTTGGGCTTCCTTTTATCAGGCTCAAGAGAATAAGGATTTAGATGCTAAGTAGCATAGTTTAGGTGGTACTCTATATATTGATTCATAGATTAGATCATAATTCATTTTTTCTACCTTCTGTTTCCATTCAGTTCACCATATTATAACCATTTGCATATTTAATTGTGTACAGACTGAAGACACGGTAAAAAGCAGAATCTCCCTAAAAGTTTATTGGAGGGAAGGGTGGGGGACAGGGAGAGAGACACAGTCCCAGGGTAAACTACTAAATTATCTTCTGTGTTTGTCAGCACAGAAGATAATATATGTATGCATTCTTCACAACTTCTATTTGCCAAAATACTTTGTGTCCTGGAAACAGAAGTCAAGAAGAGCAGAAATGTGACTGGGATAACTGGCCTAATAATTAAGTAGAAGCAGAGTTGTTATACTACAGAGGTAATAAATAACATATATAGAATCTGAATATCTCTTTTTCTCATCAACTGTGGTTATAGACAAATTTAAAAAATGCTCATGTAAGGAAAGCATGATTCCAAGGCTCTCAGGACGTGAGTTTGACCTTCATGTGGGACACTGTGACTACTAGAAGAGGGACCTTCATGTGGGACACTGTGACTACTAGAAGAGGGAGGTGACGAAAATATAACTTAGATCAGAGAGGGAAACGGTTTCAACCTTAGAGTCAATTTCTGTGACAGGGTCTCTTCTTCATCTCCTTAACTCATCTGTAAACGTTGTCTCGTTGTATCTCCAGGACTTTGAAGTAAGTCCAGTAGGCACAGGATGTTGCAGACACAGAGATACAGCATTCAGGTCCTTCCTCAAGCAAGGCTCTTTGCTCAGCTGGGGGATATGGTTAGTGGAAGACCCCTTCTCCAGCTCTTAATTTCTTTGTTTACTTCAACTTCACAATGAAGGTTATCTTTTTCTAGTGGTGTCTAGAAGGAAATGTCAGAGCAAGACTCTAGTATCAGGTTTTGTCATTTTGCTCAGCGAAAAACTACTTTAAACTATTCAGTACCTTTTTAGTTATCAGAGGTTTTACAAAGGCTGCAGTTCAGACTAATGCCTCTTGCTCAATCAAGCATCCCATCTTTTGCTTTCACAGCCTTGGTACTCAGGAATACATTGCATAGTTAACTCTATCATAGAGAATCTGAAGTGATTACTGCTAAAGTATACCTCACGATGTGTGTCATAAACCTGGACCCTATGAAAATTCAAATTAAGACACACTCCAGATGAGTTAATAGAAAGTAATAGAATAAGAGGACAAGAGAAAAAGTATCCAGAAGTATAAGCGCGATTGGGACGGGACTATCAAGAAAAGAAATGAAAGTAAAATAGTCATAAACGGTGACTTTGTTTACCACATTCTGGTAAACTAGTTTAAGGGACTGTGGAACTTACAAAGATTAAACTTAAGACCGCAAAAGAAATACATTTGATTTAAAGGACAGTTACAGGAAGTACGCTGTTAGAAAAATCTTTACAGTATATCCTAAGCACAGTTTTCTCTCCTTCCACCCCACACCCCAGCTCCCCCACACTTGTCTTCTCTTCCAGATCTACTTCTTCTCCATTTCTTTTTCAGAAAAGAGCAGGCCTCTAAAGGACAAAACAGCCAAACAGGACAAACAAGACATAATAAGACAAGGCGAAAGTTCTCAAGATACCCCAATTATTGTATGTAGCAACATTTTCAGATTAGTTACCAAACATAGAGCACTGTTTGGGAAAGTTAGGGCATGACAGAAAAAGATTTTAGAAAAATACGTATTTAGACAATCTTAGACATGCAAACTCCATTGTTTAGGGAACAGTAGCTATAACTTCATCTCATGAAAACTTATATATCTTCTGAGATAATTCGGCTACTTGTAAGGGGATGTTATGGGTTATATTAGTCCCTCTTTTCATAGCTGGGTTACAAGCTATCTGGCAAGGGCATCTCAAGTAAAGAAGGTTTACTGTCTCCCAGTTTAAGAAGCAATAAAGTGCATCAAGGGAAAACAGGCAGTAGGAGCCCCAGAGTGCTGGTCGCATAGTCTGCATTCAAGAAGCAGAGAGAATGCCTTGCTCAGTTTGCTTTCATTTCTATACTCAGTGAGGACCCCAGTTCATGGAAACATGTCACCCACATTTAATGTAATTCCTACTTAACTAAACTTCTCCATCAAAATACACATGTGCACATACACATGTGTGTTTATGTATGTGTGTTTGTGGAGGGCAGTGTGGGTGCATGTGTGTGTGTACCTTCAGAAGCCTGTTTCCTAAGTGACTCTAGTCAGTTCAGAATTAGGATTAACAACCATAGGGCAATGGTTAATTACAGAAGGAAACAAGTCTTTTGTAAATAAGGGACTCTGCTCATCCTTAAATAGAACATTTATATCAGACTCACAAAACCACCACGAAAGCTCAGGGAAAACAATATGGCAGAGGAGGCAGAAAGAAGGTAAGAGCCAGTGGATGGGGAGTAGTGCTCTCTTCTGGACAAAGCATGGTGACCACAACCACAGTCTCACAACACTTTTACTTGAAAAAGACCTTCTTAAGATCAAGCTAGCCCAAATCCCCACATGGGTGGTTGATGGAGGCGGGTCTTCTATCAATTTGTTGATTTCATTGGTTAATTAATAAAGAAAACTGCTTGGCCTAATAGGTTAGAACATAGGTGGGTGGAGTAGACAGAATAGGAAGAAGGAAGTGAGGTAGATGGCTCAGTCAGATGCCACGCCTCTCCTAAATTAGGCAGACCGCCCTGCCTCTCCTCAGAGAGAGATGCGAAGAAGCCAGCTGCCAGATCAGACATGCTGAATCTTTCCTGGTAAGACAACACTTTGTGGTGTTACACAGATTATTCGATATGGGTTAGTCAAGATGTGAGTAAGAGGCTGAAAATAATGGGCCAGGCAGTGTTTAAAAGAATACAATTTGTGTGATGTTATTTCGGGGTATAAGCTAGCTGGTGGCCGGGAGCTGGGCAGGATGAAAAGCAGGCCTGCCCGCCGCTCCTCACTATAGGTGGGATAGATGCTTTTCAGATGCCACCTCGTTCTGAGGAGCTATTGTTGGGGGAGGGAGAATCATTAGTCTTGATGATATGGCTTCTGGTTGGCTTCCTGTGCCTTCATGAAATTGTCTCACATTTATGCACTTATGAATATGAGGACTTAGTGGTTTATTAAAAATAAAAAAGGCAAGTTGGGGCCTATTATGGGAAGGTATAAGGGGAGCTGATGGGAAGAAATTAGTGTAGAAATAATTATATTTCATTGTGTATATGTATGCAATTCTAAAAAATAAAGAAATTTAATGAAAATTAAAATAGAATTAAGGCATATCACCGCATTAAAGCTTATTTATTCAGTGTCTATATTGCATGCATAGAGATTTTAAATCATGAAGGGCTAAAAAAGATAGGAGCTAAATGGAAAGATTAAGACTGTCATAAAATAAAGAGGTCATAGCAGAAGTGCTGAAAATATCATCAGGTTGGAAAATCTCTTTCTCCATAGAACTGAAAATAGATATAAAACTTGTTACATGAATGACAGAACTGTGGCCTGTTCTGGAGAGTGCAGCATAGAATAAAAGAGAATAAAATCTTGAGTGTTCTAATATCTTTTGCTATTTCAATATTTGAGTTTTTCAGTTTTCCTTTAGAGAATACTGAATTCATCAGAGAAATCTCTATTTTGAAGGGAGGGGAGACTGTTACAGTGGCACAGAAGAGGGTTGTTAACTGTAACTTTATGCATATGGAGAGCAGCTGAGCCATGATAACACATACAAGGGGCTTGATTTTATGTGAAAATGGAAGTTACGGTAAATATCTATTATGTTCCAAAACT
The DNA here is from genome assembly GCF_903992535.2 of Arvicola amphibius. Lineage (NCBI taxonomy): Eukaryota > Metazoa > Chordata > Mammalia > Rodentia > Cricetidae > Arvicola > Arvicola amphibius. Next base: position 19,071,694 of record NC_052047.1, read on the forward strand.
TAGCACGAAATGAAGTTATGGCCATTTCAAATCCCCTTTGAAAGCCTTAGTTGCTCAGAGAGATATGATAAAAATAATTTGTAACAATTTTTCATTTGTTCTACTTTATTTGCTTGTTTACAGAAGAATTTCAATTTATATTTACCCTTCACATAAGTGCATATAAAGAGATTAGTCACAGTTTAGGTTTGAATATTTGATTTCCAGAAATTATATGGCAGAGTGAATAGGTGCTATGAACTTGGAATGTACTCTACTTTCAGTTGTACTTTTAAAGAGAATAAGAGGTAAAAATCATGATTCTTCAGTTGTAAAAGTTGTTAGGTAGGAAGATGAATTAAATTAAATCCAGCAAAAATTTATTAAGTTTTAACAATTTTCTCAGTCCTGTAGCTACACACATTCAGGAAGACCAAGTCTAGGAGTTGGCAATTTAGTTTGGGCAACAGGACTCACCATTCTAAACAGAGACACAATTATGTCATGAAAATAATGTGAATACAAGAGAATAATTAAAAGAAAGGTCTTGTTTGAAATATATAGCAACTTTTCCCACTTGGATAGAAGTATACCGAATAACCTCAATATCTCTAATAATTTTGAAGAATTATAAACATTTATTTATGTTTGGGCTGGGCCATTTGTCTAAGTACAGAAATATATTTGATATAGAGTTTGGTGGAGTTATGTAATTGGACAAATTAACATAACCACATACATCCATGAAACATACACTGATATGTAAATAATAGATCCCAATGATGAACCACTAACTTGGATTTCTATTCCATCTCTACAAAGCAACACCACGAGCATACTCATTTCCACTCAGGTTCATCTCTAAGATGCAGAATTTGTCTGTCCTTCTCTGTCTTCACTGATCTTCTTTCTTATGAGTTTGTATCCCCTGTGTTGGGCTGCTTGACCATCGCTGTACCTTCTTGGAGGTTTTGGTTAGTCAAACCTATAATTGGATTTGTTTCAATCATTGATAGCAGTACAGTTTAAAAAGTGAAATGTGTTATAGAAGAGGTATTTTCTGAAAAAAGTACACATTGAATCCTATGTTCAATTTTACATAAAGTGCTAACCTATAAGAATAAAAGGTTAGAGATTCTCAGATTGTAAATAATGTGTTCATGGATTGGTTTATGGAGCTAACTAAAATAGACTCTTGCTCAACATGTCCTATGGTTTCAAAAGTAATTTTAAATGCTTCTACAGTGATTGTCAACATTGGGATTCTGGGGTCAAGATTGTAGTTGAGCTTGTTTCTGGTAGATAATAAAAAAATTATGAAGCACATCAGCATTTTACAGATGAGTTTTTTTTAAAATGAAGAGCATTAAGTAGATAGATTTAATTATATGCTAAAGTTGGTTCTTGAGTCACTTACTCTTGAAAAAGAAACACTATTATAAGAAAAGAGAGGCTTAAAATAGAAAGTAAACTTTATAATTTTATTACATGATGCCCGTAACCATATATATAATAAACCAACATTTGCTGAGTACAAACAACACTGAACATTTGTCTAACTACATCTGTCTACCCATGGTTTGGCCATTCACTTCTGGGCTTCAGGAAGTGGACATCACTATGTATTTCTTGTTTTCTAGTTGGTTCCAGCCAATGGGAGGAATTAGCAGGAGCACAGAAGACCACCAAGGGAGGAACTTCCCTAAACTACTACCTTCCCTACCTGCCGTGATTCTGTGAGTGGTAGATACTCATCTTTCAGATTTTGTCAAGAGGTTCTTTTTCCATGACCCTGACACATCAGAGCATTATTAATGTTTTATGTTTCTCTAGCCTCTTTAGCCCTAGTAACTGTAATAGTCTTCTGTCATTTCCTGCTTTGTATAAGATCTCCCTAGTCTCTGAGCTCATGAGACGGTGTTACTACATATATTTTTTGCAAATCCCCAAAATTAAATTAGCATATTTGTTTAATATATAGCATATATTAATTATAAAGTTGAGGAAACACTCTGAATGTTAAGATTTTGGAAAAAATAATCATCCTTGCATCATAAGATATATCGGCTTCATGAAAGTGTGTGTTTGTGTGAGTGCACTATAGAAAAAATAACAGAACTTGATTGAGAACATTGACGAGCTGAGGAATCATTTTAGTGACTTAATCATAATGTTCTGTGATGTGGAATATGCTATTTAAATAATTACTGCCAATAATTTTATTTGACTTTAACAGAATTAAATTAACGTCACTAATACATACACATAGACTGATTCTGCCCTACATGCACCATGTTAATACTTTATTGTTGTTCAACTAGTCTCCTGAAAGTCACCCACAGAGATGAAACAGCTGATGGACACGTTAGACTTACTTTTGACAGTTGTCCTATTCCTGTGTGCATGATATTCTTAAAATCTGAAAAGCACCAAGTATTTTGATTATAAAGTATTGAGAGCTCACATTGGTCAACAGCATACGATTTTGATTATTTAAACTTACTTGGATTACTGATAGGCAACCTTCTAAGTTTATCACATCATATGTCACATCAAGGTAACAGATCAACATAGTTTAAATAGTGCCCTTTTGATTTGTACTGCCAGCAGAGGCAAATGAAAGTTTTCTCTGCTTAATTACCCTCGATGGAGGGTTATAGCTAATAACATAGCTGGGCCGCTTGAGGTTCAATGCCCTCCTTGGCTGACATTTTTATGTTTGAATTGCTTTGACTATTTCAACCAGATTGTAAGAGCCCTAGGCAGAGATCAAGTCATCTTCTGAGTCAATACAGAGTAAAGCGCATTGTCTGTATGTTGCAAACAATTCAGGAATTAAACTTCGCAAGAGAGTCTTGCCTGTCTGACATCTGCTGAATAGCAGAGGCAATTGAAGGGACAAAATAGATTCTTGCTATAATGTTCTTACTTTCTCTGGACTTAATACCATTAAGCTTATTTTTCCTCTTCTGCATGGGTCTCTAGCGGTGCTCGGGCCTTTGCAGAGTGATTTCCTTCAGTCTTTCCTGCTTCTTGCTTGTTCTATTTCTCCCTGATTTATAGTATTAGGCTTGTAGCGCACACACTGTCACTCTATCCATTCAACATCTGTCCCCCTTTTACGGCACCCTTCAGAGAACTGAGAGTGAGAGGCAATACTTTAACAGTAATAAATGGAGAACCTGCCTGAGACATGAAGATATTCCCCATACAAAAGCTCTCATTATATGAAGGAATGAGCTATTCTAATTTTTAGTTGTCCTTGAAAATTAATGGAATGCAATTAATAATATGCTAATTCATTTCATTCTCTGTTCCATATGGTATTGACTGAGTTTCATGTTAAATTTGCCCTTCTGAAGATGATTCAAAACTAATCTCTGTTACTGAGAAGTTTTAAAGCAGAGAGGTTATAATCTTTGGGCAGAAACATGGTTTAAATGTGCAGAGATAAGATTAACTATGTATTGAGTATTTATTTTGCATGCTACTGGCGTTCTAACGTAGGGATTACATTTTCCATATGGATGGCAAAACTGATTTGGGTTTTTAAAAGATCTTCATTTAAGGGTTTGCCTTCAGACAGATCGGTACAGCGTATTACCCTGAGACAGGGATCAATAACAAACCTACTCCATTGACTTGAACTTCAAAAATAAACTCAGGTTATAAGTATGCTTCCTCTCTACAACTGTAAGAATTACCTCTGCTTTCCAGCAATTTTGGCCTCATTTTCATTGAAAAACTGAAGCTCTCTGCTTGAAGTCATCATTGGCAGGTTTATAAATTGATGTTGGTTACAGTGTGTTCAGCTTGTTGGCGGCTGGTGGTGTTGATTGAGCTTGTGGCTCTTCCTGCACCACTGGATGTGAAAAAAAATGAGTAGCCTCGTGCATTTGGTTTCTCTCTTTCCCATAATTAAGGAGACACCATACATACCGAGGTAGGGTGGCATACCATTTAACCACCAGCATTCCATTAAATGCCAAGGTTTCCTGCAGTCTCTGTCTGAAGGCTTAAATGTTGCATAAGACTGGTGGGGAATGCTGGATAATTAATGCCACGAGGAGCGCTCAGTTAACAGTGAATGGGAATTAAATAAATAAATCCCAGGTTCTCAACCCTTGAGTGGACCAGCTCAAATGCATGTTCCTAGTGAATGTCGACAATGCTGAGCCCCTGGTGTCCCACACTGTTGCCTGCAGTGTCTGCTTGCTCATAACCACAGTTGCTTTTCCGTCCCTCATTTTCTTTCACCTTCATTCTTTCATGCGGTCACTCAAATCCACAGAGGAGGGATTATCAAGGTAGAGTGAATATTAGGGTTTTTCTTGCCTTGGATTCAAATTTGAATGCAAAGTCACCTCTCTCCTATCACTTCAAAAGCAGACCCTACCAACATTTGACAGAGTTCCAATTCCTCACCATAAAGGACTCAGACATTTACCTTTTATGGTTGCCCCCAGGGACTTGCCACCTTTTGGGAAGACACCTAGACCTGTTCTACTAACTTTCTCATCGCATATGGCCTGAACACATGCGCCCAGGGATAACCTTCCAGTCATAGTGTGACTTCCTGACATAGTAGCCTGGTTGCCATAAGCCCACTAATGAGAACTATTATTAGAAAATCAACCCTGAACTCCAGTACAGCATGCAGCGTCCAGACTTGTCTCCCTCTGTTCCTGCATCTGCTATCTGTGGGACCATGCTTCTGTGATTCCACTGTCACCCATCACCCTTCCCACTCTTGTGTCTGTCAATGATAATTACTTCTCTTATGTGTTTCCTTGTGTCATCCCTATGACATACCAAATCTTTTTCTTGCTTAGTCTTTCATAATTAGAGGTTGCTTTGGTATGAATAAGATGGATAAAGGTCACACAGGAGCCACGGTGTGTCTGATATGATGAACAAGTTTCCTGTGAGAAGGAAAACTGGCCAAGGGTCAGTCACACAGCTTACCAGGATAAAGAAATATCCTGCACAAGGTACATCATAAACGTTAATGATCAAATTCTCTGGAGCCCTGTTGGCAAGCTTAGAGTTTAAGGAAACTATAGAGAAACAAGACAACTAGAGTAATAAACATAATACTGGGGGGTGGCAGTGAATTTGGAGGGCAGCTTTATTTTCTTTATGTGCTTTGAATGTAAAGGGAGAGTACATTTTTCCTCTCCCAGTCTCCCTTTCTCTCTCTTTTCCACCTTCCCTTTTCTCTTCTCTTCTCTTCTCTTCTCTTCTCTTCTCTTCTCTTCTCTTCTCTTCTCTTCTCTTCTCTTCTCTTCTCTGCTGAGACTTGAACTTAGGGTCTTGCCTTTTCTTTCTTTCTTTCTTTCTTTCTTTCTTTCTTTCTTTCTTTCTTTCTTTCTCTCTTATTTTTTTAATTTTGTACACTCTCAAGTTTATTCAAGGTAATTTTTTTTCTCATTTTTTTATTAAAGATTTCCATCTCCTCCCCTTCTCCTCTCCCTTCCCTCCCCTCCCTTCCACCCATACCCCCACTCCCTCCCTCTCCAGGCCAAGGAGCCATCAGGGTTCCCTTTACTATGTTAAGTCCAAGGTCCTCCCAACTCCCCCTAAGTCCAGGAAGGTGAGCAACCAAACTGACAAGGATCACAGTGAGCCCATCCATGCTGAAGTGTCTAAGCCCATCGCCATTGTTCTTGGTTTCTCAGTCCTCCTCCATCGTCAGCCACATTCAGAGAGTCCGGTTTGGTTGCCTGTTCCATCAGTCCCATTCCAACTGGACTTGGTGGTCTCCCATTAGTTCTGTCCCACCGTCTCTATGGGTGAACGCACCCCTCACGGTCCTGACTTCCTTGCTCATGATCTCCCTCCTTTAGCTCCTCATCAGGACCTTGGGAGCTCAGTCCAGTGCTCCAATGTGGGGCTCTGTCATTTTCTCCATCCATCGCCAGGTGGAGGTTCTATGGTGATATGCAAGATATTCATGAGTATGGCAATAGGATCTGGACATTTCTGGCTCCCTCTCCTCAGCTGCCCAAGGAACTAGCTGGGGATATCTTCCTGGAAACCCAGGAACCCTTCTAGATTCAAGTCTCTGCCAACCCTAGAATGGCTCCCTTAATTAAGATATATAATTCCTTGTTCCCATATCTACCCTTCCTATATCCCAACCAACCTATTCCCCCAAGCTCTCCCCATCCTTCACTTCACACTTTTCTCTCCCCATCCCACCATCCCCCATCCCACCCCACCCCCAAGTTCCCATTTTTTGCCCAGCAATCTTGTCTACTTCCAATATCCAGGAGGATAACTATATGTTTTTCTTTGGATTAACCTTCTTATTTAGCTTCTCTAGAATCACGAACTATAGGCTCGATGTTCTTTATTTATGGCTAGAAACCAATTATGAGTGAGTACATCCCATGTTCATCTTTTTGGGCCTGGGTTACCTCACTCAGAATGGTGTTTTCTGTTTCCATCCATTTGCATGCAAAATTCAAGATGTCATTGGTTTTTTTTTTTGTTTGTTTGTTTTTATTAAAGATTTTCATCTCCTTCCCTCCTTCTCCCCCTTCCCTCCCCTCCCTTCCACCCATACCCCCTCTCCACCCCTCTCCAAGACAAAGAGCCATCAGGGTTCACTTCACTATGTTAAGTCCAAGGTCCTCCCAGCTCCCCCTAAGTCCAGGAAGGTGAGCAACCAAACTGACAAGGCTCACAGTGAGCCCGTCCATGCTGTAGAGTTCATGTTCATTGCTGGAGAGGATGTGGAGTAAGGGGTACACTCATCCATTGCTGATGTCATTGTTTTTTACCGCCGAGTAGTACTCTAATATGTATATATTCCACAGTTTCTTCATCCATTCTTCCACTGAAGGGCATCTAGGTTGTTTCCAGGTTCTGGTTATTACAAATTATGCTGCTATAAACATAGTTGAGCAGATGCTTTTGTAATATGATTGGGCATCTCTTGGGTAAATTTCCAAGAGTGGGATTGCTGGGTCCTGGGGTAGGTTGATCCCGAATTTCCTGAGAAACCGCTACACTGCTTTCCAAAGTGGTTGCACAAGTGTGCATTCCCACCAGCAATGGATGAGTGTACCCCTTACTCCACAATCTCTCCAGCAAAGGCTATCATTGGTGTTTTTGATTTTAGCCAATCTGACAGATGTAAGATGGTATCTCAACGTTGTTTTCTGCCTCCTCCCTGCCTCCCATTTACCCCCTCCCCCCTCCACTCCTCCTCCCTCTCCTGTCCAAAGAGCAGTAAGTGTTCCCTGCCCTTTGGGAAGTCCAACTTCCTCCCCCCTCCATCCAGGTCCAGGAAGGTGAGCATACAAACAGGCTAGGCCCCCCAAAAAGCCAGTATGCGTAGTAGGATCCAAATCCAGTGTCATTGTCCTTGGCTTCTCAGCAGCCCTCATTGTCCGCCATGTTCAGGGAGTCCAGTTTTATCCTATGCTTTTTCAGTCCCAGTCCAGCTGGCCTTGGTAAGCTCCGAATAGATCAGCCCCACCATCTCAGTGGATGGGAGCACTCCTCGCAGGGGTCTTGCCTTTTCTAGAACTGCATTTTACTTCTGAGCTGTGCCCCATCCTTGCTCCCTTTTATTTAGTTTTATTTTGAGACAGGATGTTGCTAACCCTCCCTCCTTCTTTGGTTTGGGGAATTGAAAAATTCAGAGATGCATACTGCCATGACATTCATTGCATTTTTAACCTTTAACCTTGAGATAGGGGACATGACAGAACTTTGGATTGCCTTTTTAGAGCTCTGCAAACAATAGTCTTGGAAGATTTGAATACCATCTTTTAAGTTATGGCATAACTATCAATGAGCATTATAGAACGATATTAATGATAACCAGAATACATGGCCTAAAAGCAGTGATGGAATTCATTGAGAAGAATTCATCTACTCTTCCCAATGACCTATTTCGGAAAACTTGGCCTTTTTGTCCTTTTATAGGTTAAAAGTCCTGTTTTGTTTTAATTTTTATTTCAGGTTGTGTCACTAGGCATTTCCACCAGAAGACATAATAGTAGTCTTAGTAAATTGTTCAATTATTCTAGTTTCTTTTGATATTAGACTAATAAGTAGTTAAAATAGTTACTATACTGGTAAAGCAACTCATTATAACAAGGAGATGAAGTTTGTGCTGTGTGCAAAAGACAGAAATCTGTGTGCACAGGGCTTGTAAATTCCCATGAATCCCTAATACTTTTGAATTTTAATAGTAAATGACAATGGGCTTCTGAAGCCAACACAAAAATGCAATAGCCACGGCTTATAATTCTCAGAGACAAGCACAAGTACTGCCTAAGGTAGTTACACACAATAGAGTGACTGGTAGGCAGGAGGAAATGTACATTGTCAATTATGGCCTCAGTATCACCCACAACAGTGAGAACTATGGCTTGCCCCATTACACTTTCCGTTGGAAGTCCCCATTGTTTTTCTTGTGAGTCTTGAATGCTTTTTTAGAAATTTTTATGGCCCATCAACTTGAAGAAGCAGTGATGGGGTAAATTGAACTCTGAGCATTGCCAGTGACAGCTTGTAGCGGATGCTGTTGGAACCCCCCACATATCTCCTGCAGTTCTGCCTGTGGCAGTAGCACTCACTGTTGGGGTAAAGGTACATCTTGATGGCATCTGTTTTTTTTTTTTTTAATTCCCTGGGTCTCTCTCTGAAATCTGATGGAATAATTGCTCTTTCCCAATGATGAATAGGAATTTAAGCACAGACTCTTATAAATTACAATCACCTTATGTAGAACAACGGTGACTCCTTTCTGTTTTTTTTCCAAGTAGAGAAACAGAATTGAGTCCCTTGTATTTCAATAGATAATTTCAACCTGCTGATAGTTCATGCCCCACAATTTTCTACACTCATCAAAAGTCTTAGCTTGCCATCTTACCAAACCAAAATAATTTTTTTGTACAATATGTTCTGATCACACTTTTGCCCTCTTCAAACCCCTTTCAGATCCTTATTAGCGCTCCACCCAACTAGCTCAATGCCCTTTATCTCTCTCTTAAAAACAAGCAGACATTTTTTTACCTGATACTAAGTTGCCAATCAGTCGTTATTGGAAAGGCATCCATGTTTTTAATTCTCAATAAATTCTGAATGTTCCATCTCAGTCCATTGAATCCTGCGAAAACTTTGCGGTGTGCTTTCCCATGCTTCATAAGTGGTACTCAAGCTGTCTTATAACTGCTTGCACTTAGGTTTGGAGCACTAGCTTTAATGAATTTCTAGTTCATTATCTTAAGAAAACTGGCCTAAAAGGAGCTATGTGTTGTCTACTTAGAGAAGATAGAGTATAATTAAATTTTGGTCTTACCATGATCTCCAACACTGCAGTACTCAACACAGGTTTCCCTTGTCAACAACCTATGATCAAGGGAGATTCTAAGTTTTGTGTGTTTTTTATGAAGATTTCCATCCTGTTGTTCTGAGTCTTCAAGCACAAGTCATGGTAGCTGATTATTTCTATAGCAAACTAAATAAAAAGCCATTTTTTCTCATTTAGGTTGTTGTATATTTATTTCCATAAATATAAGAGCCTATGACAAATTAAAAAAAAAACTGAGTGCAAAGGAATTATATAAAATTTGTTTAAATTCAGGGTGGATACTGGCATGGCTTAGATCCCAAACCAGTGTACACAATTCTACAGCTTGTTTGAACCTCTATTTGCACAAGTTCAACATCTAGATTTTATAACTGTTTGATTTTAGCAGTGTTGAAATTTTCCAGAGGCCCCCCAATTCATGATATTAGGGACAGCAAGAGATGCCCAATCATACTACAAAAGCATCTGCTCAACTATGTTTATAGCAGCATTATTTGTAATAGCCAGAACCTGGAAACAACCTAGATGCCCTTCAGTGGAAGAATGGATGAAGAAACTGTGGAATATATACATGTTAGAATACTACTCAGCGGTAAAAAACAATGACATCTTGAATTTTGCATGCAAATGGATGGAAATAGAAAACACTATTCTGAGTGAGGTAACCCAGACCCAAAAAGATGAACATGGGATGTACTCACTCAAAATCATTTCTAGCCATAATTAAAGGACATCAAGCCTATAATTCAGGATCCTTGAGAAGATAATATGAAGGTGAACCCAAAGAAAAACATATAGTAAACCTACTGGATATTGGAAGTAGACAAGATCGCCGGGCAAAATGGGAACTTGGGAGTGGGGTGGGATGGGGCCAAGGGGAGATGGGGAGAGAAAAGCGTGAAGGGGAGAATGGGAAGAACTCGAGGGAATGGGATGCTTGGGATATAGGAAGGATGGATATGGGAGCAGGGAAGCATAAATCTTAATTAAGGGAGCCATCTGAGGGTTGTCAAGAGACTTGACTCTAGAGGGGTTCCCGGGTGTCCAGGAAGATGCCCCCAGCTAGTTCCTTGGGCAGCTGAGGAGAGGGAGCCAGAAATGTCCAGATCCTATAGCCATACTGATGAATTTCTTGCATATCACCATAGAACCTCCACCTGGCGTTAGATGGAGAAAATGACAGAGCCCCACATTGGAGCACTGGACTGAGCTCCCAAGGTCCTGATGAGGAGCAGAAGAAAGGAGAACATGAGAAAGAAAGTCAGGACCGTGAGGGGTGCGTTCACCCATAGAGACGGTGGGACAGAACTAATGGGAGTTCACCAAGTCCAGTTGGAATGGGACTTATGGAACATGCGACCAAACCGGACTCTCTGAATGTGGCATACGGTGGAGGCTGACTGAGAAGCCAAGGACAATGGCGATGGGATTGGATTCTACGGCGTGGACGGTCTCTGTGTGAGCTTTGTCAGCTTGGTTGCTCACCTTCCTGGACCTGGGGGGAGTTGGGAGGACCTTGGACTTAACATAGAGTAGGGAACCCTGATGGCTCCTTGGCCTGGAGAGGGAGGGAGTGGGGGTATGGGTGGAGGGGAGGGGAGGGAAGGGGGAGGAGGACGGGAGGAGATGGAAATTTTTAATAAAAAAATGAGGAAAAAGAATAAAAATATTTACCAGATTCTAAAAAAAAAAAAAGAAATCTCTGTACACTTTGTGTTTAAGAAATGGCTTACTCTGAAGAACCTACCTACAGCTGCCTTACATAGGTAAGACTCTTAAGTGCTCCTTGCTTATCTCTGCCAAATGGGCAGAGACCTTCCACATTCCACTTCCTTGCCCCATAAAAAGTTAACTGGCTTGTTTGTCCCTTTCATAAGCTGGAAGATGATGCTATTAAGTTGACTTGACATTTGGTAATTCTTTGTCCTATACTATGGAACTTTGACCATTTCTAACAAATCACCAAATAGACTTATTTTCATGGAGTCTTTTGGGAATCAGCCATCAGCAAGGAAGTCCAGTTCTTGCTCATCTGTTCTACTACAATAATTCCTCATAGTATGTAGCTGTGTTTTCTTTTTATTGTAAAGGAAAATTCCATTCTATGTAAGAAAGCAAAGGTTCTTGTACATCTTGTGGTGATCTTGGGGTCAGTATTCTTCCTACTGTTGCAATTCCTTCTACTGAAATAGTCCATTAAAATTACAGCAACCTTTTCAGATAAATTCTTTTAGCCAAATCCAGTATTTTTTAAAAAATTGACTTGTCAGAAAATAATCAAATCCATACAATCTATTTAATAATTTCTATTTGTATGGAAAAGTTATATAGAGGATGAAATTAACTTCACCACATATTTTGTTTCATTTTATTCAAATATTATCAGCATGCAGTAAGTATAAAAGTTACCAATAAACTATTTTATATATCCTTTTACATACATTTTTGACATTCTGTGTGGAGTTTTATGCTTACAGAACCTCTTAGTTTAGAGTGGCTCCATTTCACGTGCTTTTAAAGTAAGTGCTATTTGGGTCACCAAAGTGTGTTGGTGTGGTTTCCCTTTGTTCAGCTTTTGGGAAAGTTATTTTATTATTCCCTTTTTTAAAACTGGGTTCAGCTTAGTTTTTCCTTTTTCTAATTTTCATCTGTTTGCATACTTTAGCCTCTTCTTTTTTCCACTGAATGAGTTCACAATGAGGAGACATATTTTCTGTTTCTGACTTACATAAACATCAAGTCCTTTGACTGCAGAGAAAACAAGACTCAAGATAAAATAAAGATTCTTTTTCTGTTATATTTTATCTCAGCTGAAGGGAAAGTGACATTTGTTTGCATTTCTAAAAACAACAACGAAAACCCACTGCAACTATTTAACCCAAGTGCACTGAAATACGAATATAATAACTCTAAACTGTTTCCTAATCAGATGATCTCCATGTGAGGTTCTTTGCATAGTTAGCACTGACTTTTAGTTGGCAGGTTGTAGGAAACAAAAGGGTAGTCAGGGAAGAAATGTATTTGTCTAACAAGTGTTGATTTGCATTTTCTTGAAGCTTTTCCCTTTATTCCTTTTTTTTAAAAAAAAAATCTTTTAATACCCAATACTTTAATATCCATATTTGAGTTCAGGGTCATATATGCACTTGCAGCAGGAACTGAAAAGCCCTGCTGTAGCTGGAACACAGCTGAGGATTTCTCTGAAACATCACCACACACAGATGCTGAGAACATGAAATTGATTTGAGACAGATTGCTGCTTCAGTGATCCATGTTACTCAGCAACTTTCCCCAAGTCCCCCCCCCCACCCCCCGGAAGTCCCCACGCATACTGTCACTGTCTTGACTACCAGGGTCTTATTCACTAAGGACTCACTGAAGTTCTTTGCCTGACCCACCGAAAAGCAGAATCATGGAAACAGGGTCCATATGCTCTCTCTGTAAGGGAACATTCAGGAATCATGTTCTAATTCAGATTCTGTTTCTTTTTTAGAAAAAATATTTATTTTTATGTGTATAAAAGTTTTACCTATGTATATTGTGTGCACATAGTATCCCCAGAGGACAAAAGGAGATGCTGAATCTCCTCAAACAGGAGTTACAGACAGTATGTAAGCTTTCTTGAGTCCTGGAAAAATGAATCTTGGTCCTCCACAAATGCACAAATCCTCTTCGCCACTCAGCCATCTCTCTAGTCCCTAATTTAGATTTTGTTTATTTGCACTTATTTTTCTTTCTGGTTTCAATGTTCATAAAACAGTTTGAATTTCATGTTATTGAAGGGGAAATTTTAAATTATTTAATTCCCGCACACTTTATTTAGAATTTGGTATGTGCCAGGCTTTATGTTCAGCATTGCATATGCACAACTGCATAAAACAAATCTAAATATCGAAAAGGGATGTAGACAAGTAAATGTATAGGTTTAATAAAAATGTAGTCAGTGTTGAAATGTTCCTATGATGTGGGTATGTCCATGAGAGTGATTGGTTTCATTGGGTGATGAAAGCGTCTGGAGGAAACAAAATATTGTACCCACATTTGAAAGAATATTCGAAGGCATTCATGCAGACCAGTAAAGGAAAGATCAGCAGATACCCTAGTTACAGGAACTAGTCAGCCGGGGATGTGCTGAGTTCAAATTAGTTAGCCACTAGGATAAAATAAAAGACAGCAAGACATGATCTCAAAGCTGTGAATGTGGTCAGGTGTGATTCTGTTGGAAAGTCATTGGAAAATATCTCCACCTCCCCTTTTCTTTCCTTTGTATCCATTTGTGACCAAAGAAGACGGTGGTGATAGCATATTGTGTTTGGGAAAGGGCGTGTCATCATGTGACCTGAAGCTTACAATTGGTTTTAAAAAAATTCTGACATATTTTGCAGGAAATAATTTAACATGACAATTAAATATTTCTTTTTCAAATCTCTGTTTTGTTGCATATTATTTTAATTTTATAATTCTTTCTCCAAGTGCTTTTTTATTTGGTAATGTGTAGAAATTTGTGATTGAGCTGTTTTTTATTGTCTTTGTTAGAGTGAATCTAGATACAAAACAAGGCTGTCTTTCTCCTAAGCTGACCACTCTGGGGAACTTCCAATTACCTTTTATAGTCAATCAAGATTGTGAAGAAAAGAACCCAAACCCATCAAAGACAAGTGTTCTGTATGTAAATTTATAAAATGTACTGTGTGTGTTTCTAGCATTCATCTCTGCATGGGAGTCTATGGATTCACAGACAAAAATGAGTTAAGGAGAGCCTAATTTGTATGAGTCTAATAGGGACAGGAGGAGAAGGACAAGAAGGTCTACTCACCAGAACCCCGTGCCGAGAGGCCCACAGATGACCATCTTTAAACCTGAAGACATGAGAACCTAGTCCAGTATTTCTTCAAAAATTAAAAAGGAATGCATTTCTGAAACATGGTATAACGGATGAGACTTGAGAAAGTACCAATGAAAGAAACCAGGTGAAAATGCTTCTTATGGTATGATTCCATTTGTATAAAACCTCTAGATTAGGAAAAATCACAGAGAAAGAAAGATTAGTGGTCTCAGGCAAAAGAGGGAGGGAGAAATGGGGCATAACAGCTTAATGGAGACCATTTTTCTTTATAGAATGATGAAGATGCCCTGGACTTAGTACTGATGGCTGCGCAATACTTTGCAGATCCTGCAAACCACTGAAGCCTGCACTCTAAAGTGGATAATATGGTGAATTCTTAGAGTACATAAGTTTTATGTCATGAAAGAAAGCACAATTACAAATTACATACATCCACACTAAAAGAAAAAAGATATAAATATTGTAGCTGCCAGCAACATAACCAGAAGGAAAATAGCACTCATACATACAAACACTAAAAATTTTACATAGAGAATATTTATGTGTGTGTGTGTGCATGTAAGTGTATGTGTGTGTGTTTATGTTAGTGAGAGAGAGAGAGAGAGAGAGAGAGAGACAGACAGACAGACAGACAGACAGAGAAAGACAAGCAAAGAATCCCACATATAGGCACACAGAAGCAGGCAGAGAAACAGCAAATACACAGACACCAAGATTTGGGTAGGGGTATAATTCTATGTGTGTGTGTGTGTGTGTGTGTATGTGTGTGTGAGAGAGAGAGAGAGAGAGAGAGAGAGAGAGAGAGAGAGAGAGAGAGAGAGAGAGAGAGACAGAGACAGAGACAGACAAGCAAAGAAAGATACTGAGAGAATCCCACATACAGGCACACAGAAGCAGGCAGAGAAACAGCAAATACACAGACACCAAGATTTGGGTAGGGGTATAATTCTATACTGAAAGATAATGACATCAATGTAATCAATAAAATGCATAAGTAGGAGGAATTGACACACCCCTGAAGCAAATTTAGGCTGTAAACAGATACTTATTAAATTGATGCAGTGGCACAATAATAATTGTTTAGACACTTAATCCACTTAATTGCAAGGTAAGAGGACATATGAATGTCTTCATTTGGAATTTTGGATTTGTATAACTATTATAACAATACAGAGATACTTAACTTTTCTGCCATGAGGTTGCCTTGTGAGTAAGTCATCAGGGCATCCACATTGTGTGAAAAGGAGTGTCATTTTCTCAGGAATAATTTGAATAGTTTTCTCTATATCATATTTGGCCTTGATTTTTATATAGTAGAAAGTGGTTTTATTATTTCAATTGATCACATTATTTTAATAAAAGGATGCTGTAATGTTGTCATGCTTTGCAAGCCTGCTATTAATTCTAATAAGAATTTAATAAGTGTGAAAACTTTTGGGAATTTGAGCTGAGAGTTTCCAGATGTTCAGTGTAAAGATGATGTGGCTTAGGTGTAATTGGAAACTGGTGCTTTCTTAAAAAGGAGCTTAGCATCCTCAGGTCAATATCTGTTTTTTGAATATACGTCCTACGTGGCTGTCCTCTCTTGTTTTATTTGCTTTGCATGTATTTTTATTTTTATGGTTGAAATTTTGCATTTCTGCAGAACATATGCTGTCATATTACCACCAAGCATCGTAAGAAAGAAAGTTTAAGTTTATGTATTGGCACTGGAGGAAAAATACCTGCTCTCTGCTGCAGTTCGACTTCACCTTTTCCTTCCAAGGTTATGCACTTTACTGCATTCATGAAAGAAGGCTTCCAGCAAAGTGTCTCCTTATTATGAATGAGGACCTCTTATTGTTCACAGGAGTGCTGGATGCCACCTCTTTTCAGCTTCACTTCTTTTATTATCCTCTTTTATCTCGCTCACTTTCATCTTGTGCTTTCTCTTTGCCTTATAAAATGAGTAAGCTGCAAGCAAGGAGGGGGAAAGGCCATGACTCAGATGGTGGCCAATGGAATCTTCTATAGCATTTCTGTCTTTTGATGGGGGTTGCAAGGTAAAACACAAAGGTGCTGCAATTTTTTTGTGAAAGGGATGAAAGCATAGTTAAGGCTAATAAATATGTTCAATTAAAGGCAATTAAAATTAATGCTTGAGATGATTTTGTCATTTTTTTGGCGAGTTGTGGGATAAAAATGGACAAAAGGAAATGGGAAAGAGCTCAAGAGATCCTCCCTGTTTTAATGATAAAGAAAAATGGTTTTGCTTTGGTTAATCTATTTTAATTCAGCAGGCTGTGTTAGCCATGAAATTACTGGGGTGGAAATGTTTGTTGGATGAGTAGAAATAAAATTGGTTTCTCATTGGCATCTAAAGAAAATCAATTCCCACTTACTAGTGGGTGTGCGAAGGAGTTGTAACAGCTACCAGGTTACCTATGGTATGGTTACCCATGTCCTATGGTATCGATCATGTTCTTTGCCTTTCCATAGGGAGTGACACTGTTGATTAATCACCTCTCTTTCCTTCTTTATTTCTTCAGAACTTCATGCTATGCTATTGATTTTCCTTCTGGCTTTCTATGTGAGTTTTCTGATATTTCCATATATAATTCTTTGAATCTTGATATGTGTGCTGTCTTTTGACTCATACTCTCACCAAGCAATATGATTTTCATAGACTCATACCTAAGTCCTTTCATTCCAAATGCCCACCTTTATACATCACGTTAATGAACATACACATATTTATGATCTTCCAATTCTACCAGAAGTTCATAGTCCTTATGAATTATTTTATCTTACAAACTTCTATGGGTTTTTGATATTGTACATATTAAACACAGTATGTTTAGAATGGAAGTCATATACAGTAGCCTGTTTAGCTATAGGTTCTCTATTAATGAATTCAATCAAATCGTGAAAAATATATTTCTGTTATATGTGTCTAACCCTTTTACTTATAATCATTCCCAAAACATTTTAGTATAACAAACATCTGTAAAACAATTGGATTGTATCAGGTATTGTAAAGAATTTGGGCATAATTTAAAGGTAAGTGGACAGGAAAATGTGTACTTGTTAAATGCAAATCTTAACCCATTTTACTGTAAAGTATTTAAGCTTCCTCATATTTGAGTATTTGAGAGGAGCCCTGACCCCAATCTCTTGAGAATACCGAGGGATGACTATATTTAACTTCAATTTCTGCTTTCTTAACCTGGAAACCTGGGAATTAGTCTAAGATTTTCATTTTCCTTTTACCCCCATGTTACCTGTAGTTTTCCCACTTCATTCTCTTGTTATGTTGCCCATGTCTAACCCCTTCAGTCCATCTACTCATTACTAGAATGACTAAATCAGCGTTGCACCCATCTGATGGTTAAAATATTCAAATTGCTTTTCATAACTGAGACTGACTTGTGTGGCTACAAAACATGTGTGCTTATGATTTACACTTATATAGTCTCTCCTTTCTTTGCCACGCCTCTACCCTAAACCCAGAGATACAATCTTTGTTATTGTCTCAGTTTCTTAAGTAAAATCATGGTTATTTACTCTTCATTAGGCTTTATGAGACTTCTCTTTTCCATTATTCAAGACCTAGATTGAGGTCACCTTTTGTTACATTTTTCTATCCCTTTCCATTCCCAAATGATGATTATGAAATTAACACATTAATTTTATTTACATAAACTCTTTCCTATCTCATTTGTTATTCCTTTTGAGTTCCTTAAACTCCTTAATTTTTCCACGTTAATGAGGATAAAATGAGTTGATACATACTTGTAATTCTAGAAAATGGGAGGTGAAGGCAGGAAAATCATGACTTTGAGTCTTGTTGTGCTACATTGAAAAGCTCTGTCAAGAAAGGACAAAAGAGCCGGGCGGTGGTGGCGCACGCCTTTAATCCCATCACTCGGGAGGCAGAGGCAGATGGATCTCTGTGAGTTCGAGGCCAGCCTGGTCTACAAGAGCTAGTTCCAGGACAGGCTCTAAAAAAGCTGCAGAGAAACCCTGTCTCGAAAAACCAAAAAAAAAAAAAAGAAAGGACAAAAGAAAGAATATGAAAGAGAGAGAGAGAGAGAGAGAGAGAGAGAGAGAGAGAGAGAGAGAGAGAGAGAGAAAGCCCACAACAATGATGATACTATCTTTAATGGAGGATTTAGAGAATTAAGTGACAAGGCCAAATAGCATTATGGGAAAGAACTCTAGGAGTTGTGTTCTGGCCAGGATTTCAAACAAAAGAACAGTTCTGATGATCAAGGTGAGACTTGATACTGGTTTAAATTAGTATGCTTGTGGAAATAGAGGGAGGAATGATGTTGCTAGGATTCTGTGCAGGATCATTGTATTTAGGTGTGAAAGAAAGGTAACAAAGCTTTTGATCTGATTAAAGAGCAAAAGATAGAGCAGTCACTAATGAAAGTGAAAGACTGCCTAGTAAGTGAATTTGAGGGTGTGTGGCAATCAAGAATTGAATTTTGACATGTTAATTTTCAGCTATCAATCAATACCTGAGTGGAAAGATTGAATTAGCAGTTAACTTTATTAGTCCCCAATTCAAGGTAGAGATATAGGAGGTGCCAAATTTTGAGATTTGTGTAATGAAGGTACTTAAAAACCACAAGGTAAGAGAATATTTAGGATATGTGTAAATGAAGAAGAAAGGACCAGGGCTTGGGGCATGCAGTGTTGAGTGATACAGAGGTGAGCAGCATCCAATAGGAAATGAACACTGATACAGGTGATGGAGAGAGACAAGGGTGCTTAAAGTCGGAAGTGATCACATGTGAAATTTATTAATATATCATAATTAGGTCTCTAAATTAATCAATCACAATTTTAAACAAAAACCCATCATTCATTCATTCATTCATTCATTTTATTCCAACAAGTTATCTGAGAAAATGTAGGGATTCTAGATAAAATGTGAAAAAATCCGAAGCAATAAACACGTGAAGACCTCCCTAGTTAATCTAAAAGTACATGAATATTCATGCTTGTCCCTGAGCTATTAGAGAAATTTTCATCAAAAGGTGACATGAATAGACATCATTCCTACCCATTATATGTGAGAGATTTAACATGCTTTTTTTTGCAGTAGAAAGAAAACTATTGCTTCAAACCCTTAGGATGTAGTTTCTCTCTGAAGCTTTGGTGAGAGTTCCTTCGAAACAATTAATTGGTGAGGATAATCAGTCAGAAGAAGTATCTTTGACTTGACTACACAGCAGAATGGGTTTGAGTAGCATCTGATTTTCACTGGCACTGTGTGAACATGCATACATAATGACATTTTCAAAAGGTTAATGCATGGATTATGTAAGCACGGCTTCCTTTAAAGCTGTGCAAACTCTCTGGGATATTAAAGAAAGTCAGCCTCCCATTCTCCTAATACAGAATCTAAATGCTCTAATGTAAAAAGCTGACGTACAAATAAAACGCATTTAAAATCTTAAACTGTGAGCAGTGGAATTCCTTTTGTAAAGTAGTAGGTATCGAGTCTACTGTGCTCAATCTAGTGGAAATTTAAAACAAGCAAATAATTAAAATAGGCAACATATTCAAATAGGTCTAAAATCACCTGCAAGAAAGGGAAGACTGCTCTGTCTCAACTCTCTTCTCTATTTGGTCTTCATTTAGCCTAAGAGGCAACCAAATTGTCAATGAAAATACGTGTTTTATCGAGAGTCACAACTACATAATGTGTAGGTAAAGAAAGATTTCATACTACTCGGCTATAAATGGGATGTCTATATAAAACTGTTTCCTTCGAGGCTCAGGGTATCTAGAAGGAACAGAAGGTAGAAGGATTTCAAGAGCCAGATGCTGTAGATGACTACAAGGAAACAGCATCTTCCAGACAGAAGGGAACTGATGCACATATAAACTCAAAGACACAGAGACAGCACAGAGAAGATCAGGAAACAGCAAACAAAATGTCAGCACAGAGAAAGAAGGTATTTGCAATTGATGTCTGTTGGAAGGGGTGAAATTAGTCTTTGCCAATGGAGTGATATTGGGTATGTCAGCCACACGACAGGGCAGGTCTCATGCTTAGTAGCGGTACAACAACACAAAACAGACTCCATGTGTTTTTCAGTAGTAGTAATATTTTGTTGCTTTTATTTATATGGTTTGGTAGTTTTTCTTTTTGGTTTTTCTTCTTGTACAGTATGTGAAAGAAACATGAAGTTGTGTGGGCAAGAAGTGGTTATTGGAAGAATTGGGAAAGAGGAAAGAATGGACTATAACAATATTTTGCAAAACCTTAAATAAAAATAAATATAATAGGTCATGTGCTTTAAATTAATGCTTTGTAGAGAGACTTCTGAATGCAAGATGGATAATAATATGTGACTTGAAGAAGTTTAAAAAGTGTTTATCCTGGTTTGTAGATGACTCTCAATTCTGTGCTGTTGTTACCCGAAGGAGAAGCTGCAACATTAGTATACCATTTGATTGTATCTTTAAAGGGCAAAAGGGAACCTTCTTGTAAGCAAAACTAAAAACTTCAAAGGAAAAATGGCTAGAGGTAAGGATTTATATTACTTCATAGTCAGTTATGTATTGGTTAGACGTGATTGCTAAAGAGCATGAAAAAATATAGTGATGTTCTGTTTATGATCTAATAGATAAAGCTTGCCTGAAGATCAGAGTGCAGAGCTAGCCACACTTGTCAGCCATAAGACCAGGCAGTGGGGGCACACACCTTTTATCCCAGAAGCCACACTAGTTAGCTATAGAGGACAGGAGGTGGTGGTACACACCATTAATACCAGCACTAGAGAGGAATATAAGATGGGATGAGTCAGGAACTCACTCATTTTCTAGTCTGAAGATATCATAGAGGTAAGCTCATTTGCTTCTCTGATCTTTTAGCTTGAACCCCAATATCTGTCTCTGGGTTTTTATTATTTGTGCTATAAGAAACAAAATCAGGACACAAGCTAAACATGACTTTTCTGAACAGGAACAGGGGGAAAAATCAGTTTTGTTCCAGATGAACACAATTAGCTAAAGAGCCTAATAAAGATGACAAAGGTTACAGCTGTTCTTGGTTGCTTTTTGGATTTGTGCATTGTCTACAGTAGCAAGAATGGTAGTGAATGGTTTTTCATTACCAGGAATGAATATCTATGGCCCCTGCTAAATGACTAGTCTTTATAAGCAGAGACGAACTCTCAGAGTTCAGTATGGTCCCATTTCCTAGCAGATTGGTTATATTGGATCATGTTCCCCCTGAAAGGGGCCAGGATTTGTTCTTTTTGGAATAGATATCTTGTAGACAAAAATTGGCCTCTTTTTGTCTCAATTTTTTTTTTCTAAAACCAATATATGTGGCCTTAAATTTCACTTAGTCACTTTGATGGCATTTCCCCCAGTATTTTTTAATTGCCTTTACAACACTGAGATAGGCCAAGTTTTGTGGAATTTATTGTTTTTGTTGTGTTCTCTATTATTTTGAGGCATTTAGTTTGGTGGGCTATAGAATGGCATTTTAAAGGTTCAGTTTAAATACTCACTTAGGCACCATCTTGCAGGCTGAGAGAATATCCATAAAGAAGTAATATATTTTTGAAATCTGTATACAATGGGACTTCTTCAATCACATTTCCAGGTATGAAAATAAAGTTATAATGTGGGAGTGACCTCTCTTATGATTATTTTGTGTATGTGTATGTGGTTATGTATGTTCATGTATGTGCATATGTGTGTTTTTACATACACATGTAAATAGGTGCACATGTTGTGGCAGAAGCAGAGGTCAGAGAACAACATCCACTGTTTTGCTTCAGTCATTCGCCACCATTTTTCCCTGTCTGTTAATCTTTAATAATTTTTACTGGGTGACAGCTTCATAATTTATGTAATGATAGTCCAAATAACTAATGTTTCTAACACCTTAGGAGTAAATTTGGTAATTCATTTAAGAGGAAATTGTATATGATGTTGGTAGTAAAGGTATTGGAGAAGAGCACTTATTGTATGTTTTGTTTCATATATGAGGACTGTAGCAAACATATATTTCCATTATTTTTGTTTAATCCTAGTATTCCAAATTTTACCATTTTTATTTCATTATTCTATTATGATATGATATAATGATGTGATAATAATAAGCAAATTCATCTTGATATTTAAATGAGGGATGACTTGGAAGATTGTTGCTGTTAAATGATAAGTGAATATCATTGGAAGGTGACTAGAGTAATAATAATAATAATAATAATAATAATAATAATAATAATAATAAAGTTGTTTTTCTAGGAGAGGTTAGAATATTGTTTGCCATTTAAGCAACATTGGTGTGATGTTACTTGAACACATCATTTTGATAAAGTTTCATGTGGTTAAAAGAGATAACGTATGGTTTCAAGGTAATGAGAGAAGGATTGTAGTGCTTTTACTGTGTCCACTTAACCTACATAGAGTTAATTTTCCGTAATTACTTTCGCTGTGTGGTCCAGGATTGGGATTGTCAACAGGAGCGCACTGAGTGACATTTGGAAAGTAAAAGAGAAGGGGCAGTCTTGCTTACACACAGAAGGCTGCTGCAGCACTAGGTACAGCTGCACTCCGTGCACCGAGTTATAGATCTTCCGAGTAACCTCTGAAGTTTTGCTGGATCTTTTGTTCTCTCTTGAAATCCTGCAAAAGGGTCACAGCTCATTGTTCACCAGAGCGTCAGGAAAATTGCGTCACTGAAGTTAGAAGCTAGAAGATTGGAGGAGCTTGCTGTGAAAGACAGATGTGGGTTCATGTATCCCTGCAGATTTAATCTCATCTTCATGAGTTCCACTTTGGCCTTTCTTTTTCCCTGTTCATATTAATCTTCCCTTCCTGATGGCTGGCATAGTTCAGAAGTAAAAAGTGACCTGAAGACAAGAAGTCTTGGAATAAGGTATAATATTACTTACAGAAGATCTGCTGCTTTGATGGAACTGATAAATATTCTTCTAGTCAGATATATGTGCACATATATAAGATTAATTGTAATAAAATATACTAATGTACCTGACACATTTTATCATATTGGAAGTTCTTTCTTCTTTATCTCTCTTTTTCTACATATATTTAATTTTGTTAGTCTCTTCAATATAAATATATCTATTCAGATATATATATATATATGTATGACTATATGTAAGTATACACACACACCCTCACATATAAAAGAGAAGCAGAATAAAAATGGAGGGTGATTTTTTATTCTCTGAACCTGAGACCTTGAAAAAGAATAGAATTTATGCTGGCATAATAAAGAAATTTAAAAATAGGCACACAAAAGGTGCAATCTATCGCTTATTAAATGATCGTCGCTGCCAGGTATTTTTAGGACAATGAGAGACAAGATAGTTGGACTTCCTAATCTTTCGAGACTCATATTCTAGACAGTGACTTTTATTGCCAAAGTCATGCATTCCGTCTCGTGAAGGGCTTTGAACACAGTGCACATATTCCTCTAATTACAAATGAGTAATCCTTGGGTAACCAGATAAATTTTAAATTTTAAAACAGTCTCCCAATATGGTGATGTTCTTGCTAGATACTGCTAACAATGTGTGAGGTAGGAATCTCTGGGCATTTGGTGCCTTACCCTTGGTTCCCATTCTCAATCCCTCTGCCAGCTGCTCTCTGCCATCTGCCCACACTATTCTACCGACACAGCTGCTGCTTAGGCTGCCAGTGATCTATTTGCCAGATCTCATCTGTATATATTGGTACCGATTTTATTCCCATTTGACAGTACAGTCATTCATACCTTCATATCCTTTCAGTCTCTGACATTACTCTTGGCTTTTCCTCATTTCCCTACTTTCTTATTATCTATCAGTTTTGCATTTACTATTTGGTTAGGAATAACAGAAAATATTGAAAATGACCCCAAAGTCAGTATATTATCTATTCTAACTATCATTCTATGCATCTAATTGGAAGCGAACCCTAAACTAATGAATTGGTGAATTCCTTTGTGCTTTGTTCCTTGATTTGATTTGACTCTCCCTGTAATATTTGTTCTACAAGTCTGATGTTTTGGTCACAATGAGACTCTTTTCTCACACCTTCCTTCTCTTTTATCTTTCTCTAGTTCATCTTTGTGCCCGCCAGACAGACATTTCTAAAATGAAGAATGTGATAGGTCTCCCCCTTCCTTGCATAAGATATGAAGAGAAGTTTAAATTTCCTCTAAGAAGGAAGGGAAGTCCAGCACTCTTTGTTACTGGCTTCACTCAAAGTTCAGATTCTTTTTTTTAAAATATTTTATTATTATTATTATTACACATTTTCACCTCCTCCCCTCCTCCCATTTCCCTCTCCCTCCCCCACCCCCCCTCACCCTCCCTCTCCAGTCCACGTGGCTGACAAGGAGGGCTGACTGAGAAGCCAAGGACAATGGCACTGGGTTTTGGTTCAGATTCTTTTAAAGTTACTACCCCTTTCCCAGTGTCAAATAACTCAAACTTTCCTTCACGGTATCTGTAGTCTTTTTATTTGTCCTTAAGGAAATCTTTGTCACTCCATTTACTCTACTAGCGACTGTCCACGCCTCAAGAGTAGTTCTCATTTCTTTATGAACCCAGTCTTCTCTCCAGTCATATTATGTGCCAGATCTGTTATTATTCCTGTTTCCTAGCTGTTAATAGCTGTTCGCATTCCCTAATGGCTTCCATTCCCATTGTTTATGTCTGTGCAGTGCATAACACCGTGTTTTCATGGTCATACAATGATGCTGTGGGGCAACCAAACTAAGAGAATTCTGGGAAGAGGAAAGGCAGAGACACAGTCGCCAGCCAGATGCAGAGGAAGCAAAATGAGAATGCCTCACTGAGAAAAGCCACATAACTAAACATAGGCAAGAATTATGGGTTAATTCAAGTTGTAATAGCTAAATAGTAATAAACCCGAGCAATACAATAGACAAACAGTTTATAATTAACATAAGCCTCTGTGTATTTATTTATAAGTGAATGGCAGTGGGAACTGGTAGCATAGAAGCTTCCATATACACAATGATATTTGGTTCAAGATATCTGCTCTGTAGATAAGAATGTTCACACATGTTCAACTGCAATCAGCTGTATCTTAAGACTGTTTCTTCAATTTTCTTTCTTAATACACTTTGAGCCTATGATATAAGGAGCTAGGTTGTATTTTTAGGGTTTGTGTGTGTGTGTGTGTGTGTGTGTTTGCATGTGCCTGTGTTCACATTGGTCCCTGTGAGTTCTACTACTTTACAGTTTATTCATGAATTTTTCTGAATGAAACTGATTTAGAATCAGAGGAGCTGATAGACTGAATTATTTTATTTCTTTGACCCAGATCTGCAAAAGATAATAAAGATAAAAATGAATTATGATTGCTGTGAACATTTCATAACTTTCTGGAACTTTAGATCTAGGAGAAAATGTTTTGTAAATGCCAAAGCATTTCTTTCTCCTTCACTTCCTGTGGAGGGAAGGCTGGTCGAGGTAGCTTTAAAGATAGATAGGTGTCTGGACTGTCTACACAGCAGTTCTGCTCCAGGGAACAGCTGAGTCTTTTCATCAGTCTCTCTGTACAGTCTTTTCTTCTTTCTCAGCGTTTCTTGTGATGTCATTCATGTCCTCGGGCTTCTTTTGTGGATGTTGTCGTCTTTAGTACTGGGAATCAAGTTACATCTGTCTAGAGGGCAGTGTACCAGGAGGAGAGTTCACGGTATAGTCTATTCATAGATGTGATTGTCAGAGACGGCCGACTTCTAGCTGTTGTTTAGCACATCCCTTCCTTGGTGGCTTCTCTAGTCCCCTTTGGTTGTCTTCTCAGATCCACCTTTTGCCTATGTCAAGGTAAAATTTTGATATATTTTCCAGTGGCCATGTCAGAGGAGAAGAAGGTGGAAATTGACTGCAGAGTATTGGCCCACAAGAATGCAAGGCGGTGATAGGTGAATCTTGGATAGGCAAGACCTTGTGGTCTTCAGCTCTATAATGTCTCTTGCTACTGCTGTGTCTTTACATCTTTGTGGCTACTATTTTTCTCCTTTATCTGACATGGCATGACTGTGTGTGTGTGTGTGTGTGTGTGTGTGTGTGTGTGTGTATTCCCCCACTGACTTTAAACTCATGGAAATATCCCATTCTAACTGGACAATTTTACCTGTGTATTATTATGAAGATGATTTCCTCCCAAGCTGTACTGTTTAACTAAAACAGTGATTTTATACAATAGAAGTGTCAGCTTAAATAGAATTTGATGACTGAGGGTTTTTAATAAATATAGTAAGGAATTGTAATAGAGGTTAATTTAGTGGAAAAATTATTATAGGATTATAGGTAAAGGCAGGATATAGTGTTGCCCCCACCCCTGTTAATGCAGGGGCTGCAGAGGATAGAAATCAGAATAAGGAAGTGTCACACAGCTAGGACTTACGAGTTTTTCTTGAAGAGCCATATAGAATGTGACTTAGGTTAATGATTAAAAAGAGCTGTAGAGTCCCAGAAGTTAATATAGATCAAATTCTTTTAACCTAAATATTGGGAGATGTGTTCATGGATTTCAATGTGCATCAAAGCTAAAGCAAAACTTTAAATAATGACTTAAGGTTAGGATAAGTTGTTTTTTTTATGGCTTAGAGGTAGAAAATCCTGGGTACCAATTTAAAGTTTATAAAGACACAGTTTTCATAGTTGAACAAGGGACTTGCTCAGGCCAGGGAACAGAAACAACAGCGGCCTGGCTATTGCTGCCTGAGGTACTTTTCTTGCTAGAATGGGTTGGTGATCAAGGGTGGTGATAAATTCCTTGTACCCATTTCTCTCATCTTCCTGATATATATGTATGCATGTGTGTGTATGTGTGTGTCTGTTTCCCTTTGTCACCAACCCCGGAGAGATAAGTTTTGCCTGCCTAAATGGTCCCAGAGAATTAAGTTTCTCAGTTAGAAAAGTCAAGTTGACTAGTCTGTTTGTGGGACCTCTAGCAGGGGGACCAGGATCTATCTCTGGTGCATGAGCTGACTTTGTGGAGCTCATTCCATATGGTGGGATGTAGTGAGGAGGTGAGCTGTTTTCCTGCCCGGCTCCCACATGGTTAGCTTTACACCCAAAATAACAACACGGAAACTGTATTCATTTAAACACTGCCTGGCCCATTAGTTCCAGCCTCTTATTGTCTATTTCTCACATCTTGCTTTAACCCATTTCTAATAATCTGTGTAGCACCACAAGTGGTGTCTTACCGGGAAAGATTCAGCATGTCTGATCTGGTGGCTGGCTTCATGGCATCTGTCCCAGAGAGGAGAGGCATAGCATCTGACTGAGCCATCTACCTCACCTCCTTCTTCCTGTTCTGTCTACTCCACCCACCTAAGGGCTGGCCTATTAAATGGGCCAAGGCAGTTTCTTTATTAACGAATGAATTCAACACAAACAGAAGACTCTCCCACATTAGTGGGAGCCTTGCTCAGTCTCCATGCAGGTGAGTGGGGGAATAGTCCTGTTTCAACTAAATGTGCCAGGTTTCACTGACTCCCCATGGGAGGCTTTACCCTTTCTGAGGAGTGGATGGGGTTTGCGTTGGAGGGAAGTGGGGTAAGTGGAGGAGGGGAGGGAGAAAAAACTGTGGTTGGTATGTAAAAGTGAATAGAAAATTTAAAAATAAAGAGGCAAAAAGAAAAAAGAAAACTCAATTTGAGTGATTAGTTTTCTGACTCCCTCCATTGCTTCCCTCAATCCCTGAGATGTTGGATGCTGGTCCTTATGGCAGCAATATATATATTTCTAGTATATAGCTTCTACTAGTTCAAAAATGCTGCTTCTTAGATAGGCTTCTCTCTCTCTTTCTCTCTCTCTCTCTCTCTCTCTCTCTCTCTCTCTCTCTCTCTGTGTACGTGTGTATCATAGTATTATGTTCCCTTTTATATATTTGTTTAATTTTAGTCATAAAATGTTATTAATTCTTTTTTTTCAGCTTCACATTCTAAGTAGCTGGCTGTGTTATAGACTTCCTTCTCTCATTACAGGCCATCTCACCGGTTGTTTGGTCATTCTGTTATTGTCTGCTCACCCCAGGTCTGAGTTTCTAACACGATGTTGAGAGAACAGTGGGCAGTGACCTTGGACATTTAGACACTGACAACATGATTGACATACTCATTATAATTATGTAAGTCTAGATATTTCATTTCAATTAATGTGCTGATAATGGAATCTACAGACACAATCAAATACATGTATTCATCAGTTAATCAATCAATTAATTTCTCGTTCTCATACAGTATCCACTGAAGTAAAACTAGTTAAGTTCATCATTACTTTATATTGCTGTGTTTCTTAGGAGTCTCTTCAGCATTTACAGTTTTTCATTGTATATCCAGCACTATTTGTCAGGAAAATTAACATAAATTGTTTCCCAAATTTTCTGTAGAATTACAGATATTACTATGTCATTTTCAATACAAAGAAAATAGAAGAGAATGTGGTTTTAAACAATTGGAAACTATTAGTTGAAATTTTGTTCTGTTTTGTTCTACTTTTAGTGTTTGGTGATTATAACATAGGAAATAATCACAGGATTCTTATTAAATGGGTGTATGTTGATCCTTTGTTGTAGACAATTGGACAGTCATTAAAGACAATGCATCCCATGATGTTTGTCATCATAGAAAAGCAAAACCTGTATTACTAATTTATAAAGCACAAGCTTCGGCCTTTGTATAGACCATGCTCTTCAAGAAAAGACACAATAAAAGTTCAAGTATATTTGTCTTTTGACATAGAATAACAAGTGGCTTTTCTCATTATTTTGCTTTTCTGCCTTTTTTCAAAATTTCTTAATATTACATTTGTAATTTTTAGTTCACAATATTTAATGTGTTTTACCATACCTTCTCTTATATTTTCAATTTTGTCCTTATAGAAAGAAACAAGAGAGAGAGAGAGAGAGAGAGACAGAGAGAGAGAGACAGAGAGACAGAGACACACACACAAAGAGAGAGAGAGAGAGAGAGAGAGAGAGAGAGAGAGAGAGAGAGGGAAGCACCTTGTGTTGAATTCTGCTGTGTACCAGGTATAATTTAAGATATTTTATATATTAACATAGACTTTTCTCAGTATTATAGAATAGGAGCCATCCACACATTGAGTGTCTTACCTAGGATATCTCAATTAATTACACAGCAGGGATTTGACTGCCATCTATTACAGCTCAGGAACACATTTCCTGAACCACTAATCTACAATGACTCTCACTAACCTGTCTTGATTGAGTCAGCCCGCCCCAGTTTTCCCCTTCACTGAAACTAAAAATTCAT
Source organism: Arvicola amphibius (assembly GCF_903992535.2). Lineage (NCBI taxonomy): Eukaryota > Metazoa > Chordata > Mammalia > Rodentia > Cricetidae > Arvicola > Arvicola amphibius. The sequence continues at coordinate 19,101,133 of NC_052047.1, forward strand.
TTGCCCCTGTCGTGAGTTATTTGGTTATATTCTAACTACTTTGTGCAATTTTGATTCATGTTTTTAGCTAGATAAAGAGATTATTTGAGACAAATTTGTATGTTATATTCCTGTCATATATTATTTTAGGATACAGCATACCTCAAAGTATGGTAATATTTACAGTTACAATTGATAATACCTTTAAGGAAACCATAAAAAACAATGAGAAGTATATCTTTATATAGATCTGATATGGTCACTATTCCTTTGAACTAAAAGTGTTATATCCTGTGGGTTTTAAATTTATTTCTGTGATTTTATATTTTTTAAAGGTTCCAATTATTCAGAATTTTTAGATTATAAAATATGCCTATCGTAGCTTAACTTGCAAGATATTGCTTAACTAGGGCCCAGTCATCATAACGTCATTTCTATTTCTCCTTTCACATACCCTCCTTCAGACCACAGGGACCACTTACTATTCTAATTTCCCTTCCTTGCATGCAGTTCCTTACACCTGTTTCTAAGTTTGGACTGCTCCTGAAAACTACCTCCAAAAATACAATTCCTATGAATCTTTGCATATTCTGTCTTTGGTGCTATCTTATAACATTGTTGTGCAGTAAACTTTACTTCTTTTGAATTCGGGCATTTCTTCTTAGTCACACATTGGTGCATGTACACACACACACACACACACACACACACACATACACACACATGCACACACATATACCTATCACATGAACTCAAACTCAACAACCTTAAGTGTATAATATGTTAACTTATGTGCACATGGTTACATAGTAGATCTGTAGAACTACTTAGCTTCATAAACGCTGTATTCATTTAACAACCTCTCCCCATGTGCCCATCTCCAAGCTCTTGGCAGCCGTCATTCTCTTTCGTGGCTTTCTGAGTTTGAATAGCTCATAGGCTTCTTTACGTGGGGTCAAATGGGGTCAGGTAGTTGTCCTTCTGTCACCAGACTCTTACTTTGAATGAAGATTTCAAGGTACATCCATGGCATGGACACTTAGATTATTTCTACCTCTTGACTGTGAATTGGTAAAAATGACCAAGTTAAAGTGAAAATGTAAATGTCTCTTTCTGACCTCTATTTATACTCTCTTAAATAAAATCTCTGATAAGGGGTACTGTATCCATTACAATTCTGTTTTCATTTAATTATTTTTTATAAAAGCAAAGGTTTTCTTACATCCCCACCAATATTTATTACTATTTTTTGTTCTTTTTTTAGTTTTTGATAATAGGTAGCCTCATGTTATGTTATATAATGGTTCATTTCGACTTTGGTTGTTTTTATTTTCCTAATCATTAGTAGTATGAGACTTCTCGACCACCTGTACATTTTTAGGGGAAAATGTCTTAAGTCCTTTGGCCCCTTTTTAAGTAAGCAATTCGTTTCCTTGGAAGTGACTTGTAACCACTCCTTTTAGATCTGGGTTATTAACCAATTATCAGGTTATAGTTTGTGACTATTTTCTACCACTCTGGAGCTGTCTTTTCCATCAACAGTTTTCTTTATTCCTCAAATTTTTGGTTTATAATCCAATTGCCTATTTTTTTGCCTATAAATTTCGCATTATACACAATAAACCATTACAAGGTGATATTGTGAAGCTTTTTCCACTATGGATTTGTTTTATGGTCTCAAGTACTTCACAAGTCATTATCCATTTGAATTACTGTTCACAGGGCAAAATGACAGATCAATGTACTCCAGTTACCTAATACTATTTATCAAGGAGATTATCTTTTTCCCATTTGTAATTTTAACTATTTTGAAAACCATTTGATATATATATATACACACACACACACACACACACATGGATTTACTTCTGGGATCCATTCCATTGGTATCTATCTGTCATTATAGCCACAGTACCCTTATTATTTTTAAGTCTGCATTAAGGTTTGCTGGTAAAAGGTGTAAGCATGCCTGATAGTTCTCCTGGAAGGGGTTGTTTCAAAATATTTTCATATTATAATTATATTTCTTCTAGTGGTAAATGTTCACTCAATAGAGTTTTGGGAAAATGACATTTTATTTACATTTTTCATTATGACACTAAAGAGATGTTGTATTTGAAAATTTCACCAGGTTACCAGGTTGGAGAGATGGCTCAGTGGTTATGAGCCAGCATTGTTTTTTTCACAACCACTTGAAATTCTAGCTTCAGGTGTCTGAAATCTCTGACCATCATGGGAACCCATACTTATGTGCGCATATGCACACACACACACACACACACACACACACACACACACACAATTAAAAGTAGTCTTAAAAATTATAAAATTGTTGTTGTTTTTGTTCTTTCTTTCCTTCCTTCCTTCCTTCCTTCCTTCCTTCCTTCCTTCCTTCCTTCCTTCCTTCCTTCTCTGTGTAGCTTTGGATTCTCTCTGTGTAGCTTTGGAGCCTTTCCTGGAACTAGCTCTGTAGACCAGGCTAGCCTCTAACTCATAGAGATCCCCATCTCTGCCTTGCAAGTGCTGGGATTAAAGGTGTGCACAACCACCACCCGGCTTTTTATGTTGTTATTATTTCTTAAGAGTCACATTCGTGCTCAAACTTTACATTATTTCTTATTTTGCTTAATACAGAATTAAGTTTTATTAATCTAAATGTCATCACAACAACCTAAAATTTTAAAGTTTTTAGAAAATATTGAAAATTTTACTATATGTTTTTATTGCAAAAATGATGATCATTAATGTAATTTAGGTTGTAAAATTCCTAATTTAACAAAACACCCTTAAACAGTGAATAAAAGAAACTCAACTGGGCTTTCAAATACAAATTCAAAATGCTAAGTTTATTATTATTGAATTGTTCAACAATATACATTTCTGAAGAGATAACATAAGAAAGGAGAGAGAAAGCCAGAGAAAAAAACTGAACTGCAACACACTCTGGATTATAGAGTGCTTTGATATATATTTGCCTTATGTTGTTAGAAATCTAGATATATGAATATAAACATGGATATGTGTGTATTTTATAAACCATCTATACATGGGTCTAATTCATATGTGCTTATGTAAATGAACACTATATACTTATACATATAAAATACTCTTACTAATGGTCTCCTCACAGTTTGTTAAGAAAGATTGGACAATAGTTGAAGCCTACACATGGTTATTGACACTTATTTGCATAATTCCCTAACTTGAGGCCCTGTTGAATGCTCAGTTGTGCATTTCACTTTTTAGGTGCCAAGTAATCCATCCATATTCCCATTTGCTGAGGATTGTGGACCAATCATCTTGGGTCAGAATGACAGGTAAGTCTCTTATGAAACCTACCCTCAAGGTCATTCCTTAATATAGTCAATAGAGAGAAATTTCTTCTTAACTTATTCAACAAAAATAGGGAGGTGCAGAGGGTCCCCAGAAGGCACATTGGAGCTAAATCAAAAGGAAGATATTGCAATGCCAGAGGATGTGGCCTGGGAAATTTTAGCAAGGGTTTGCTTGGGAGGAGAATTCAGCTCTGGTATTTCAATACTTTTTTTTATTTTGAAATGCAATTCTTTTCTTTAAAAAAAATACAGCTTCAGCATTATAGTATAACCGAGTAGATGGAAGAGATCAGTCTTACAGATCCCATATTATTACACATAATAAATGCCGTTAACATTTTGTTTCCCAGATCCCTGGACTATTTCTTCACTATTGACTACTTGTTCTTTTGGTTTCTATAATTCCAATGTGAATTTCAGGCACAATATTTTCATAACTGTTTCTTGGCATATGGGCTTCTTCATAACAGAAGTGTATTATATCCAGCTTTACATGCCTGTGCCTGTCAAAATATTTTACACGTTGCAGTTGAGAAATAAAATATATCTTAAAAGACTAAACACAGCTGGAAGACAGCAGATGCCTATCATCCAGTAGCACAGCTTAAACTTCACACACAGTCCTGACAACTAAGTTCACTACCTTTGGTGGGTAATCTGAGTTGCCAACTTGACTTGACTTGAATTCAGACCCTGACAAGTAGCAAAGAGCAGTTTGATATGTGTTGTGATAGGGGCTAGTGAATTAAAGGAGAGAAAGACCCACCCTGAATTTGTGTGTCATGGTCAAAGAGTTTATGCGCCGAACAGAAGACAGAGCAGAAAAGGATTTCTTTCCTGGATGCTTTCTTCTTGAGTCGGTGCACTGTCTGATGGCTGCCTTGCTCTGTGGATGTCAGGTTTACAGCTTTTGAGTGCAAGCCCTCACCGATGACTCTCCCAGGATTTTCTAGACCTCCAGCTCCAGACTGTGACCATGTCATTGAGTCCTCTTATTGTCCTGTTTCCACTTTTTGTGGATTGGGTAGCTCATGGTTTTCTTGGATCCCCACTGTATGGAAAATCATTTTGTGACTACACCTAGCTCTTGATAGAAGGAATCCTCTTTTATAATTCTGTGTATACCCTATTGCGTCTGTTCCTCTGGAAAACTCTAATACACAGTGTGGATAGACTTAATTGTTTTTCAAAGAAGAAGGTGGACACTAACAGGGCACATTAATTTTAGAGTAGCCTTTTGTAACAGAATCCTGTGGTCCATGTTGACACAGTACCTGGGCTCCTGGCAGGTAGTTTATCTTTGATTTTTGGCATAAAATATAAAGAGGATCTTTTTTCCACTCTCAATTTAATATTTTTTGTCTTAGGAAGAATTTATTTTTATCTCATTTCCTTATAGTCAACAATTTTAAAACAAACAAACAGAGCTTACTTTTAGGTTAAAAATAAATATTTCAATTTCAAACAGAAATATTAAATTGCTGCAACTATACCATATAATGGATAATATTGGAAACACAATTTTATTTGAAGTTAAATCTAAAGTTTCAGAGCTAGGCATATGTGTGCTGTAGGTATCTATGATATATAGTCAAGGTGTATGTATATTATATATACATGTTTATATTTTATAAAGATGAAATAGTTTGCTATATATGTTGAATCAAAATGTTATTATTCTAGAATATAGTTTTCCTTTTTTAACATCGGTGTCTCTGAACTTGATATACAACCCTGTCACTTACTGATGAAGGTACATGCTAAGGGACTGTTAGATTTCATCATCGTGCCTCACAGAGAGGATCTGCACACAAGAAGACAGCTACAGCATAACTAGATGATCTGGAAGATGGATTTGACCAAATACACTTAACTTCTATTAAGCTTGTTTTCTTTCTTGCACTCCTCTGAAATTTCATCTTACATGTAGCTGGTAAGCGATAAGAGACTTCAAAGTCTGCCTTCCAGTAAATGTGGCCCTCATAATTAAATTGCTTGCAAGGTTTCATTTTTGTGTTTTTCTCTTTATAATGCTGATTTAATCATCTTCAGCATATAGTGTCCTGTTGGCAAGTTTCCCACGTGTGCTTGTCAATGGAAGGTTATATGCTAATGGATGTTTGTTGCGGAATGGGAGCATGGGGATGCATATTCCTTACAGTAGAGCTTGTAACACTGGTTTATGGGATCCTGTTTATACCCAGTTGTTGCACATCTTACCTAATCATGTAAAGACTGAGCTGAACATATGCACACTTTTTTTTCTGCCCTCGTAGGGTTTTGTGTGCTTTATTTCATTTCCCATACTACCTACCACCTTCTGATGTTTATCAGAATTAATTACATCATACCATTGGGTGGACCCTTGCTATCCACAGATTTAAGATTTGTTGTTTGAATGACTCACAGGAAGCCCATGGCGTTCGCAGCGTGGTGCTTGTACGTTGCGGTTTGTGTTTGTGTCCTTGAGGCCGATGTGAGAGGTGAAGACCTGAAACTCTAAGTGAGCCTTGACAACTGTGCCGTGCACCGGAATCACCACAGCTCTGTGCGCCTCAGCTTGTCATCGGGTATGCAGAAACCTTCATTAGAGTTCTTAAGGAGTTATTTAAATGCATCATTACATTCAGCAGATTTATGTGAGAAATTATATGCTGTAGTGACATTTACGCATGTGGGAGTTTGCAAAGGTCTTTTGACATCTCCCTGGTGACTGCTACAAATCTATGGCATATGCTATATTCAACAGACTGCAGTTTGGGCTCTTCATATTAGGGATGGTCTCAAAAGGTACCGGTTTTAAAATGAGAATCTGGGAAAGCCAGAATCTGGCAAACTCATTCAAGATGATTTTCCTTCATGACACTAAAATGAAAATCACATCATTGGTGCAATTGAACAATATTCAGGCATATTTCTTCCAAATACAAACACTTTTGTAAATAAAAATGCTGGGAACTAATTAATGCATCGAGAAGTGTTGAGCCCAGTGATGGTGGCGCACACCTTTAATCCTAGCACCCAGAAGGCAGAGGCAGGTGGATCCTTGTGAGTTCGAGGCCAGCCTCGTTTACAGAGCAAGTTTCATAAGGCATGGTGCTTCATAACTGTCATATATCTCATTGGTAATACCTTCATATCCTGAGAAATCATCACTTTTTATTATGTTGGCAAGAACATGAGAGCTACTCAACTCACACAATTTTAAGCATACAAGATAGTATGGCTATCTCTGAACACAATGCTTTAGGGAGATTACTAAAATTCATTTCTAAACTACAATTTAATACAATTGTACAGCAAAATACATAAAGAGACACTTTTTTAACTTAAAATTTTTTTGATTTACTAAACAGCCTATGTAATGTAATGTAATGAAAAGTAATAAGAATTCTACTATTTGCTATATGTTCTGAACTTCAGTCATAGTTTTTAAGGCACTTTTAACATAAATTTTACGTATTTATTTTCCTTATTTTAGCCTTTTATTGCTTCTTTGTGTATTTCACATCATGCATCTCTATCCCACTCATCTCCCTGTCCCTTCCTATGTGCCCTCTGCTCTTGCACCCTCCCCAAGCCAAGATAAGACAAAATAAAATTTAAAGATGAGAAATGAAACGAAAGACCTACTTCTTAAATCAACTTTAAAGGATAAAACAGAATTGACAGAGGTTTGGAAGATATTCATATAAGATAAATGAACTCTCGTTTACACACACACACACACACACACACAATTATTTAAACTATAATTTATTGTGATTTTGTTTTAAAAGTTTTAGAGTCAAATTACTGGCTATACTTAATGTTTTGTTCAGTCTATTTCTACCTGGAATTCGATATCAGAGTCTTACTTTTCAAAATTTAATGGTAATGAAAATTGCATGTAATGGATTCAGTAAGAATTGTTTACTTCCCTTCACACCTTAACTCTGAATGTTGCCAAATAATTTGTTTGGTTGGTGAGGTGTTGATACCCTTGACTCAGGCCAAATCAGGGAATGTGTAACCCTTCCTTTATAATCCTTGTGACAGATTCAACTATGCATCTTCTATTGCCTATATTGAGTTGGCAGGGAACAAATATGTTGGCTGTAAGTCTGTAAGGTAATTTAGTTAACTGAGAACCAAACACGAAAGCTTTATCAAACAGACCTTACAGGAGGGAGAGAAACTGGTGATTTCCCATTCTCCATATGAACACTGAGAGGAGGCCACATGAGGGTTCAATCCAGGAAGAGTGACCTTGTCAGAGGCATTTGGACTGTGCCTTCACCTTGGATTTGATAACTACAGAACTGAGAAAATTATTTTCTGCTGTTTACACAATGAAACCTGCAGTATTTTATTGTTGAAGTGTCATAAAATAAATATATCTTCTAAATAAATTTCAACTCTAGTAAATTTGTCCTGAACAATGTCTTCCCACATAAATTCCTGACAAAAATATCTCTTCATTGGTGGTGAAGTAAAGTAACTGGAGTGTGATACATGCTCAGAAAGAAATAAAAGGATGGTAATTGAAAATGATAAAATATATTTCACTTTGATTTATCCTCAGAGAAGCTAGTATTTCTGGCTAGAGACAAAGGAGATTAAGGTACCAGACCTATAAGATTTCAAATTCCTTGAACTTCACCCAACAATAAATATATGCAATATTTGTTTGCTATCTACATTATGTCAAATATGGAAGACTTTTCTAAACACAGGCTAGAGACTAGGGGTGAGGAAAAGATAAAGACACAGATGCCTAAACCACAGAAATACATGTATGATTATTATTATCGAAAATTCTTTGCTAGAGTCTTATCGCTCATCATTTAAGGTAATCAAAAGTTGTATGGCAGAATAAAGTAAATAAAATATTTATTTACTTTCCCTAGCCTTGACTATGGGTGTAATCATATACACTTGCATGGTACATAGACATACACACAGACACACAGACACACAGACACACACTCACACACTCACCCACAGAATGAGACGTTCTTTCACTTAATATATCCTTCTTAAATAAACAGATGTTGAACTCATTTACTCTCTTTAGCTACTAGGGGTGACCCTCTCCCTTCCATCTTCCTGCAGGAGGCTCGATAGCTCTTCCTAGAATCTTATCATGCTGGCATTCTGATTTTGGACTGTGAGTTTTTTATCTTGATGAAATAGAGTTCTATTTTGTTAAGAAGCCGGCATGTGAATGTTCTTAGGAAACCAGTGGCATGCCACCTTCTACCCATTACAGGTATAGTGCATCTCCATATTGAACCATCCCCCTGCAGCTGCTGTTCTTTACATTTCGAAGACAGTATTGATTTTCCTCGGGCTTTGCTGGCCTGCAGCACTCCAGCTGCTGGGTGGCTAACTGATATGCCTTCCCAACCTGTGAGTTGCTTTCTGTCAGGCACACTTGTCTTTGGTACACTGTTCCTTTGCTTTCTTATGCCTTTTTACCTTACTATCTAGATGCAGAGTCAGCAGTGTAATGCCTTTGGTCAGCATGTTTTTTTTTAATTCCCTGCAATTCTTGTTCTTTTTCAAGTTATTCACCCTTCTTTGTAGGATTTTAAGGTTAGTGCAGAATAAGTCCCTTTCACCAAGAGTTGTCTTTTGTAGGTGTTCACTTAACATGTCCATCTATGTGTTTCTTCATTCTTCAGGGACAGCTTACATGTCACTCATACAGATAAGCCTTCCTTTTTCATCCTAGCTAGGAAATAGTTGTCTTCCCTGTTTGTTTTTAATCTCATCACTCTCCCTGCTTCCTCCCCCACTTCCCCTATCAGCCCAATAGGAAGAAAAGATACTAGAGAAGACAAAATTGTCAGAGGTAAACCCACTCCCACTCTTAGAAGTCCCACAAGAACACCAAGTTAACAGCCATAACATATATGCTAAAGACCTGGAGCAGATCCCTGCATGCCCTCTATTTGCTGCTTCAGTGTCTGTGAGCCCACACGAACCCTGTTTAGTTGATTTGGTGGGCCATGTTCTCCTGCTGATCTCCTTCCCCCAGATGCCTTCAATCTTTCCTCCCCCTCTTCTGCAGGGTTACCTGCTCTTAGACAGGAGTAATAAATACTCTTATGACAATGATGAAGAAAAACTCATTTCTTCAATGATGAGTTGAAGGCACGCAGATAAATAGTTGTTAATTTTTGACTCTCACACACGGCATTTTCTATAATCAAATACTGTATTTTGACACATAACGACTCAGCTGATATTAACAGTTGAGCTGAAATCTTTCACACTCGGAGTGATGGGGCAGAAGCACCTAGCACTATGAAAACTACTCTTACTTTCACTCCGTCATTACAGAGAAAATCAACTCCATTAATTCATTTCTGGAACACCCATCTTGGTTCTAGGTTACCCAACTGTTTAACCACTGATAAGCTGATTATAAAAATATATGTTCTCATGTTACAAAAGTTTGTAAAAAAAATAAGACCACCTGTATCATCTTCATTGCAGTTTATAATTTAATTTAGCAAACTGAGAGCTCTTGGAAGTTCTGGAGCTTAAAAATTTACAGTAAGATAAGAAAAATAATTTCAATTTCTTTAGCCAAACCACTCTGAGCTTGTGCGGTCAGTGTATAAATTAGAGACATGACTGCTTCATGGTATGGTTAAGGGGAAGGCTTTGGTTTTAGATATGAGAGAGAAAACAGCCAGAGGCATCTGAAAGATTCCAGAGAGAGGGTGAGCATAGCAAAAATAGCAGGGTTATGAGGAGAAAATGTAGTGGGGTTGGGGGAAGGGACGCCTGTGAGCTGGAGGGACTTTAGCGTAGAGGATGAGAGAAGAAGGCCATGGAGACCATCATGGACTTTGAGGTGTATATCACAGGTCCTTGGGAAACCAAGGGAGTCTGCAGGTCAGCTGACACTGTGTTATGCTAACAGGCACCTAAGGGAGTCATTTGTTCCTTCTGCCACTGATAAGGGAAATGACTCCTAGTGGTAGAGGGGAAGCAGCCCCACAAGTTCCCCAGGAATGTTGGCTTTTATTGAACTATAGGAAATCCTCATATAGTCCAGTTCTAGATCATTTCTGGATATTTGGACTGCTGTTTAGAATTTGGGAAATGAGTTTCCTTTGGATGTGAGCGTCAGTAATAGGATTCTTCACTGGATCTGGAAGTCTATATTTTTTTTTTCTTTTCTTTCCTTTTTTTTTTTTTTTTTTTTTTTAAGATCATAGGCAAATAAGATAGCTGAAGCCATTCCAGGTAAAAGAAACAAACCTAGTGTTTTAAGAAATACTTGTATAGACTACCATTCAAAATACAGCATGCCTTTTGGAGAATACATTTCAGTATGTATGAATCAACACCAACCTTACTAAGTGCCAGCATTTGGGGGAAGAGGAGCAATGCCTTTTGCTTTGGCTGTGCTATGTGCCCTTGGCCTAGCTTCAGGCCACTACATCATCCTTTTTCCCTTGACCTGCCAGAAAGCTCTCTCTTCTTTCTCTTTTTACTATTCAAATTCCAGGCAACTGCTGGGCTTCAATCAATTGGCAGATTGTAAAATATTGTTGCCCTAGAGCAAGTCACAGGTTCTTATCATGCTTTTCCCATTAGTGCCTGAAGAAAAGAGACTCTTTTAATGTGGGCATGTACTCTGTTTAAACCGCCTGTGAACATTATTCTTTCCCCTCCTCTTACTGTAAGCATTATTGTCTGATCACCAAGACAAATGGAAGGAAAGAAGGAGAGGAGAAAGAAAGGAATACAGGATAGTGTCTTATGTTTCAGCACATAGTTTATGACTATGAGGCTTTATAGAGCTGAAGCAGAATTCTGGGACCTGATCTTAGTTCTAATTCTTAAGTTGTTAATAGGAAAAACATTTTGGATTTAGATAAACATATGAAGCATTTAAATAATAGCTTATTTTTTGTTAGCTGTATGTTATTGGAAAAAGAAGTCTTCATGCATTTCATCTAAAGGAGCAGGGCTAGAGAGGTGACTCGGTAGTTACAAATACTTTGGGCCACTGCAAAGGACACAGATTCTGTTCTCTCACCCACATGCTAATGCTCAATAATGTATACCTCTAGGGGAAACATCAAACTCTTTTGTGCTCTACAAATACTAGACAAACACCTGCTACACACATATATATATGTGTGGGAAGATATACATAAAATAAAAATTTAAATTAAAATACCAAACCTTTAAAAGATAGAGCATTAATATAAATTTTTTTCTTCATAGATTCATGGCAATAGTTATCTACGCTTCATATGATTAAGACATTGGCACGAGTTGGTATGCTACTAATAATGTAAAGTGCTTTAAAAAATTTACTTAAATTAGAGACACCACAACATGGCACCACACAGCTTTTTGGGATGAGAGATTAAGCACAACAGAGTGAGTGCTTACATCTCTCCACACTGCCTAATGTCAAAGCTACAGAACAGAAGTGATATATATTTGCCCAAACTTTCCAGTCTTCAATGCAGTTGGACATTTGTTTCTCTATGGTTTCCCAGAATGTAAAGTCAAGCTTGAGTCAGTTGGAGATATTGATCCTAATGGTCATGATTTAGCAGATGGATACAAATTACTTCAGTTCTCTGGGAAGAAGTGACTGCTAGTCCAAAAGTCTTTTTCTTGTTCAAAGAAAGTCCCAAGTCATGTACCAAAAATGATCACTTCCTGCAGTGATTATTGAAAGTGATCCACATTCATATAGGTATAATGACATGTTAAATTATCAATCTTTGATTAATTCTAAGCCAGAAAAAGGAAATAGAATTTGGCTTAAACTATGAAAAGAGATACAGCTTATTTTTCAATCAACCAACTAACCAACCAACCAACCAACCAACCAACCAGCATTTAAAAGATTTAATTTTTTGTTAGCTTCAGATCTCATCAAAATCTTAAAATCTGTCACATTTCATCGTGTGGCATATTTATGTCTTTGCTCTGTTGTTTTAGGATTAGAATAGAATGAAAAGAACAAAAGAAAGAGCCAGAAGGTCTGAGGTTGACCTACTGCTTTCTTTTTCTGTGATGTGGCTTTAGAATATAGCTTTTATGCCCATTCCCTTTATTTAAAAGAGCAAGCAGATCAGTGAGTGAGTGACTTGCATAATAGCAGTACATATAAGTATATATAAGTATTTG